>NC_141624.1:14440465-14752510 GCF_047967505.1 Dipteris shenzhenensis
CAATGAGATCTCAAATTCCTCCTGCATCAATTCAACAACCATTGCATTAGCAAACCTAATAAAGCACATTCCATAAAAAGACCATAAAATATAAATCAATACATAGGATGCTTACCATCATGGCATTGTCTCCTTTAATGATGCAAGCAAGGTAAATAGGTATAAACTGTAAACTTTAGACATGAAAACTTTAGGCATGAAAACTTTATACACATTACCTGAAAACTTTGGACACGAAACCACACAATAAAACCATCAAAATAAAATTTATCAATGCTTTTAATGTCCTCCAAGTCATGAAGAAAATCTATGCAAATTCCAAAATGCCCAACCTACAATTTATGGACAGCTTGTACTAGTCAAACACATTGTTTGATGTTGCATGAGGGATAAAATGGACATTTTCATGCATTTCTCTAGATTCTTGCCTGCTATTTCACCATTTCAAGTAAAGTTGAAGGACTATACATTTTTTAGATATCAATGCTCCACTCTCGTGTAACTATGCGGGAATTAGCTAACTCTCCTTGTAAGCCCCCCATATGAGGAGAAGGTATTTGAGTAGCTCGGTTATCAAGTAGGTCCTGGTTTGGACACCAGATGGGGGCCATGTGTGGCCTGATGGGCTAGACGGCTTCAGATAGAGTTGACACACTGCCAACTAAGCTACATGCAAGTGCGGGAAGTCATCCCATAACCTCCAGTCGACCGTTTTGGGCAGACTAGGTCGGTCTCCCAATTGGGTCTAACCGACTACGACTGGTGGCTATATAAGAGCAAGCCCGTGAAGCCCATAATCATCACTGCTACAGCAACCCTGATTCCTTAGCATCCAGCCTCCATCCTCTACTATTTCGAGCATGCCATCAAAGCTTCTCACATAGGAGCACATGGCTAGGAGGCAGCGCCATCTATTGTATCAGTTTTACAATAATCAAATTTTTGATTCTCCATACTATCTGCTCTTCTCTCTTGCATACGAGATCCTGTTATCAATTGAGCACAGACGTTGTATTGTTTTCTTACATGGTATCAAAGCTTGGGCTCTAGCAAGAAGATTTGGTAGTGTGTTTTTGTTTGTGAGTAGATTGTGAGAGATGGCCCAGCCCGTAAGACTGTGAATCCCACCGTTTGGTGAAAGCGAAAAGTTGGACGGCACTAACTATCCACTCTGGAAGTTCAAGATGAAGACCATTCTAAGCACATACGAGCTTTGGGATCCTAGTACTGGGGTGGACGTGAAGCCAGTTGCGAGACCGGATCCAGCCAAAGGAGGACAACAGATAGTACCAACTGTGGATGAGATTCTCATGTGGACAAGAAGAAATGCAGATGTGCTGTGTTCTATTGTCTGTTACAGTGTAAGTGATTCTGTCATGGTGTTAATTCAACATGTCACCACAGTGGAGGAGGCATGGACGGTCTTGAAAAATCAGTACGAGACCACGAATCAGACACGGATTCATAATCTGGAGACTCAACTTGCAAACGAGAAATTGTTTGAGTTTGAAACGGCAGAGAAGTTCATCACCAGGGTGAAGAATCTGTGCGATCAGATGACTGCGATTGGCATCACCACATCACTAATGAGAATCTAGCATGAAGGTGCATACAAATTCTCCCACCAAAGTATGACGGTCTTGTTATAGCATTGAATACGTAGAACAAAAATTTGCCCCTCAACTTTGAGGACTTCAATGCGATGCTTCTAGAGGAGGAGATGCGTTAAAAGACGAGGAGTGGAGAAGATTCGAATTTCTCAGCTGGGTCAAAGAAAGGAAAGGGTAAGGACTCTGGTAACCCATCTTCTTCTGATGATAAAAAGAGAAAGAAGAAAGATTGGCATCACCATCACCATCACCAGTGAGAATCTAGCATGAAGGTGCATACAAATTCTCCCACCAAAGTATGACGGTCTTGTTACAGCATTGAATACGTAGAACAAAAATTTGCCCCTCAAATTTGAGGATTTCAATGCGATGCTTCTGGAGGAGGAGATGCGTTAAAAGACGAGGACTGGAGAAGATTCGAATTTCTCAGCTGGATCAAAGAAAGGCAAGGGTAAGGACTCTGGTAACCCATCTTCTTCTGATGATAAAAAGAGAAAGAAGAAGATCAAGTGCTTCTATTGCAACAAGCCAGGGCACAAGCAGAATGAGTGCCAGAAGAAGATTGCAGATGAGAAGAACAGAGTAAAGAAAGAGTCGAGCAACAACGTGTAGGCAGTACCAGTAGAGCTGTTCGTAGCAATTGACGAGATTTGCACGGAGGCAGTTCATGTACCTGCGGATGAACCTTGGATTATTGACAGTGGTGCATCGCGTCACATGACCAATCAGAAGGATTGGTATACCTCTCTACATCCGGTAGGGAATGACATCATGGTAGCAATCGACAATGATGTAAAATGTCCAGCAAAAGGAAAAGGTACGATTGCTCTCAAGTCAGATGGAGTTGTAAAACAGTTGTTCGATGTTCTTTATGTGCCAGATATCAAGAGGAACTTGTTGTCCGTTTCTGTGATCACGGATCGGGACCTCAAAGATCACTTTGATAAGAATGGTGCACAGATTTTGGATCTTCAAGGGAAGGTCATTAGTAAAGGTACACAACGCAACAACATCTACGAACTCTCAGCTTTTAGTGCTCGAGCTGATGTGAGCAACACTAAGCTGTGGGATGAGAGGTTTGGTCATCTAAACCTTAGTTCTTTGAAGGAGATGCATAAAAGTGGAATGATTGTAGACCTTGATTGTAGACCTACTAGAAATTACATATCTGCTTGATGTAGTGAAGCTTGCATGATGGGAAAGCAGCATCGGCAGCCCTTTCCTAAAGAGGCCAGCAGGGCAAAGGCTCCTCTAGAGCTCGTTCACACGGACCTCTGCAAAAAGATGGAGACGGAAGCTTTGGGTGGTTCCTACTACTTCATGATGTTGATCGATGACTACAATAGAAGGATATGGATATACTTCCTGAAGACTAAAGATGAGTAAGTTCAAAGGATGGCATGTAATGGTCGAGAAAGAAACGGGGAGGAAGGTGAAGAAGTTGAGATCAGATAGAGGTGGTGAGTTCACATCAAGTGAATTCAAAAGTTACTGCAAAAGTCACGGGATCAAGAGGCAGAAACCCCCGCCACATACAGCACAGCAAAATGGAGTAGCAGAGCACAAGATGCACGTCATCTGCGAAATGGGCGAGAGTATGATGAAAGGGAAAGATTTGCCAAAGACTTTCTTGGCTGAAGCATGTAACGCAGTAGTTTACATTTTGAATCATAGCTACACGAAGGCTGTGAATGGGATGACTCCACTGCAGGCCTTTTCAGGTAAGAAACCTTCAGCTGCACATTTCAGAGTTTTTGGATGTGATTGTTTTGTGCATGTCCCTGATGCTAACAGGACCAAATGGGAACCGAAGAGCCAGAAGTTCAGTGAAGAGGTGAAGGGTTACCGTCTCTATAATCATGTTACTAAGAAGGTAATAGTAAGTCGCGATGTGGTGTTCTCAGAACAGCCGCATCAATTGGAGGAGGATGCTTCCTTCCCAGATAGCCAGGACCATGATATCCATCCAGTATAGCCACCAATAGTAGACCAAACTCCCCCAATGGTGCTTGGGAGGATTCAAGATAAAGAAGAGGAAGAAGAGCCTGCAGAACCACAACGGCAATGCCCATTCTCGAAGTGGGTAAAGCAGCTTTTGGATGGCAGAGAACCTCCATCCATTGAGGAGGAATCATCTAAACACTGCCGGTCCAAGAGATTAGAGGAGCAAAGAAGGGCACAGGAACACTTGGTCAACTATGCTTTAATGACAGAGGTGATCCATACTGAAGAACCCAAGTGTCTTGAAGAGGCACAGGGTGATGATAGGTGGATGGAGGCTATGTAGTCGGAGTATGGCTCTAGAATGAAGAACAACACTTGGGACCTTGTGGATCAACCACCCAAACGCAAGTTCATCGGCACCAAGTGGGTGTACAAGACCAAGTACAAGTCCGACGGCACGTTGGATAAGTACAAGGCTCGACTCATCGCAAAAGGATTTACACAAGTACATGGTTTTGATTATCAGGTTACTTTTGCTCCCACAACTTGACTAACCACAATTCGCAGGGTTTTGGCTTTAGCAGCACAGGAAAGTTGGCCGGTGTTTCAAATGGATGTAAAATCTACCTTTCTAAATGGAGATCTCAAGGAGGAGGTATACGTGGAACAACCACCAACTTTTGTGATCGCTGGTTCGAGATCCCCGATTCAGAAGGTAAAGTCTGTAAACTAAAGAAGGCACTTTACGGGCTAAAACAAGCCCCACGCGAGTGTGGTACCAGTGGATTCATGCCTACTTTCTACAAAACAGGTTTAAGAGGAGCCCATCTAATGCAAATTTATATATCTATAGAGAAGGAGGCAGGTGTATGATCATGGTCCTTTATGTGGATGAACTTGTCATAACAGGGAACCATGAAGAAAAGATCTCGCAGACAAAGCAGTTGCTAGGAAGAGAGTTTGAAATGACAGACCTCGAATTGATGCATTTCTATTTGGGGATTGAAGTTTAGCAAGAGCCAAAATAGATCTTCATCTCACAGCTAAAGTATGCTGGAGAGATACTGAAGGCATTTGGCATGGCTGAGTGCAAGACAGTTGGCACCCCTATGGAGGTTGACATGAAGCACTCAAATGAGGATTCATCACCACTGGTGGACGAAGCGAAGCACAGAAGGCTTGTGGGCAGTTTTATTTACTTGTGCAACACACGGCCGGACATCAGTTTTGCGACAAGTATACTAAGTAGGTTTTCTAATAAGCTCTGAGAGAACCATTGGAGGGTAGGGATGCGGGTGCTGAAATACATCAAAAGCACACGTGATTATGGCATCACCTATACCAAGGGCAACATCTTGACTGGATTTTATGACTTGGATTGGGCAGGAGACGTGGACAGCAGGAGATCAGTGACAGGTTACTGTTTCTCACTTGGATTTGGAGTTGTCATGGGTCAGCAAGAAGCGACCCACAGTTGCTCTTTCTTCTACCGAGGTTGAGTACAAATCAGCATGTTTTTCTTCTTGTAAGGCAGTGTGGTTGAGGAGGATTTTAGGGGACATGGGTGCAATGTAGAACAAGCCTACATAGTTATCATGTGACAATCAGAGTTGCATGGCAATTCAAAGAACCCTGTGTTCCACACTCGTACAAAACACATTGAGATTCAATATCACTTTGTACGTGAGATCATCATGGATGGAGAGGTTGACTTGGTGTACTGTCTGACTACAAAGAATGCTGCGGACATCTTAACGAAGGCTCTTGGAAGAGACTTGTTGAAGAGGCATCTTCATCGTCTTGGCATTGGGCTGAAAAAGTAAGTTCACTTGCGGTTGGACATTGAGGGGGGGTTAGATATCAATGCTCCACTCTCGTGTAACTACGCGGGAACCAACTAACTCTACTTGTAAGCCCCCCATATGAGGAGAAGGCATTTGAGTAGCTCGGTTATCCGGTAGGTCCTAGTTTGGACACCAGATGGGGGCCATGCGTGGCCTGATGGCTAGACGGCTTCAAATAGAGTTGGCACACTGTCAACTAGGCTACATGCAAGTGTAGGAAGGCATCCCATGAATGACCACACTGAGGATAGATGGAGCATTTCTCGGGGCAGCCCATACTCTTGGGTTGCGAGGCCCGTTTGGAGCCCCAAATGGATCCCGGATGGCTCTGTTTTGCATGGAGTCCGTAGGTTAGTTGCTCTATTCTACACCACGATTCTATCATGTGGTCGGTGGCCTACGGGACTGACCTCCACTCGGCCATTTTGGGCAGGTCTCCCAATTGGGTCTAACCGACTACGGCTAGTGGCTATATAAGAGCAAGCTCGTAAAGCCATAATCATCACTGGCTACAGCAACCCTGATTCCTTAGCATCCAGCCTCCGTCATCTACTGTTTCTAGCATGCCATCGAAGCTTCTCACACAGGAGTGCACGGCTGGGAGGCAGCACCATCTATTGTATTAGTTTTACAATAATCAAAATTTTGATTCTCCATACTATCTGCTTTTCTCTCTTGCATACGAGATCCTATTATCTGTTGAGCACAGACATTGTATTGTTTTCTTATAGGGAGACCCTGGTTGAAAAGTTCTAAGGTGTTGCATGATTAGGGAACTGAGTTGATGACAATCAAAATTGGAGACAAGGAAATTTAGATTCAAACCAATCTAAGTATGGTGCTTAAGAGCTGCACACCTCAAAATCTAGAAATCTAGGAATAGTTTGCACAAGATGTTGAAACTCGGCTTATGGAGCTTTAGATATTCCCAATGGCAGTGCTTGACATATTCTAGATATCTCATTTTGATCTCAAACAAAAGATTAAGGAAAAAAATATTGATGCACAATCCCAGTAATTTCATTGAACGTGTAGTTGGGGAAAGAGACATTGCTGAACCTCAAGTCATAATCACTCAGCTAGGTTTTGAGCAATTGCTTCTAGATCCAACTCAAGAACTATTAGAATAAGAGCCCAAAATAGTGGTCATTATTACTTATGTGGTGTATGACTATTTGAAAGAAGTTAAGGATTTATTCATACATTATAGGGATGCTTTTGCATGGAGCTATACTAATTTAAAGGGGTTCCTTAAGAAATTTTCTAGCATAGGATTCCTCTAATCCCCGATGCCAAACATATTAGGTAATAAAAGTATCCAAATTATGCTAAAAGCAAGTAAAGGCCAAGATAGAGAAGCTCCATTCAAACATCTTTCATTTATTCTATTAACAAAAGTGATTTTGGTAGTACCTAAGAAAAATGAAAACTCCAAGTTTGTGTGGATTACATAAAGTTAAATGGCTAGACTGCACTACACCCTTTTCCTATTCTATTCATAGATGATATACCTTGGGGCACCAACTCCCTTTAGTAAGAAAACCTATCAAAATCTTGAGTATGAGATAAATTTAACAATATGCCATGAGTAAAAATTAGTCAAATTAACATGGTTGTGGTCTACACTAAAAGAGCTTCAAATATGTCTTTACACCTTGAAATTTCAGCAACACATGAAAAAGTTACATTAATTTGAAAGGAGATGGGTTTTTATATTTTAGTGTATTTTTTATTTTACCCCTCCTCATCCAAAAGAACCCCCCCCCCTCGGGCATCACATATTATGCCAAATATGTACAAATCGTAAAATCTTGCATTTTTTTCAAGGTATGTACCTTATATTTTGTGGGAGGGGGGACATTAAGTTTTCATATTTTCCCCTTGCATATTTGAAAATTTTAAGGGAAATCCATGCATACTCTTTATGGAACTTGTCCCCCCCATACCCTGGATTTTGGAGGAGGGTAGTAACATATTACATATTGAGTTGGCGCCCCAGGTGGTATACTTGATCAAGTAGTAGGACATGAGATGTAGTCACTCATGGATGGTTATAGTGGCTATAATAATTATTTTTTTACACTAGAATATTAGAATAAAACTACTTTTTTCATGGCATGAGGTGTGTATGTCAATAAGTTTATGGGCCCTTTGGACTCAAAAATGCACCTTCTTCTTTTCAAAGATTTATGGTTGAAACTTTTGTATGCTATAAAAGATAGTCAAAAGGGCATTTTGTTAAGTTTGTTCAAGAGAGAAGAGTTGTCATTACCTACCATCATTGGTGGAGATCAAATAAAAAGTGTCAATGCTTCCCACTACTATAAGAAATCAAGTAAGAGTCATTTTCCTTTGGTTGTTCATGTATTTATTTTTTGTTCCAACGTGGTTGGCATAGTACCCGTGGGTATCATGGTGGTAGGATTTGCCATTTGGGGTAGCACTTGGTTGCAAGGATTCACTTGAAAAATCAGATAATCATGTCTTGATGTAAGGAAGTGCATGATACTAAAAGCTTAAATGCCCAGTTGTTGGTGAGGTGTGATGCATAAGACCTAGTTTTGCTAATAAATTTGAATTGGAGGGTGTGTATGCATAAATTGGATGCATTTAATGCCCAAAAGAGTGGGATAAATTTTAGTTTGGCAAATAATTGCAAGAGCAAGTTTGGAAAGCATTTGATGGCTGTTTGATGCCAAACTATGTACATTTACAAAAAGTGGAAAATGCCATAAGTGCATAGATATATGCTTAAATTGATATCCAAAAGTGGACTGTTTGATGCCCAAATTTGATGCTCTTGAATGCCTAAAAATAGAGCAAGTGTAAGCACTTGAAAAGAAGGTAAAATCTCAGGTTCGTAAGCAGTTTACTTCACTTAAAGTAAGTGTCCCTTAGAAAAATAAAAAAAGTTCCATTGATTTGGGTAAGACCTCACAAATAACCCAAACAGTGGGTGAAAAATTGAACAAGGATGATTATAGGACGTGGTCTTATAGAATAGAAAATTTTCTCATGGAAAAAGCTATTTGGGAGTTGATACGGGTGAACGTGAATGCCCAGAGTTACCATGGGATGAACCAATAGATGAGCAAAAATTGGAGTACAAAATATGAGTCAAAAAAACAAGAAAAGTATTGCATTGGATATCTCTTTGTATTTCCAATACACTTATCCCTCATATTAAGAAGGATAGAATTATATGGTACAAGTAGGGAGGAAAGGAAAATTAGCTCAACCAATGGCCCCATGGAACATGAAAAGGAAATAGAAGCATCACAAATATGTGACTAAGATAAGGCAAGTTATGAAGACTTAGCCTCTATAAATTTCATTATGGAAGATGATGATTTTGTGTCTATCACCTTCAATGGTTTCGGCCCTCAATACAAATCATTCGACACCTCTATTTCCATGCGAGGCACTATGCCCATTTTGTAGGAGCTAGTTGAATTACGCATGCTCGAGGGGGTCACTCATCATATGTAATGCTATCATGTGAGTTCAACACAAGGATTTTTTTTATTTCTAAAATTTACAGAAATAAATATACATAAGGGACTATTTAAAATAGTTTTGGGAAAAATTTACAGATTTGTATAGAAAAGGGGTACATTTTATTAATGAATTTTTTTACAGATAAGGGACTTTAAATATAGGCCTTGAACGCACGTGATATAGAGGGTTTATACATAGTGACCCCCCCGTGTACGCATGATGAAAGAGGTACATCTTGGGCTCAAATCCTCCACAAGTAGTGGAAGAGATAATTTGTTTTATCACCGAGGTAGTAGAAGTGATTTTATAGGGCAAAGTAGACCCCCAAGGGGCCCTAGGAGAGCCTCATATGCCCATCAAAACACTATGGACAGAAATGGGTTTGTTCAAATATGTTGGTGGTGGTGAACGTTTTGTACTATCAAGAAAATATGTTAAACGCTTTGTGATGCCACCTCCTACACCATTGGAGTTTCCAGACCTAGAAATAACTATATTCAATGAGTTTTATTTTGACGAGCCTTCTATGCTGAGAAGATAGGGCTCTTCTAAATTGTGGGCTTACAAAAGCTCCAAATGTTTCTACAAGGTCTCTGCACACCAGGATGCAGGTAAAGTCACCCAACAGAGCTTCTCCTTCCTCCCATAGAGCTGCACTAGTAGACTTTGAGCTCCATTCTCACACGTGAGCTCAACTAAAGCACTCGTGCTCTAATATTAGTTGAGAGATCTCAACAACAAAAGCGCAACGAAAGAAGGTGAGAGAGAGGGAGAGCCAGAAGAGAGAGCCACACAAGTTTTGATGGCTACAGAACACCCTTATCTTCTATGTCATCCGTATATATATGTGTTTAAGTATTGCACATAACCGGAATTTAAGGTACAGTGGCCTTTAACCCCCACAACTGCCTCATGGATAAAATCTGGCGTGTTTATTTTTGCTTTCTGATGCTTTTGATGCATTCAAGCATGTGACTCGTGTTGCTTTCTCCACACAATAATATGTGTAGACCATGCAACAAATATTCTAATTATCATGCGCTGTCTAAGTTATAACATAGAATATGCAATCATTCGGCTAATTTCCTTGGTTTCTACCTTCTAGCTTTTTTTTAAATATGAATGATTAAATTCTATTAATATGATTAAAAACGTCTAAAAAACCATAGTACCCTCCTCTCTCCCAAGTGTGATTCTTTTTCCCGAAGGGTGATGAATTCTCCCTCTTTCATTAATGCTCCCACCTCATTGGATCCCTCCTCTCTCCAATCTCAATCTTCGTTCAAAGATCCCCCTTCCCCTGATAGACTCATTGCTGCCTTTTCACCCCCTCTTTTGCTCTCCCAAACCAATTAACATGAATTTGCACTTTTATAAGACAAGTATACATAACAGTATGAGACAGTAGTGTGAGCGTCACATAAACCGACTGCTTTCAGTCCTTTCAATATGTACATCTCATCCCGTGTCTCAAAATAATGTTCTTCTGTGGTGGGAGTTGTTTCATTAGAAAATACGAAGTTCAACATTTTTCAAGAGCATGAACTTCTAAAAGTCACTCAGATGCGCGCCAAATACCAGCCCAAAAGCCGAAAGGAATCCGAGCACGAAGTAATGACTCATGTTTGGATGGAAGCAGCACATACACTTTGTCATAGCTGTGTTCCGACTCTGAACATGATTTGCTGATTTAGTGTTCTCTGAGTCATGTAGACCCACATGCTGTCTGTCTGACCTAAATCAAGGGTATGCCGTTCTGGATTCAGGCTTGTAGCTTAAAGCTTGTGATTTCTATTGCACAGCTCCAACGTTGAGGACTGCTTGCGAGTCTTTAGCGGCTGTGTGCGTCTTACCAGACCGTTTATAATCTCTTATCTGTGACATCATTGGATTATATACTCTTAACGTATTTTAAAAAGAAATTCAGGTAACCTTATGTTAAGCTATTTATTTCTTAGAACACTAATCTTACAAGTTTCGCATAGTATTTCTGAGCATGCGTTCGAACTTGAGTCGAGCTTCTAGTCCCAACAAACTTAGCAATTGCACCGAAATCCGTGCCGAACCTATAACATATAAAGGCCAATTTGAGTGCATTTTAGCAATTAAGAGAAGGAAACAGCTAAGAGTCGTCAGTTCGCTCACGTCTTTAAGGCCTTTTCGAACCTTTGCCGCTCTTCATTAGTCCAATATCGGCTTTCCGATCCTGTCTGATGATGTAAAAACAGTGTAATGGGAATATGAAAGAATCCAACGATCACGTATGTATTTTGTAAGCGAGTTCTTGAAACAGTACCTTACTTTCACGGGGAGATGGTCTATCCCGTTGTTGTTCCTGGATCCTTAAGAAAAGTGTCTGTTTACGGAATGCAATCATAAGTCCTAAATCAACAGTTGCTCCAAGCGTAAACGATATTCGTCTCGTCACGGTTCATCAGTACGTCAATTCTCACCTTTTGTTTCGCATTTTCCAGTTCTTTCTCCAGACGCTCCAGATCTTCCTGACCCAAATTGTCAGTTTGGAAGTACATTTCCGGTTGAAGCTTCACCGAGCGGGCGGGAGGGGCGAGCAATCCAAATGCGAAAGGGTCCATTTTATAATGAACTTGGAAACCAAATCTCCTCTAAAGCCGGAGGAAAAGAATGGAATGTGAGGTCAATCTCATCCATGCGCAGGTATAGGTATGCATTCGACCTTAAATCTATGCAAATACTGGGAATTGGGAACGCGAAATTTGGCAGGGGGCAGGCTTGAGGCGGAAATATACATAGTGCGAAAATGTGAGCTTATGAAGGCGAAGACGATAACCTCTTATGTAACTGATCGACCGGTGTTTTTCGCAGTATCGACTTTTTTATCATGAGTATGCATGGCCACCACATTACAACCCTTTACGTAACTAAATCGCTCATATCTAGCTTAAATATCACTTGCCAATAGCCAAACACACGTTGTTTAACATTACTAACATTTGCTATTGACCCCTATACATTCGCTCAAGAACAACTCGAAGACATCCCTAACTCTTACACTTTTCTTTAACCTATTAACCGCTGACACCAAAAAAAAAAAGGAGAGGACATGTGGTAGCTTGGAGGAGAAGAGCTTGCCATGTGTCAAAAAGAAGGATCTCTTAGATGGAGGCTTGGAGGGGGGAGGAGGTGGAAAGACAAGAGGTAGGCTTTGGGGAGGAGCTAGAAAGACAAGAGGTAGCTTTAGGGGCAAGGAGGAGATAGAAGGTCAATGGAATGGAGGAGAATGGGTTACACTCGACATCTTGGTCGACATGGCCCATAATCTTGGTGAATTACAATATCCCACCATGGCTAACAATAAAGAAGGGACACCTCATGCTTGCACTACTTGTGCCAAGGAAGTACAAGGCCAAAAATATGGACGTGTACATGACACCTTTGATAGAGGAGTTACAGATCTTATGGAGAGGACTGCGGGTCTTTGATATTTCTAGAGCTCCTAGACATACCAATGATATTTTGGTCAAGGGTAACTTAATGTGGACCATGCATGACTACTCAGCATATGGAGAGTGTGCAGGTACGTCGTTGTGTCTTAACATGTATAATATAGGATTATGCTTTTATGACTCTTTCGCACGCATGTCTTATACTAACATATTCATGCACACGTGTAGGACTTGTTACAAGTGGGTGCCATGCTTGTTATATTTGTGGGCCGGGTTTGAAATCGCTTGCACGATACTCCAAACATATGAGGAAAAATGTTTATGAAGGTCATGCTCGATACCTTCCACTGGACCATCTCGCCCGTGGTGGTCAACTTGATCCACCACCACCATATTTGAAGGCAAGTGACTAGATTCAGGCTTGGAGGGTGAATGGAGAGGAACCTCCTTGTGGTATGAAGAGGCTATCGATCTTTCACGAGCTTCCTTATTGGGGCCAGTTACAAATCAATCATCTCTTGGATCCCATGCATATCTTCAAGATGTGGGGGCTACTATTTGGGCACACTTGGTTGGTTTCAAAGACTTGAGAGGAGTGCGAGTAGACTTGCGTGCTATGAATAGGATGTCTCATTTGTGGCCCCAAGTGCGTGCTTCGGGAAAAGTTCTCCCGAAAGCAACATGGATCCTCTCCACGAGAGAGGAGGCAACGGTCAAGGCAGACATTGCCTCTTTTCAAACACCCACAGGGTACATGCATTGCTTGAAAGGAGCATTTTCAAAGGACAATAAGATTAGTGGGCTCAAGTCCCATGATTGGCACAAGGTCTGACAGGTATTCTAAGCTATAGGATTAGTGTACCGATAATCGTGATGCGTTACTATAATTATGATTATGTTGTATTATTGACATGACTTCTTTATTGCTTTGATAGATCATCCTCCCAATTACAATAAAAGGGTGCTTACAACAACAAGATGTTAGAAATGCTATATTCAAGATCAGTGGTATTGTGAGGTATGCTTACTATCAAATCGCATTAATTGCATTTTCTTCAATTTAATCTGAATAATCTATAGACTGATTATGAATATATCTTACATGGGCATGTGAAATAGGTGGATATCTCAAAAAGAGATCTCCATATCAAGCATTGAGAAGGCTAGGGTGGAATCCATCAAAGTCGTATGCTTGCTTGAGAAGCACTTTCCCTCGAGCATTATGACAACTCACTTGCTTGTGCACATAGTTGATGAGGTGGCCATTGCAGGTACCATTCATAGTCAGTGGATGTTTTTTCTCGAGCGCTTTATGAAAACTTTGAAGGGATTTGTAAGATAGAGCAAGACCAGAAGCAATCATGGTAGAGGGATGGCTTGTGCAAGAGTCATTAGTATATATCACGAAGTTTCTTGCATCCACGTATCCTGATATGCCGCAAGCTTGGCATAACAAGGATGATGATCGCATCGTTGGCGAGGTTCCCCAAGGAAAAGGGATTAAAAGAAAGATGAGCAAAGAGTAAATGGAGAAATTCAATAAGTTTTATATCCTCAATAGCAAGGAGATGCATAAGTGGATTGAGAGATATGAAGTGGCCAAAGCAAAAAGAATAAATGCAAGGACGAGATTCAGAGTAATGTACAGGCGATCGCAACCATATCCATGGGATCTCACCCTTCTCCCTACTCACATGTCACTTGATTGGCTACAACTGGCTCTACGTAAAGCCAAACGCAATGGAGAGACAATAAACGAGTGCGAGTGAGAGTTATCATCTGGATGTATGATGCATGTAAGTTTCTTACCTCTTGACGTAATTAAGTGATTAGTTGTGGCAATATACGCTATAAAATAGATGCATCTTCATTGTTTTAATTATGCTCTTTTGCAGTACAAAAAGTACAGTGCATTATGGTCATATGGACGACATTTTTGCATGGAATGCATCGATTCAAAGAGAGTCGCGTATGATTGTGGAGTCATGGCTAACTTCACACAAGATAGCCGAGCAAGTGCTTCGGATACCAATCTTCTCTCCTCACAGGTGGATTATTGTGGAACCATATGCAAAATCTATGAAATTGATTTCAGACGATTTAGTATTTTCATTTTTGATGTAAAATGGTTTAGAACCATTTACAACGGTCCCCATGCAATAGTTGGAAAAGATAGTAGCAATTTCTTTGCAATAGACTCCACCAAACTTTGGACCGATGAAAGTGATACTTTTGTTCTTCCCGAGCATTGTGAGTAGGTGCATACTAAATTATTTAATTAATCAAAGCTTTCATTTTTAAATATCCATTAATACATGTACTTAAGCATAATTTCATATATATAATTGATGGCATTTGGCACCCATATTAATATAGGTGGTTTTTCATCCGAATCGTTTTGATCCAAGATGGTGGTACGTGATCCAAGTTACGCCACGAAGTAAGAAAATTTTTGAAGATAGAGATGTGGATATGGAGATGCCACTACCAATGTCGGATCCAATTGATCTAAATGGATCTAGCGAACGAAGAAGATGAAGATCACAATATGAGCCAAGAGGAAGATGTGCATAATGACATCGTACGGGAGGAATATGGAGATCACGATATTGGATTGCTATATAGTGACCATTCACAAGTCTAATAAGTGTCGCTATATAGCGACCATTTACAAGTCTAATAAGTGTCGCTATATAGCGACGCCCTTTAAACATCGATATATAGCGACGTTTGCCTAAAGTCGCTATATAGCGACACTTAACGAATCCCGCTTTGGTTACCAAGGATTAGCGCCCCACGGATGCTAAACATTAGTGCTTAAGCGTTGGAATAGGGCCCATGTGTAGTAGTGTACACTAGAGTAATCACAATAAATTTGCAAAGAAACATTTAATGAGGAGCCCAACATACCGTACTAAACATTAGATTTCCCCAATGTAAAATACAAATTCCCCACCAAGATTACTAGATATCCATAGCTGGAACTTGAGCATCTCTAATTGCACCTTCTCTCCACTAGTTTCTTATCGATCAAATTTTTTGCAAGGCATCCTCTCTATATTTGCAATTTCTCCACTTGTCACACATAGTCGTGTTGTAATTATTTCTTCACATGCTTTTTGGTGTGTTGTTGAAGGCTATGTTTCCAGGGAAATAGGCTCTATTTCTAGGGAAATAGGCATAAACATTCATGACCTTTCATTACATTATCAAGACTCCCCTTATACAAAATTCTTATTGCCAGCCAATTTGCCTATGCCTCATAAATCCACAAAAATTTGTTGGTTCATGGCTATTTTCCATCGTGGTGTGATTTAACATCTCCAAAATAGAATCTAGCTTTGTGTGTACTCTACATTCATCTCACATACTACCTAAAGGACCCTTCACTAAATGGCAACTGGAGGAAAACTTGAGACAAGCTCCCACCATAGAAGTATGGCGTGATGGTGGTCGAAAGAGGCTCCTCTCAAGTTGGGATTCAACCCAAAGTAATGCATCAGAATCCCAACTCACAATGTTGGCAAGCTCATGGGTTTCAACATCTTTGCTCTAGCATCTTAATTGTTTCATGTATAACCTTTGTCTTGAAATTACTAAAGCTATCAGTGCTCTCTATTATTTTCTCCATCTATCTCTCATTCAAGCTCTTTATTTGCTTTAGCATTTTCTCTAAGCACTTGGTTCACTTGCTTGCATTGTTTCACTGTGTTAATGCACACTTATGCTTAGAGCTACCAAAACCTTCCATCTCACAAAAAATTGTGTGGAAGTTTGCAAATCCAATATAATATTTGCATATACAAAATCCACATATTAATTAAACTTCTACATAACGTGTTGTGAATGATACAAAATGCATTTATAAAAAAGGACAAAACCACCTCCCCATTCAAGAGAGTCCAACGATGTGGCCTCAAAAGTGGTCCCATCTAGCCCCATCACCTGCTGGGCATAGGGGCTTACAAGAATAGAGTAAAAATTAGGTCTCAAATCCAAAGTAATGAAACTAAAATGGAGAGCTTATTATGTAGGTGCAAAAAAAGCCACTACCACCCTCTTCGAAAGAGTCTAGAGACATAACCTTGGAAGTAGTCCCATATAGTCCTATCACCTTGTGGGCGTAGGGACAAAGAACCATTCCCATAGGTAAGCCCAGAGTAGGGATTGGGAGAAGAAATGAAAATTACTATGAGGGAGTCTCGTAGTTGGTATCGATTTCATAAGAGGCGCTATATACAGTGTAGACCACCATTCCCCCTTCCTCATCTTGCTTAGCTCGCTCCTCTAACTTTCCAAATTTTAAGGCTAATTTCTTCTCACAACTCTTAATTCTAACGCTCTTCTTATCAGACCGCAGGACCTTACAAAATGAATGCAAAAAAAAGAAGGGGACAAATCCACCTTCCCCTTTAAGAGAATCCAAAGACTTGACCTCCCTTAGTCCCATCTAGTCCCATCGCCTTGTGGGCATAGGGGCCAGGAACTAATCTCTTGGTCAGGAATTGGGTGGGTCTTAGGAAAAGAGATAAAATTTACCTATCAAGTCCAAAGAAATGAAAAATGAGCATGCACACTTCTTATATAAGAATGTAAAAAGCCGTTACCTCCTCTTTAAAAGAGTCCAAGGTCATGACATTAGAAGTGGTCTCATCCAAACCCATCACGTTGTGGATGTACAGACCAAGAACCATTCCTATAGCCCAAGTGGGGCTTAGGTAAAGTTACCTCTCAAGTCCAATGGCTTGGGGGGGCCACTATGTAAAAATATAGCACGTGCAATCAAGGGGTATTAAAAAAAACCCTACCTACGGACTTTTATAACCTATAGACACCCCCTGTAAATTTTGAGATGATTAAAGTATCCCTTATGTATGAAAATTTTCACTTTTTGAAATAAAAACCCCTTATGTATGTATATTTTCTGTTAACTCCATAAAAATAGAGAACCCCTTTCGTTGATCGCACGTGCTATCTTACATATTTCTTTTTTATGCCCCGGGTCCATCGGTGATATTGTTGAGCTATGTGCAAGGGGTAGAGATTGATCTTCACTACTTGGAGACACATTATAATCTCATGTGAATGCTTTTAGTAAAAGGCCTTAAATGTGAGGATTTAAGATCCCTATAAGGTTAAGGAAGCAACAGGACTTCTAAAACTATTCAGGAGTGAATTTAGCATCTATGTTAAAGATGATTCTCTCTAGGTTTGACTCTCTCTCTCTCTCTCTCTCTCTCTCTCTCTCTCTCTCTCTCTTCACTCCTCTTCTCTTGTTTCCTCCCCTTTCTCTCCCCTTACTAATTCTAGTTCCTTTTCCTACTATGCTAAGTCCCTCTCTCTCTCTCTCTCTCTCTCTCTCTCTCTCTCTCTCTCTCTCTCTTTTCACTCCTCTTCTCTGTTTTCCTCCCCTTACTAATTCTACTTCCTTTTAATCACACTAAACACATTTTAAACTAGAAGATATATGCAAACATTTTATATGAAAGCTACGATGACATCAAAAGCCGAATAGATAATTACATTTGACAATATAAAGCACAAAAACACCTAAAGTCAAGTAAATGTGTTGAAGCTTAGACTATTATATTTTGTGACAAGCTACAATGACAACAAAAGCCCAATAAATAACCACGTGTCAAAGCTTAAACAATTATTCTATGATGTAAACTATGACAATAGTGAAAGACTAATGAATGACTAAGTGTCGAAGACTAGTTATTTTGCAAAATATGTACCTAAGAAAAGAACACCAACAACCAAATAAGCAACCAAGCATTGGATTCATGATCCCACAATGGCATCGAAGCCGA
Organism: Dipteris shenzhenensis; assembly: GCF_047967505.1. Classification (NCBI taxonomy): domain Eukaryota; kingdom Viridiplantae; phylum Streptophyta; class Polypodiopsida; order Gleicheniales; family Dipteridaceae; genus Dipteris; species Dipteris shenzhenensis. The sequence goes on from NC_141624.1 coordinate 14,458,600, forward strand.
ATGAACAACCAAGTGTCAAAGACTAGTTATTTTGCAAGATATATTCCTAAGAAAACAACACCAATAATCAAATAAATGACCAATTATTGGATCCTAAGGATCATGAACAACACATGCAACCGAATGGTACGACCACATGTCAAACTAGTTTCAAAACAAGAGGAAGGATCCTGTATAACAACATTGAAAGCTGAGTATTACAACCACATGTAAAAATGCATACTTACTTATCTAGTTGCCCCTACAACGGAGTGATACGATGCAATACAGAGAGATAAGCACCACACAAATGCATGGCCCAAAAGGTGACTCAAATATTACATGACAAATCAAGCGATCGACACATTGTGCTGAAAGGCCATATCCAACACTACCTTGATATCTAATAACTATCATATAATATCTATGCTATTAGAAACTTAGACATCATAACTCATACATCCTAACTATACTACACAAGCATTTTAAACTAGATATCATATGCAAGCTACAACCAAAAACAACAAAGGATACTAGTTAGATCATGAGTTGTGGGAGGTGAGCTGAGAAGCTTGGCTTTTAGAGATTTGTGTGCTCATAAGCAATCAATACAAAGCTATGAAACAGAACTACAACAAGAGCGCTCCAAAGTCAATTGTAACACGTAAGAAGAGATGACAAGAGCTTCAAGGCTCAAATAGAGAAAACCAAGGTATAATAGATCACAGAGAACTTTTGAACAATCCCCATATAGGGGAAAAACGGTATTTTCCCAGTTCCAAATGAAAGGAACTAGGGAAAGTCTTAACTAGGAAAAAGTGAACAACTCCTAGATATTGTACCTAGGAAAAAAGACGGGTATCCTCCTATGTGAAGTTTCTTGTGTAGGGATTTTTTTCTATATAGGAGTTTTCAAATTCGTAGGAACTTTCCTATAGCAATTTCCAATATCAATATGTTGATATAGGAACTTTCCTATACATAATTTCGAATAGTAAGTTTTTATATCAAGTTTTTCCCATATGGGAATGTTTAGCTCAAGATTTTGTAAGTTTTTTCCATGTACAATATGTTGGCTAGCACAGGAAGCTTGACGAGACAAACTGGATCAAATCCTTGCTCTTTAATAAGATCCACATGTTCAAGAAATGTAGCCCTTAGATTTCACTTGACCCATGTAATCCATGGATTGCTTGAGATCTCTATCCGATGGTATTGCCACTCCATCATGCATACTTAGCATGTCAAATATCATGGCTTCCATATTCAAGGGCGCCTTCAAATTTGTAGCATCATGCAAGGTCACAATCTTGAACAAGTTGAGTTGATCAAGACATTGGCACTTGGGGGGGCCAAGTAATCATTCAAAATTACACTATGTGAGCTTCTCTTAAACCCAAGGAAACACCTAAATGAGATCATTATGCATCAGTTAATAGGCCTCCAATGTTGTGCTAAAGTGATGTATACCCATTTGAGGGCACACTCCATAACTTTTTTTTTATTTGTTGAAGACCAAAACGGATTGAAAATTTGGAATCCAAACTATTGGGACTAGTGCATGGTGGTCTTAAAACATTGATAATTGTTGGTATTGGTATCTAGATTCACCCTCAAATGGAAGAAGTTGGAAAAGTGCAATTTGTGCATGTGAAAAGATATTTTAATAAATCGAACACTTTACAATTTTGAATTATTGCACTTGCTTTCTATATGGCTCATAAGCATGGCAAAGGTCATTGCATTTAATAATACACAGCATCAAAGTCGATAGTGTGACCTTTGGCCTATTTATGGTTTGAAGCATTTTAGGCCACATTGCACTTTTTTGGGATATCCAATTCTGCTGATGTGTATCATGGGAGGGGGGAAACCGGCAACTTCAATTTTGCTACTCCCATAAATTTTGAATTTTCACACCTCCTGCCCATCAAATCCTCGAAGCTTAAGTACCTACAGCCTACCCCCACCCTGCAAATTCCCTGCAACTCGTATGCACCACCTTGCGCAAACTTTGGTTTACCATTGTCTTCTTTCAAGTAAGTTGTCTTCTATTCTTTGCTTGCCTCACAAGCTAACTTCTCTCGGTTTTGGTTTGGCATTGTCGTCTTTTACTGATTGTCGCCATGGAAACATGCAACTCGCCATGGCTTACAAGAGAAGCAAACAGAGGTTGCGATATAGATAAGCTGAAAAGCTTGGTCAGGGCATGAGCAAAAGACTCCTTGCAAGGTAGCAGGCAAGAAGCAATTGTTGCAGATGATGCATTTGATCATTGCCATTAGAGCAAAGAAAACGAGTTGTGATGTCACGATTGGTGGTAAAATTCAAGGACGCAACATCAAGCCATTCAGCTAAATACCATTCTCAAGTCTTCACAAGCTTTAGCCTGAAGCCTAAAGTTCATAGAGTGACAACCCTACCAAAACCTTGTATTTTCATGCCAAAACATCACCACTATTGCAATGACTTATGCACTTAGGCTATCTCTCCTTTCCTTGCATTTTGTTGAAGCCCATAGACTACTTAGATCGGGATGATAAGGCATTTCTTCCACTCTTCGTGCATCTCTCAAGAGTTTCTCCAAATAACAAGGACATCTATAGAAAGCAGACAACATGCAAGATGTTTGACGAGCACATCATACACATGCTTGATACAATGCAGGTCAGTGGTTGCCTAAACCATCTCGGTGGTTGTTTGTGATTGATCTTTGGGATAATTTACTTGTTTCATTTCTGGATAGAATGCAGATCAGTGGTTGCCTAAACCAACCCGGTGGTTGTTTGTGATTGAGCTTTAGGATAGTTTACTAGGCTAGCTTGGACCTAATGTGATTGTCCTAAACTAGCCCGGTGGTTGGAATATCATGCAACCATGTGGCTGATTCAGCTCAAACACTAGATTCTAGACTTAATGTGATTGTCCTAAATCAGCTCGATGGTTGTAACATCATGCAATCATGGTTGGGTCAGCTGGAACACCAATTATGTGATTGTCCTAAACCAACCCAGTGGTTGGAATATCATGTAACCGTGTGGCTGGTTTAGCTCAAACACTAGAACTAGGCCTGGCTTGGACTTAATGTGATTGTCCTAAACCAGCTCGGTGGTTGAAACATCATGCAATCATGATTGGGTCAACTCAAACACCAATTAAGGCTAGAGGAGATAGGCACTGGCCAGAGGATGTAGGCACTTCCAACGAAATGCATTTTATTTGGCTTAGGATTACCTGCAACCCCCACAAAATATAACCTTTAGTAAATCCCAAACAACCACCGTGCTTGTTTCAGTAAATCCCAATCAATAAATCCCAAACAAGGAAAAATGTAAATCGCAAATAGTATACTAATCCCAAACAACCAACGAGCTTGTTTTAGTGACAATGATTAGAGGCACCATCTAATTCACAGGCTCAGATTAGCATTCAACCAGATTCAGACTGTAATAACAATGACTGTGCATGAGGGACCATATAATTCATAGGCTTGGATTAGCATTGAGCTAGAACCAGACTATAATAACAATACATTGCACTCCCCTCCTCCTCTCCCTCTCCTTCTTCTTTCTCCTCCCTTGTCTCCCTCTTTCTTCCCATTCTCCTCCCTTGTCTCCCTCTCTCTTTCCTTCCCTCTCTCTCTTTTTCTTCTCCTTCTCCTCTCCTCCCTCCCTCCCTTTATTTCTGACCCTTTCCTACTCCTCTCCCATGCCTGCCCACCTTGATTATGTTGTCGCAGCGGCAATGCAAGGGGTGTGGTGACACATTTTTCTTTCATTTTTTATTTTTTAGCTTTTTTTTTTCTACTGCCACAACAGTGCGACCCCTTCCCCTCCCCCCATCACCCACCCCTTCCCTCTCCTCTTATCTAATTAAATGTGTTTAAAAAACATCATTTCTGCCCTCCCCTTCCCTCTCCCATCTTTCTTTCTCCTTTTTTGTGTTAAAATTCTTGATGCCGTGGGGTAGCGCACGAGACCTCTCCTTCCTTCTCTCCTCCCCTTTCCTCTCCCCCTTTCTTTTCCCTCTCCTCTCTATTCCCCTTCCCCTCCCCCCCCTCTCTCTCTCTCCCCTCCCCTTCCCTCTCCCCTCCTCTATCTCTCTCCCCCCCTCTCTCTCTCTCTCTCTCTCTCTCTCTCTCCCCTCTCCCTTTTCCTTCCTTTTTAAACTTATTGCTGCTACGGCAGTAGTGCGATACCTACCCTACCCTCTCCCTCTCTCCTTCCCCTACCCCCCCCCCTCTCTCTCTCTCTCCCCCCCCTCCCCCCCTCCTTTCCTTCTCGTAGCTGTAGCTCGAGATCTTCCTTACTCTCTCTCTCTCTCTCTCTCTCTCTCTCTCTCTCCCTCTCTCTCTCTCTCTCATTCTCTCTCTCTCTCTCTCTCTCTATATATATATATATATATATATATATCTTACCTTCGTTCCTTTCCCAAGCTTCCCGCTCTCTTTCCCCCTCCATTCCATCTCTCTCCCCATCCTCTCCCTTTTACTTCTTTCCCTCTCTTTCCCCCTCCACCAAGATGCATCATTTGTAGGTGTGTGCTTAAAAAACCTTTGTAACTATTTCAAGGTCTTTATTGGCACCGTTATAAAGCTCTTTGAGATTATACCATTGTTGCTTTTTGAAACTCTGAAATGTGTTTATTGGCACCGTTATCAAGTCTTTGAGACTTTAGAATTCCAAAACTCTGAAAGGTGTTTATTAACATCGTTATTAAGTCTTGGAGATTTTAGAGGACTCTCATGGGGGGATGAGCATTTTCCGAGCAAAATCTTCCGAGCGTCTGAGCAAAGGAAAAAAAAAGCTTTCAACTATGCAAAAATATGGCAAAAATGGATCAGAAGAAAACATAGTTTCACTTAGAAATATGCAAAGTATTATATCAATGCCTATTTTATACACAAATCTTTACATGAATCTTTAGGAATGGTGAGAACATAATGGGATGGCTTTTGAAGAAATCCACATGTAGAGTAGACTTCTCTATGAAAATTCCCTTATGTTCCTTCTTAGAGCTTTTACTTAATAGGGAGTGACATTGAAAAACCTCTCTCAACCTATCGTCATGAAAGGGTTTCTTCAAAGAAAACTCATTGAAGAAAGCCATCCAGGTGGTTTCGCCAGCGAAACTCCTTTGAGGTAGGTCTTCCAAGGTAGTTTCGCTGGCGAAACTATCTTGGACAACATTTTTAAAAGTGACATAACTTTCACATCCAATGTCCAACCCTTTGTCTCTTTCCCTCCCTTTGTGTCCCTGATTGCTCTCTCTCTCTCTCTCATAGTATATATCTCTCTCTCTATTCATACATCTAACAATGTCTCATGGCCAGGTGCATTATTTGTATCCCTGACTGCTCTCTCTCTCTCTCTCTCTATTCATACATCTAACTCTGTCTCATGGCCAGGTGCATTATTTGTGTCTCTTATTGCACTCTCAACTTCTCTCTCTCTCTCTCTTGCACACTCTAATTGCTATCTATCTCTCTCACACACTCTCTCTCTTGCACAATACAGATATACAAATATCCACATAGATTTAAAATTACAAATATTTATCACTTTATCATCCATAGACCATAGAAAGCCATCAATCTAGAGGTGCAAACTTAATAAATAAAATCTTAACAATAAATGAAACAACACTTTGTATTATTTATGATTTCTGTTCATACATGTAACAATGCCTCATTGCCAAGTGCATTGTTGAAGCACTAAGGATCCGAGAAATCGGATATTATGACCATCATGTCTCTATTATCTCTAGAGTATGGAGGGGCCAACAATTCTTACAAAGGATACTTGTCTCATCCCTATATCTAACTTTACAATTATCAAGTCTAAAATAATATTCTTGGGGAGGGCTTGCTATTGCCAACTGCAATTCTTCCCTGATAAATCTCATGAGTCCACTCCTCTTCCAATTCCAACATTAGATCAGGATGTCCTTGCCGATAAATTGATACCTCAACAACAAGACTATGAGTCCCATCACGTAGATCATCATCCATTGCTTCCCATTGAAGATTCTTCCATCTTAACCATCTATATGTGAAAGTCATGCAAAGATTTTGCCTTCCAATGAAATCTTGCAAAATTTGGAATCTGTTAGTACATAGTATCTTGATGAATGCAGGGCTTCCATATCATAGGCCCAATTGTAAGTTTTTCAAAGTGTACTAGTACTTCATTTGCTTTTAAGAGTATTTGCACTTATTTGGGGACTTTGACACAAGTGTCTTATGCCTTGTATTTGTTTTACAAACTTATATCCATCTACTTACAAAGAGTGGGAGCCTGTAGCATGCATAACTAGGGTGTTGCATGTCCTCCATGTTGAGATCAGGAGTTTTCAGTATGAAGGTCGCACACCATCAGAATTAAAAAAGGATGGGATCTTCTTCTATGACTCAATTTTCATTGTGCCAGATGAAGAAGGACAGTATGGTGGATTAGAATATCTTCCCTTTCCCTCTTTTGATAGTCCATAATGGCTGCTTCCAAGCATGGAGATAAGTGAATCATATAGAAATAGAATGTTTAATAATGTGAGAAATGCTATGAACCCAACTACTAGTGGAAGAAATGCTAGGTTGAGTTGGTTTCTTCCATTTCCATGCTTTGTTGATTTCTTTGCAAGTTGTAGGCAATCAAGAAAAATAAAGATTACTTACACTTGCAAGAGCTTAGAAATGGACTAGCTGTTTGAGCTATTTGACAATGGATGGACAACGAGAACATGTCATGTTGAAGAGTTAGTACAATGTCGATTGAACACTTCAGATGTGACATTTTGGTGAGCAAATCTTACAATTCTTATTTGTATTTTGCATGGGTAAAGACATGTTGAATATATACCTGTGTCATTGTGTTACTGCCAGGGCAAATTTCAAAATCTAAGATCCTTCCCTTCCAATGTTTGGAGATGTCCATTGCATCCTTCCAACCAACTTTGTAGCATCCATGATTAGTGGGTTGCATTGTGATCCAAGAATATTTCCTGTAGAGCTGAGGAATCCATTCCCCATGCTCATCCTTACATTCTTCAATACAATAGACTATAAACTTTTTCTACATCCATCATTTTCTACTTCCATAGTTTTTGCTCCTGTACCATATGATTAAAATTAGCTCTTTCTACTTCCAACAAAGACCCTCCAAATTTATGTCTTCTATTCTCTCTTTCTCTTTCTTTGCAAGTCTCTCTCTCTCTCTCTCTCTCTCTCTCTCTCTCTCTCTCCCTCCCCCTCCTGCCCTCTCTTCTTTAACTAAACCTCTCACAAAAACAAACACAATATTATTACAAAAAACATAGAATACTTCTCTCTCTCTCTCAGTCTATCTTCCAAGGTACCCCTCACACAAACAAACAGCAATTTTTCTTGAAATACTTAGTTTATGATATGGTCTCTTCCTACTCTGTTTCTCCACAAACAAAGAAGACATTATCAATATCATATCACTCTCTCTCTCCCTCCCAAAGCTCTTTGATTTAGGATCTATTTTTCTTCCTTCTTTCTCAATTACTTCTAAAACCTAGCAGTTTGAAATACAATCTCTGTCTCTCTCCCTCAATCATCCCATCAATGGAAGAAAACATAGAATTTTGAAATATAATCTCTCTCTCTCTCTCTCTCTCTCTTTTCCCTTCCTCTATCTACCACTCCTATACTAGCAAAGAAAGAAACAACTATTTTCTATCGCTTCCCTCACTCATCCCCTCAAACAGATAAGAAAACATAGCAGTTTCAAATATAATCTCTCTCTCTCTCTCTCTCTCTCTCTCTCTTTCCCTTCCTCTCTCTATCCCTCCTTTACTAATGAAGAAAAAAATTACTATTTTATGTCTCTCTCTCCCTCACTCATCCCCTCAAATAGAAAACAACATAGTAGTTCGAAATAATCTCTCTCTCTTTCTCTCTCTCTCTCTCTCTCTCTCTCTCTCTTCATCTATCTATCCCTCCTATACCAGTGAAAAAAAAATGTCTAAAATTGTCTTGTAGTTTTAAATATCATCTACCTCAATCTCCCTATTCCCTATTTCTTGTAATAAACATATAGACAAAGTGTGATAGAAAAATGTATTTACTTAATACAAATAAAAATTTCAAGGCAAAATCACCTCATTACCTAGAAAGTATGTGTTCCTTCTTCTGGAGTTGGCTCGATATACTCCAAAAAGGTAGAGAAAGAGCCAAAATGATAGAACACCCATTTTTCTCACTCCTTCCAAGCAGATTTAGGTCACAACTTAGGGAGGTGACTCTCTATACTCCAAAAAGGTGAGGAAATAACTAAAAATGAGAGAACTCCCATTTTGCTCACTCCTTTCAAGCAGATTTAGGTCACAACTTTGGTTTCTAAGAGAGAGTAAAATAAGTAGAGAATGAATGGAAGAGAAGAGGGATGAACAGAGCTTGGACAAAAGTTTCTCTAAGAGATTTTCGAATGTGTAAGAAAAATGTGAGCAAAGAGGAGAGAGAATGACTAAACAAAAGTGGAAAGAAGATATTTTTAAACCAGCAGCTAGAAAGTGGCAGGAATGAATGTTTGAAACGTTTTGGAAGAGAGAGAATAGGGAGAGAGCTGGTTAGGAAGTCAAAGTTTGGGCCAAATGGTTGAAACATGAGCCTAGTTCTAGCTAGGGGATAGTTTGTCATGGGAGAAAAACAAGGAGGCCTAACATGGTCAAGGTAGGCTTGCCAAAGATAATTTTTTATTGTGAACCACCAATGACGTCTTTTGGGGTATTTTGAAAAAAAACTGAAATTTCTCCTAGATTTGGGCAGCCTCTATTAGAGAGAAGTCCACATGGCATAATCTCCTTCATGGATACCATATTCCCTTATCCAAGCCTCTAATATTTTAGTAATTCTCCAATGGGACCCTTTTTGAGTCCAAATTTTTTGTAATTTATAATGGATCATTACATGGCAGCATCCTATTGTACCTCACACATAAAAAATTTGGACAACACAATAATAAAGAGCATGCAAAAAACAATGAACACATGCATGCAAGAGAACTCAAGCACTCAAGAAAGAATGTGCAAAATGAGAAATGCATTCTTACATGTGCAACACATGAGTGCCCAATTAGCATATTAATTACTCTCTCCTTGTCATCATTACATTGAAAAACAATAGAATTTATCATTTTGAACAAAAATGAAAAACAAAACCACGCATTCATCCTTAAAAGGAGAAACAATTTGATTCAACAAACATTTCATGTGAAACTATGGTTGAGAAGTACACACGACATAAAATTTGGAAGACACCAGCGTGGTGGCTGCAAGAAACTATACTAAATTGCTGATGTCTACATTTTCCTTAGCTTAGAACTAAAATAGCTCCAAGAACATGTCTGGTGGTTGAGACATTATGGCATAAGGAGTAATACGACTAAAATATCTCTAAAATAACACTATTTTCCTTGGTTTAGAACTAAAATAGCTCCAACATCCAACGCAGTGGTTGCGGATATGGACCTTGAGGGGTCCCCTTTAGAGATTGGCATGCCACAGTGGTCTTCATGCCAACATGGTGGTCTCTCCATGCCAACATTATTGCTTGAACCAGCACAGTAGTCAGCAAATATGGCAAGGCAAATGTTGTGTGATGTAGTCATAGCAACAGTCTCTGTGCTCATGAGTAAATGCATATAGTGCCATGTGTTGAGCTCTGCGCTATTAACCATTAGAATCGTGATTGGGTCAGATCAAACACCAGTTAAGGCTAGAGGAGGTAGACATTGGCAATGAAATGCATTTTTGTTGGTTTAGGATTACTTGCAACCCCCACAAAATATGACCTTTAGTAAATCCCAAACAACCACCTTTAGTAATTTCTTATGTAATTTCTTTTGTTTCAATTTCAATGTAGTACCATATTTGCCAAAACTATTGTTGTTGTTACTTGGGAAGTGAAAGTGTCTCTAAAGAAGAACAAATGGCATATTTTTTCCCTCGTTTACATTTTATTGCAACCATAGGGATCGTTGCACAAGAAATTGTTGAAAAAACTGTTCTTACTGTAGTGAAAATGGTTCCAATAATCAACGCGGTGGTTTAGAACTATGATAACTCCAATAACTAGCGCGGTGGTTGCAAGGAAACTATACTAAATTGCAAATATCTACATTTTCCTTAGCTTGGAACTAGAATAGCTCCAAGAACGTATGCGGTGTTGAGAAATTATTACACAAGGAGTATTACGACTAAAATATCTCTAAAATAATACTATTTTCCTTGGTTTAGAATGAAAATAGCTCCAACATCCAGTGCGGTGGTTGTGGATATGGACCTTGAGGGGTCCCATTAGAGATTGACATGGCACAGTGGTCTTCATGCCAATGTGGTGGTCTCTCCATGCCAACATCATTGCTTGAACCAGCACGCTGGTCAGCACAGCAAAAGATTGTGTTGCATAGTGATAGACAGCGAAGCTGCATAATGATAGGTGGCAAGGCAAAAGTTTTGTGCTGTAGTCAGGCCAATGTGATTGTGCTCAAACCAGTACAGTGGTCAGCACAACAAAAGATTGTGTTGCACAATGACAGATGGCGAAGCTGTGCAAGCAAACATGGCAAGGCAAAGGCTGTGTGATGTAGTCAGGCCAAAGGAAGAGTGACAATCTCTGTGCTCATGAGAGTAAATGCATATAGTGCCATGTGTTGAGCTCTGCAATATTGACCATGATGAGATTGTGTCTCATTATTACACCAGTGCAGCTTCATGACATTGGGAAATTTTTCAACGAGAGCGTGGGTCCATGCAAAATTCAAATATTCACCCAAAAGCGCATCACGTTGCGGCCCCAAAATGAACACGAAAATAGTTCTGCGATTGGCTACACCCAAGAAAGCGTTGACCCTCCTGGTACTTCTAGCTCACCACCACTGGTTGGCATTTCAATGATATCCATTTCCTATACTCTCCTTTTTTCTCGGGGGGGTCACTATGTATAAACCCTCTATATCACGTGCGTTCAAGGCCTATATTTAAAGTCCCTTATTTGTAAAAAATTTCATTAATAAAATGTACCCCTTTTACAAATCTGTAAATTTTTTCCAAAACTATTTTAAATAGTCCCTTATGTATATTTATTTCTGTAAATTTTAGAAATAAAAAAAATCCTTCTGTTGAACTCACGTGATAGGGTTACATATGATGAGTTATGCTCCCGAGCCTTTTTGGAGCCTTTGATCCTGATTTACTCTGTTTTTTCCCTTGTGCAATAGATGGAGTCTCCTCAACAACATCCTCATAAGACTTTGAAGACCGTATTAGATAATTTGGGAAAAACCCAATTCCCAGAATGGCAATTTTGGAAGAAATTGTAGCTCCCCTCAATGAAAAAACAGGAGAAATATGTGAAAATAGACTAGATAGCCATTCATGAAGTGTGAAATATCAACTACATTCTCAAATAATAAATAGAATATCAGTGTCTAAACTACGTTATCATCAACAAAATAATAAACTTTGAAACCCATTTGAGTTAGATTCATCTCGTGAGCCATAGTGATGTTCAAAAACACCTTCATAATTATGGAATTTCCATTGATATTGAGACTCGCTTTTGTTGTGAGCATTCTCATTTGAAAATCTCCAAAACACCATTTACAAAATGTAGAGTGTAATTAATAACCATGAGTATTGCAATGAAAATGCACAGGCCTTTTAACTTAGTAAGATATGTAGTTGATGGAAAATCAAGATATGTAGTTGAGGAGAATGAATGCAAGATATGTAGTTGATGGAAAATCAATGGGCAATGACAAGCATTTGATGTAATTTAGGTGGCAATGACAATCATTTATTGTGCACTTTCAATTTTTGGACTGACTATCATTATTGTAAAATGATAACTTTACATGTCATGTTGATTACTCATTGCAAAGTAAAAAAGTACACTTTAGGATGGAAACATAACAACTTGTTGATACACCATTGAAATCCCTGAAATAAATCATGATTCCAAAGAAACTCTCAACCACTAGCGGAGAATGGCAGTAGGATAATGGCAAAAGTGCCAATGCACATGTGAGTTTAGGATTCCTTGTGCATGTTTTCAGGTCATGATATGAGATTGGCACCACTACCATTCTTTACTGGTGGCATTCTCCACAGAGATTGGCACATGGGAGTTTAGGCTTCTCAATGACATTTCTTAGGGCCTAATAAGAGATTGGCACCACTGCCATTCTTCACTTGTACAAAATGTTTACCCTACTATTCTAGGAGGGGTATTCCAGTGATCATAGGAGAGTGGTGTCCGATTCCAATCGACATGTGAGTTTGACGATCTCAGAGATTGACACAATTCCATATGATCTCTACACAACGGAGACAGTGATCACTACATAAAAGAATGCACATGTGAGTTTAGGATTCCTTGTGCACCACTGCCATTCTCCACTGGTGGCATTCTATAATGGCAAAACTGCCAATCCACATGAGTTTATGATTCCTTGTGCTTGTTTTCAGGTCATGGTATGAGATTGGCACCACTACCATTCTCCACTGTTGGCATTCTCCACAGAGATTAACACAATTCCATATGATCTCTACACAGTGGAGACAGTGACCACTACATAGAAGAATGCACATGTGAGTTTAGGCTTCTCAATGCCATTTCTTAGGGCCTAATAAGAGATTGGAACCACTACCATTCTCTTGTACAAATGTTTACCCTACTATTCTAGGAGGGGTATTCGAGGTCGCAAGTCTTCAATGTGATGCTCACCCTCTTTAATTCCTTCATCGATAGGTGAATCAGCTCTATGTGTCTCAAAAGGCCTCTCAATGCTAGACCAAATCTTAATATGGGGATTATTTGATGCATGTGCCACACACATAACCTCGACCTCTGTCGCCTATTGGGATGTCTTCACCAGCGAGATCACTTTTCTTTTGCTTGACAATGCTTGTAATGCCACACATCCATTAGTAAAGACGTCAACAACAACTTCATGTTCCCTACTATAATAGCACCTGATGCACTCCTTGATGATGCCATGCTTCACAACCGCCTCTTTTCCATACTCATCGCCCTCATCAGAATAAAGAATATTGTCCTCAATTATTGTGTATGGCCTTGTGATTTCTAACAGGTGCTCAAATCCATCAAACCCATCGTGTGAGCTGACAAATGACAAAAAACAGAAGGTCTCAGAGAAACCCTTTTGTGCACTATCCGATTCATGGATAACACCCACAAACCTTCTATGCCAAAATCGAGCCTCTATCATTGCTTCCTTGAGATTTACCATCTCTGTCATTGTCATAAATGATAGCAATACATACTGTGACAGAGTGGCAACGGTCTCCATCAAGCCACAGAGCAACTTCTTGAAGGCAGCCTTATCCCAACACATGCCTTTGGCAGATCCCTCTGAGGTGTCAAGCACACACAAGCTGATTGGAAGTTGTCCCTTGGAGTGACGTGTTAGAAAGCTCTCCCCCTCCATCTCCATGTTCACTTGAATAATTGTCCAAGGAAAACAAGATTGCGATGTAGACTTGTTACCCTCTATTGAACTAATCACCCAATCAACATAGATTGACACGGCTTTTGGGAAATCAGGTGTGGACTTGCCAACTTGCAGCTTCTCTTTGACCCATGACTCACATGAACCCTTGAAGCTCTGATAAACAATTGAATCAATTTTGAAGTAAGTTGCAAGGGCATCCCATGTTTGATGTTGGGGCGAAGGGTGACGTGAGTTGAACTCCTTGATGAGCGCTTCTTTCAGGGCTCTATCATGCCTAATCTCCATTGCCCGTTGAGACATTTCAATGGAGTCCTTGTCTTTGCTTGACTTGACCAAGACTATTTCTTTAGACTCAATCTCTGCTTGAAGTGCACGTACATCTTCGTCTTCCAATCCTAGCAGACACCTCATATATGTTATTGTGGGATTTCGACCCTCAAGATCACCCTGCTTCACCAATGTCAAAATCCTAATCCATTGTTCGTAGATGTCATCATCGTATGTGACCATGTGTGTGTCCTTGGTAGCAAAGTTTGCGCCCATCGATACGCTTGCAACTCCTACAAAATTCTGTATAAAAAAATCAAAATCATCTTAGACATTCTTCTAATCCAAATCATGTAATAGAGATAATAATGACACTAGTGCGATTCTCCCATTACCATGTCAAAAGCATGACTTGGTAACTAGAAGAATGGCACTAGTGCCATTCTCACATCAGGGAATTGACACTACTATCATTTCTTTTACAAAGCCATAAACATTCTTGAAATAAAAAATGCATACAAAACAAAGTTTATTACTCACATCCCAACTTTGTCGATCTTTATGCCCTTTGACAAGGCCTTGGGCTAGTTTCTTTGGTCGTCCGAATGCAATCCACTGTGCCCTTAGGTGTTGTAAGATATCGATATATGGTTGATTTTTCAAAACAGTCTGTGCCTCCATGTTGGCCATTGATGATATCTTACAACTTGCTTCAACTGGTGCATTGACAAAAATTCTCGCCTTCCTCCGTGTATAGAAACCTTTTCGTTGATTGAAGGCTTCTCCATGTGCTTTAGTTATAAATATACTTGCAGCATAAATTGAATGATGCTACCCTGCGAGAATCCAATAATTATACTCCTTTAACTTTTCCACCTTTATCTCTTCCTTGCACATCGGAGTATTTGTGCCTATGTGGTAAGGCATAAGATATGCACATGTTGCAGGAGGTCGTGCATTCATTGCAAAACTCTTGACCAAGTCACTGACATAGCTGAGGGTCAATGTCCTGTACACATATTGGCTTGGTGCTCTAAAGCAATTCATCACTGGGATCAACACCTCAAACTCCAAACCAAATGGGAAGTACTCTATGTACTCCATCAAGACTGTCATACTTGTGTCCTTCCTTTCCAATTTCTTTTGTAGTGCCTGAAAGTCAACATCTGTCTGGATTTTCTTATACAGGATGATAGTTGCTTCAGATGATTTCTCACCATGTCCTGTTATATGTGTCTCACCACTCCCCGTTGCATCACCTCCACTTCCAATTCTATCAGTGACTATTCCCGTACCTCCCTGTTTTCCTCCTAAAGTTGTCTCTTTGTCTTTAGCATCCAGTTTATCCCCAATGCTTGTTTTTCCATCTGACCTTATTTCTTCTCACCTATTGTTTCCTCCTCACTGGTCTCTCTAGCCTTCTCTTTCAATGTGTTCTGAGACACTTGAGAGCTTGATCCAACAACATCACTTTTCTTGGTTCTTTTCGAAACTTTTCTACTCTTTTTTAAATCTTGCTTTATAACTTTTGTTACCAAATCAAAGCTTTCTAATATCTGTTGGTTGGTATAATTTTCTGGCTCATTAATCCAACCCCTAGATATCATCGTGTCCTCCCCAGTAGCATTCATCCTCGCATGATCAAAACAAGCAGGATCCAATTGATACACATTGCCTCCCAATGTATGAATTTGGAGACAAGGAACGTTGTCTTTCTTGGTATCCTCCATCTCTTGAACTTGTCCAACATCTTCAAAAGTTTTTCCTTGGATGTTCACAAAACAATGCACTTTATGAAGTTTTTGGAGTTCGTTATTGTATATATCCAAAAACCATCCTCTTCCAGAACTAACTGCATCATAAATTGACACCTCTCGAACCTTTCGCTTTCCCTTGCTAGCCATTCTTGCAATGTTCTGTTAACAAAAGAACCAAGGACACAATGAAATGTATAATAGAAAATCATAACTGTAGTAGGAAATATTACAACCACAATGCAACTTCTATTAACAAAATAACCAAGGCGAAGCAACTTATATATGCATTATGAAAAACTATACCAACACAGCAAGCAAATATACACAATATCAATCTCCACATAGATTGACACAATTCCATATGATCTCTACACAGCGGAGACAGTGATCACTACATAGAAGAATGCACATGTGAGTTTAGCATTCCTTGTGCATGTTTTCAGGTCATGGTATGAGATTGGCACCACTGCCATTCTCCACTGGTGGCATTCTCCATAGAGATTGACACAGGCTTCTCAATGCCATTTCTTAAGGCCTAATAAGAGATTGGCACCACTGCCATTCTCCTCTTGTACAGATTTTACCCTACTATTCTAGGAGGGGTATTCCAATGATCATAGGAGAGTGGTGTCTGATTCCGATCCACATGTGAGCGGAGACAGTGATCACTACATAGAAGAATGCACATGTGAGTTTAGGCTTCTCAATGCCATTTCTTAGGGCCAGCATGAATTTGGCATCACTGCCATTCTCCGCTAGTGAATATCTAGCCAAACTAAACCTATAGATTGAAATTCCATATGAACTCTACACAGCGGAGACAGTGATCACTACATAGAAGAATGCACATGTGAGATTGGCACCACTGCCATTCTCCGCTGGTAGTAGTCTAGACAGATTCCACTTGTAGAAGAAGAATCCACATGTGACTCTGATGATCTCAGAGATTGACACAATTCCATATGGTCTCTACACAGCAGAGACAGTGATCACTACATAGAAGAATGCACATGTGAGTTTAGGATTCCTTGTGCATGTTTTCAGGTCATGGTATGAGATTGGCAACACTGCCATTCTCCACTGGTGGCATTCTCCACAGAGATTGACACAATTCCATATGATCTTTGCACAGCGGAGACAGAAATCACTACATAGAAGAATGCACATCTGAGTTTAGGCTTCTCAATGCCATTTCTTAGGGCCTAGTAAGAGATTGGCACCACTGCCATTCTTCACTTGTACAAATGTCTACCCTACTATTCTAGGAGGGGTATTCCAGTGATCATAGGAGAGTGGTGTCCTATTCCATTCCACATGTGAGTTTGATGAACTCAGAGATTGACACAATTCCATATGATCTCTACACAGCGGAGACAGTGATCACTCCATAGAAGAATGCACATGAGAGTATAGGATTCCTTGTGCATGTTTGCAGGTCATGGTATGAGATTGGCACCACTGCCATTCTCCACTGGTGGCATTCTCCACGGACATTGACACAATTCCATATGATCTCTGCACAACAGAGACAGTGATCACTACATAGAAGAATGCACATGATTTAGGCTTCTCAATGCCATTTCTTAGGGCCTAACAAGCGATTGGCACCACTGCCATTCTCCACTTGTACAAATGTCTACCCTACTATTCTAGGAGGGGCATTCCAGTGATCATAGGAGAGTGGTGTCCTATTCCATTCCACATGTGAGTTTGATGAACTCAGAGATTGACACAATTCCATATGATCTCTACACAGCGGAGACAGTGATCACTCCATAGAAGAATGCACATGTGAGTATAGGATTCCTTGTGCATGTTTGCAGGTCATGGTATGAGATTGGCACCACTGCCATTCTCCACTGGTGGCATTCTCCATAGCGGAGATAGTGATCACTACATAGAAGAATGCACATGTGAGTTTAGGCTTCTCAATGCCATTTCTTAGGGCCAGCATGAGTTTGACATCACTGCCATTCTCCGCTAGTGAATATCTAGCCAAACTAAACCTATAGATTGAAATTCCATATGAACTCTACACAGCGAAGACAGTGATCACTACATAGAAGAATGCACATGTGAGATTGGCACCACTGCCATTCTCCGCTAGTAGTAGTCTAGACAGACTCCACTTGTAGAAGAATCCACATGTGACTCTGATGATCTCAGAGATTGACACAATTCCATATGGTCTCTACAAAGCGGAGACAGTGATCACTACATAGAAGAATGCACATGTGAGTTTAGGATTCCTTGTGCATGTTTTCAGGTCATGGTATGAGATTGACAACACTGCCATTCTCCACTGGTGGCATTCTCCACAGAGATTACACAATTCCATATGATCTCTGCACAGCGAAGACAAAAATCAATGCCATTTCTTAGGGCCTAGTAAGAGATTGGCACCACTGCCATTCTTCACTTGTACAAATGTCTACCCTACTATTCTAGGAGGGGCATTCCAGTGATCATAGGAGAGTGGTGTCCTATTCCATTCCACATGTGAGTTTGATGAACTCAGAGATTGACACAATTCCATATGGTCTCTACGCAGCGGAGACAGTGATCACTCCATAGAAGAATGCACATGTGAGTATAGGATTCCTTGTGCATGTTTGCAGGTCATGGTATGAGATTGGCACCACTGCCATTCTCCACTGGTGGCATTCTCCATAGCGGAGACAGTGATCACTACATAGAAGAATGCACATGTGAGTTTAGCATTCCTTGTGCATGTTTTCAGGTCATGGTATGAGATTGGCACCACTGCCATTCTTCGCTAGTAGAAGTCTAGACAGACTCCACTTGTAGAAGAATCCATATGTGACTCTGATGATCTCAGAGATTGACACAATTCCATATGGTCTCTACACAGCGGAGATAGTGATGACTACATAGAAGGATGCACATGTGATTTTAGGCTTCTCAATGCCATTTCTTAGGCCCTAATAAGAGATTGGCACCATTGCCATTCTCCACTTGCACAAATGTT
Source organism: Dipteris shenzhenensis (assembly GCF_047967505.1). Taxonomy (NCBI): domain Eukaryota; kingdom Viridiplantae; phylum Streptophyta; class Polypodiopsida; order Gleicheniales; family Dipteridaceae; genus Dipteris; species Dipteris shenzhenensis. The sequence continues at coordinate 14,477,088 of NC_141624.1, forward strand.
TACCCTACTATTCTAGGAGGGGTATTCCAATCATCATGGGAGAGTGGTGTCCGATTCCAACCCACATGTGAGTCTGATGATCTCAGTGTCATTATGTAGGTGCCACCATGAGTTTGGCATCACTGCCATTTTCCACTAGTGGTTGTCTAGACAAACTAAACCTATAGATTGACATATCACCACATAGAAGAATGCACATTACCACTAGCGGAGAATGGCAGTAGGATAATGGCAAAAGTGCCAATGCACATGTGAGTTTAGGCTTCTCAATGCCATTTATTAGGGCCTAACAAGAGATTGGCACCACTGCCATTCTCCACTTGTACAAATGTCTACCCTACTATTCTAGGAGGGGCATTCCAGTGATCATAGGAGAGTGGTGTCCTATTCCATTCCACATGTGAGTGATGATGATCTCAGAGATTGACACAATTCCATTTGATCTCTAAACAGTGGAGCCAGTCTCCGCTAGTGGTAATCTAGACAAATGTTTTCAGGTCATGGTATGAGATTGGAACCACTGCCATTCTCCACTGGTGGCATTCCCCACAGAGATTGACACAATTCCATATGATCTCTACACAGCGGAGACAGTGATCACTACATAGAAGAATGCACATGTGAGTTTAGGCTTCTCAATGACATTTCTTAGGGCCTAACAAGAGATTGGCACCACTGCCATTCTTCACTTGTACAAATGTTTACCCTACTATACTAGGAGGGGTATTCCAGTGATCATAGGAGAGTGGTGTCTGATTCCAATCCACATGTGAGTTTGATGAACTCAGAGATTGACACAATTCCATATGATCTCTACACAGCGGAGACAGTGATCTCTACATAGAAGAATGCACATGTGAGTTTAGGATTCCTTGTGCATGTTTGCAGGTCATGGTATGAGATTGGCACCAATACCATTCTCCACTGTTGGCATTCTCCACAGAGATTAACACAATTCCATATGATCTCTACACAGCGGAGATAGTGACCACTACATAGAAGAATGCACATGTGAGATTAGGCTTATCAATGCCATTTCTTAGGGCCTAATAAGAGATTGGCACCACTATCATTCTCTTGTACAAATGTTTACCCTACTATTCTAGGAGGGGTATTCCAATGATCATAGGCGAGTGGTGTCCGATTCCAATCCACATGTGAGTCTGATGATCTCAGTATAATTATGTAGGTGCCACCATGAGTTTGGCATCACTGCCATTCTCCACTAGTGGTTGTCTAGACAAACTAAACCTATAGATTGACATTCCAAGGCCTAATAAAAGATTGACACAATTCCATATGATCTCTGCACAGTGGAGACAGTGATCACTACATAGAAGAATGCACATGTGAGTTTAGGCTTCTCAATGCCATTTATTAGGGCCAAACAAGAGATTGGCACCACTGCCATTCTCCACTTGTACAAATGTCTAGCCTACTATTCTAGGAGGGGCATTCCAGTGATCATAGGAGAGTGGTGTCCTATTCCATTCCACATGTGAGTGATGATGATCTCAGAGATTGACACAATTCCATTTGATCTCTAAACAGCGGAGACAGTCATCACTCCATAGAAGAATGCACATGTGAGTTCAGGATTCCTTGTGCATGTTTTCAGGTCATGGTATGAGATTGGCACCACTGCCATTCTCCACTGGTGGCATTCCCCATAGAGATTGGCACAATTCCATATGATCTCTGCACATGTGAGTTTAGGCTTCTCAATGCCATTGCTTAGGGTCTAATAAGAGATTGGCACCACTGCCATTCTCCACTTGTGCAAATGTTTACCCTACTATTCTAGGGGGGGTATTCCAGTGATCATAGGAGAGTGGTGTCCTATTCCATTCCACATGTGAGTTTGATGATCTCAGTGTCATCATGTAGTTGCAAGCATGAGATTGGCACCACTGCCATTCTCCGCTAGTTGTAGTCTAGACAGACTGAACCTATAGATTGACATTCCACTAGTTTTATTGGCTGCAGTAGGATAATGTCAAAAGTGCCAATGCAGATGTGAGTTTAGGATTCCTTGTGCATGTTTTCAGGTCATAATATGAGATTGGCACCACTGCCATTCTCAACTGGTGGCATTCTCCAAAGAGATTGACATAATTCCATATGATCTCTACACAGCGGAGATAGTGATGACTACATAGAAGGATGCACATGTGATTTTAGGCTTCTCAATGCCATTCCTTAGGCCCTAATAGGAGATTGGCACCAATGCCATTCTCCACTTGCACAAATGTTTACCCTACTATTCTAGGAGGGGTATAATAATTCATGCTTTCATGAAAATTTTGTATAGACTCATTCATGCTTTATAAAGATTTGCACCAATGCCATTCTTCCCATCTAGAAGGACATGTTTGATGGTCTTATGAAATTCTTTGGTTGTAATTTGTTCATAATTAATTCTCCGTAATCGTAATGATAGAGGATGGCTATCAGAAGCGGGGACAAGGTCATGATGATGGTGGGGAATGAAGTGGTTGGAATTGGTGGAGTGTGTGCAATAGATCCGGAGGCCTACTGTAGTGGTATGAAGATTGGGACAGAAAATGTATCGGTGATAGTGGAGAAGTCTATCAATAGTGAAATGCTCTTGCCATTTCCCACTATGGATGCAGTGCTTGTTGGTGAGGCAATTTGGAGCATTGTCAAGTGGCCTAAGGGCTCTCTAAAACATGTTGGTGATTCTTTAGATGATGCGGTAACTGAAGAAGCTACACCAAGTGAGCCTGAGCGACCTTATGTTGAGGCAATGCCAGTTTCTTCATTGGAAACTGACAATTTCATTCGTGAATCTTGGAAAGAGAAAAAGGTTGTCTCATGGGATGAGAGCAAAACAAAGACCGTGGGGGAAGGTGTGATCTTATATGTTTTCCTGGGAGACTCTATAAACTTTGACCTATTGGGTAACGATTGCATTGGTGTGGGTATTGAAAAGAAAGAACAAATTAGAGGAAGTGACTCAGGGTCTTCTATGCAAGATGTCGGCTCTCTCAGCCTAGTAAAGTGGCCCATCAAGCAGATTACCTTACTTGATGGAAGCCCATTGCAACAATATGTGCCCATGGACCACGTTGCTGGTATAAATGAGTTGGTCAATGATAAAATGTTGAAAAGGGACGATCCAACATCAAAGAAAAGAAGGTACACTTTCATTAACAGGGTGCCTAAACAAAGAGAGCCTCCAACAACAATGTACAAAATGTCACTAGATTCGGTGCAACAGGTTTCGTCCATCGATTGTTGTGGGAGTAGGTGTTGCCAACATGCAGAGCGAGATCTCTTAATGAATCTAAGGAAGAACTTTTGGGGCAGCTCCTTGGAGTCTCGTACAAACTTTATATATGATGTGTTGTCAACGGCTTGGCATCATGACTACACAGGGAGGATATGCTACAACTTTAGGATAAATGGTCGGGATGTCTGTTGTAGAGCATGGTATGAGATGCATGGAATTCCAAGGACATCATTTTATCGATACAGGGAGCAATTTGAGAGTGGTGTACAGCGATATGTGCATGGCAATTTAGGGATTGTGAGGAGGAGTAGGGAGCACATAGGTATGGGAAGGGCTCTCATTCAACACTTTGTGGATAATAGCATAGAGCATATGCCTCACAAGAGTAGAACCATGCAGGATGGTTCTAGAGAGACACAGCAAGTGATACCTGAAGTGTATAAGAAGATAGACGTCCTACGTGAGGTCAACACTTCACTTAATCAACGTGGTTATCAGAGCCTATCCACATCCACATTTGGCAGGATTTGGAATTAAAAAATGTAGCCCTTGCTAAGACGAGTGAATTCTCTAAATGTAGCTTATGCAGCCGGATCAAGGCTCAATTGGCAGCCACAAAAAATCAAGATGAGCACAATTCACTGATGGAAGAGAGAAAGATGCATATGATACAGCAACAAAGTTGTAGGAACTTATACTATGCATGGCGTAGGTACTTCGAGATGGATCCAAAAAAGTATGTATGCATAATCCATGATAAGATGGACCAAAAAAAGACGGCAATTCCAAGACTTAGGGTGAGGTCCAAGGACACCGATTCTGCATGGCAATTACAGGTTTCACTCATTGGAATGATTACCCATGGGCATGGAAACGGTCATTATGGACACTTCACCCTCAATGGTTTGTGGCCATCTGATCCCAACCTGACGATTAATTCGCTCTCAATTTGTTTGCGCAACCTCGAGAGGATGGATATGCATGACCTTGGAGACCTTGCTACCAATGGGATTCCTAGAAGCAATGCTCGCCTTTTGAATGCTCTATGTTCAAGAAACGCTTTGGACTCCCATTACAGTTCTAAAGGTGCACATGTTTCCACAAGTGGAGCTAGCTTGTCTGAAAATGTAGATGTCATGATCACAAATGCAAATCTAGAAACTATATCAGAAAGTGGCACGAAGTCTGTCATGGAGGCCATGCCAACTTCCATTGCAAGGGCTACAGACACGTGTGTGAATATTTTTCCGTCAAATACAAGAGAAAACCCACCCTCTTTAGAGGGGAGTGTTGCTATTGAGCCACCATTCCAAAAGTTGCCAGAGAACTTGCTACTCCAACTAGATAATTGTGGGTCTGAGAACAAAAATAGATACTTGTTTGCATACCTTTCTCTTCTTGTAGCAAGGGGCATTTTCAAGACAGTTCAATTGGGCTTCTTGATGGTAGGGCACACACATGAGGACATTGATGCAATGTTCAGTAGGTTTTCTGAGAGCTTGCGGGTGGGACAAACATATACTTTCCCGCATCTGATGGATACATTCAAAAAATGTACATCATCTTCACCGACACCATTTGTTCTTACACGGGTTCCTAACTTCAAGGATTATGTAGATGGCTACCTATGTGATGGGCAAGAAATGCTAGTTGGACATGCAAAGCCATTACAATTTCGATTTTACATGCAAGGTGACATACCAATGATGCAGTACAAGGTGCATCCAAAATCACCGAATTGGATGCCCATTGAAGGGGGAATCGAGCTATGGAAGAAAGATAGTGAGGGTCGATCATTGTTGCCAACAGGTTGTCCGGATATACTACCAATGGCTGCATTTGTGAGAGATCACTTGCAAGTAATATCAGGGATAAAGGATTACATTAAGTTTTGGGAGAAATGTGCAAGTGGAAAGAATGCATCCTATGAGTCCTACATTAGGCCAGTGATAGACTATTGGAAAACCACGATCGGTGAGCTCGAACAGGAAAACATCTCAGAGATAGGAGTGTACAGAGAGTTTTGGCCAAGAACACAATCTCCTGATGAGGAGGATGATATAGATGCTTGCATTAATGATTTCCAAGGCTATGAGGAATGGAATGATCACTATTGTGGGCCTCTAAAAGGTAAGCCGAGGGAAGAGTTTAGACCAATGGTGGATGTTAAGCAAGGTGACTTCGTCTTGGTGAGGCCATCAGATCCTATATACCCCATATGGCTTGGGGTTGCCATATCAAGTGCCGAGATGGATGCTGCTTCTCCTAATTTCAAGAAATTATTAATTCAGTATTGGGCACCATCAATTAAGAGAAAGGGGCTCAGTGATGCAGATGCCTATGTTGATTGCTGGAACAAGTATTGGGCAGAGAATAGGTTGGATCCACAGGTATGGGAGTGTATTGATGCAATTGTCTGGTCATGGACATCAAAATCCATAAATAGACCCAAGAAGATCAAGATTCCACAGAGCGTATGTATCAAAGCACAGGAGAGCTTGCTTGGTATCAGAGCATAGAAAATGGTGTCGATTTTCTCCCTCTTAATCTCCCAAACTTCCATTGTAAGGTGTGTTCTCATGTGATGTTTCTCAATTGTTGTTATCTTGTCAATGGGTATTTGCATATTATTAATATGACAATTTTCAGAAGCTGACCTTCACCAACAACTGCTTTGTTTCTTGGAACTCACTATGCATGGTGTTTGTTAACACCACCAACTGGTGTTTATTAACACCTCAAGTAAAATATACATGTTGTCCCTAGACGGTGTTTATTAACACCACCAAATACCTGATTTTCAAACTCTGCCACAAATGCTTTGTTTCGATTTTTATACGCAATGAACTGTTTCACAACCAATGAAGTTTTTCATAACATTGGAATTCCAAATATTAGCTTATTCAATATTGGTAAAATTCCCACAATCAATGGAAATTTTCCCAAATTTAATGAAGCCTTTCCCAATTTTAATGAAATCCACCCAATTTCGAAATTCCCAAAATGCAACTTTTGTCCCACTTTATCTAATACTGTGTTTTTGGAGGAACCACATTTACAGCCAATAGAGGTCAATTTTGAGAGAGCGGTGTGCTCGAACCATGCCCAGTTGTGGGTGCACTCAATCCATGATGGCTTGAAAGAGAAGGTGCTCTCAATCCATGTGAACCTATGGGAGTTCTTAATCCATGTGTACCAGAGCCAAATTTTTTAGCTTCAACATGGGAAGATCCCTTTCCTTTTGACTTTGAAGAACCTATTAGTTTGATTGGTGATGTTGTGGTATCTTCTTCATAACCCTCCTCTATGTGCTCCTCAGAATTACTATTGGAAGTTGATACCTCCATCTCCTCGATTGTTTCATCAACCTCCACAATTTGTTTGTCAAGTGATAAACACAAAACAAAATTGAATCTTGAGATCATAATATTCAAAAGAAAATTACATAAGTTTACATAGAAAATTAGAAATTACATATGGATAGTAACTAGCCTTCCCTTCATCTTTGATTTGTTTTAATTGTTCCGCTACAATGGGCGGAGTAACAGCTTTCAAAGAGAACTTCTCCTCCATAACAATACAAATAATAGGATTCTTATTGTTATCACACCCAAGCATTTCAACACCTTCCTCATTGGACTCGCTTCTTGCAATATCTTTGATCCTTATTATTGGCTTAAAAACTGATCTTCTAGTGGGAAGTGTCTTTGGAAGCAAGAAAATCATCTCATCTATATCAGTGTCAACTTTGATGGTCCATTTTGAATCTATGTTATTGTGTACTTCCACTATGTCCCATAATATTCAAATTTGCAATGAACCTTTCATCAAAAGGAGTAGGAAGGTTGCATCTCAAGACTTGGATCCTTGGCACTTTTCTTTGGCTCCTTGGTGCCTTTCTTTTCCCACCTTATCTTTTGGATCCTAGTGGGAGCACCCTCCGATGTGGGCTTTCCAACGACACTAATTTCTCTGAAAGTTTATTTGTTCGACATGATACCTACAAAAGACATAAACAATGTCAAAATATTTATGATATCCTGTTGAGAATATCTCAAGTTGAAAAAAACAAAAACTAATACAACAAGCTTGATGGCTTCTAAAAAGACTTTGAGCTTCTAACATAGACATTCTTCATGGAAAATGATCTTGACATGCTTATTATTGAAACATGACTTTGGCTGGCTTTATAGATAGAAATATTTCTTCCAACATAACCATCGTCATTTATTTTGATGTTTTTGAATAAATTGCTATATCCTATAGTCTTTAGGATGCATGCTTCACATGCAACATAGCATTTGTAATGCTTTAATGGTATCATTCCATATCCTTATTTTCATAAATTATTTGTCTCATGTTCAAGTTTGGAATGAGTACTACAACTTGAAGACAAATTTTGCCGAATTCCGTTGAGCAATGCATAAGTTATGGGTCATGCAAGATACCTAATATATGTAGAAAATTCCTTGAACCTCACCAAAAATTGCTACCCTCAAGCAAACAATGACACGAGTGCTTGCTATTCGATTCCATTATACACAAGTGTCAAAGACCATGATATCCCTTTAAATGAAATGTTATGGTGTAATGGAGAAGAAGACTCACTACCTTTGCCTAATAATAGAGAAAAACAAGAATGTCAACTTAAAAGTTTGATTCAATAGGGTCAACATTAGTTTTAAGCTGCTTGGGCAAGGATGCTATGAGTAAGGGTCCCCTTTAGGCAAATGAGCCTGAATGAATGTCTTTGTGAACAAGCCTTCATACCATATGAATCTAGAGAAAATTAGAAGAAGCATACATTCATGAGACAAAGGAAGAAAGAGAAAAATTAATTGTAGAACAAAGACCTTAGAGAATTGAAGAATTCATGATGTAGACATCTCATATAAGGCAATTATTCAGGTAGTGAGTGCATGTCTAATCTCAAGGATTTCACCTCATGCTCGATGGGTTCACTCACAAGTATGTAACTATCATGTGAGTTCAATAGAAGATATTATTAAATTCACATTTTAGATGTATATAATGGATTTAAAATATTACTCTTGAATGCATGTTATATAGTCTAGTTTTGTATAAAGTGAGTCCTCTTGTGAGCTCATACAATATTTGTTTCACTTGGGCTCAAATGGAGGGGTCTTCAACTCAACTTCAAGAAAGAATTTAACAAGATTACAATAATAGGATAGGTTTTTCAATTCAACTTAGAAAAAAATAAGTTAGTTTCATAACTAAACAAGGGTGGTCTCATTCAGGAAAACTTTTGAGGGGTTTTAAATTACATTTTTTGTTTCTCCTCTCTCTCTCTCTCTCTCTCTCTCTCTGTCCCTCTCTCTCTTCCCCCCTCCAGTGACTCTCGCTTCTCTCCATTGCCACTCCAGACTGAGCCAAGCTCCATGGCTTAGCCCAAGGCATCGTTGGAGTCATGGATCTCAATCTAGCCATAACCTCAACCCCTCCAATAGTTGTAGCTCAACCTTGTCGAAATCTTAGCTATTGTCGTCTCATGTTCAAACAATGTTTTCCTCCAAAAACCTCAGAAACGAGTTGAACGAGCTAAGCAAGTGTGCCTTTGCAACGGTTCAACTTGCAGATCCAAAGGAACTCATGAACCTGATGAATTTCCCGTTCTCTCATTTTCGACCACCATCAATGATGGCAAATCAGTTTGGGGCTGCTCCAACCTTAGCTGCAAGTGCCACTGTTTGCCATTGCCAGAGAATCACAAGCCTAGGGCATTAGCATAGCATGAGCAACTAAGAAAAAGCCAAAAAACCCTGCTCAAACATCCATCATTCAATAGCAGCAACTTACAAAACCACCACCACACCAACACGTTCGAGAGCCTCATCGTTCAAGAGCTCAATAGCTCGATCCTAGGGTCGAGTATCATTGAGTTGCAGAACTATCCGCCAGTGGCCACAATCAGGGTAGCGTGGCCGACCTTACACAGCTTCCATTGCCTTAACCCATTTTGGATAGCTCTGGTCAAACCTGCCTGAGCACACAGCATTGAATTTCAATATGGCCAAAACAAAGGTCAAGTCTTTTGCGGCCAAGTCTTTTGCTGAAGCAGTGAGTTCTACCACAAGGGCCTCTTCAATCGCAACTCGAATAAGGCAGGGTGAACTCAAACACAGTTTGAGTCCGGAAGAACAAATCAAGGGCCTCAAAAGGGAGAACCGTGAGCTCAAAGCTCAAAAGGAGAGTGTACTCGAGAGCCTAGCCAAATTGGAGACCCAACTAAAGAAGCAATCTAGCCAAGAACGCATCCAAGAAGACGTGCACTAGTGTGTTAGTGATCCCCCTTTGCATGTTATTTCCAAGCTTGATAATTTGGTTTCACATGAAGTCAAATCAGTACTTGATAAACATATGAACTTAGCATTTAAAAAGGAGAAAAATAGGGAGAAAATTGCACTTAATGTGCAAATTGGAGGTTTGCCGAAGCATTTTATAGATAAGTTTTCATATCGTCCATTGGACGCATTGCATCATTTTTATTGCTATAGGGTAAATATGATGACGTGATTAAAGTTATAGTGGAAAATATGATGAGGTGTGATTCCCATACTATTGGATACTTGGGGGTGCACTAGTAAGAAACCCCTCAAAATTTTCCCTCAAAGAGACCACCCCTCTTTAGCTATGAACTCACAAGGAACCACAAATGACTCATTCGATGTGAGTCACAACTCACACGCATAACCACAAGATAAGGAGAGAGACACACACAAGGTCGAAGGAAGTCAATTTTGGGTTTTGGGAGAGAGAGAGAGAGAGAGAGAGAGAAAGAGGACGATGATTTTACATCGTAGGGAAAATCCCAACGAGCTGCATAGTGACTAAGAGACTAGAGAGACTCTGACGAAATGCAAGATTGTCCTGTTATTTACGTTTCAATTGGCAAATCTGCTTAGATATTGACGCATCAAGTCGCTCTCTCTGTAGCTTGGAAATGTGCAATCGTTAGGAACCGTGTAGTTAATTTGCCATTGCCATCATGGGAGTATCTTACACAAGCTGTCGCACTCCACACATAACTTATAATAGCTGTGGTCGCTCGCCACAACATGATCAGCTGCAGCAACACGAACATGGCGATTGCCCGTCACAGTTAAAGCAAGCGCAGCAACATGCCCATACGGAGCTCCAGCACTGTTGGAACAAAGACGTCCAAAACGCCGCTAGACAATTGTTCACGCTGCATCACAATTTACAATTCATTACATACTCACTACGCGAAATTTAGGCCAACAGCCCTAACAACCACTCCAAAAAACTAGCACTGTTTGCATTGCTTTTCACGCAAATAAGAATCAGTTGAGTAGCCATCTGCCTTTACAGTTTCATAAATAGTGCATAGTTCGCAGTATATACTAGCTAACAATGCCTGTCGATTTCTCGAGAAGTAAGCGAGTCCTGTCCCTTTTCTCTACTGTCACCTTAAAGAATATCACATTCTATTCTCTTTCGACGTAGTCTTTCGTCAACTGCTCCATCTTGGCTTTAACACTGGGTCCTTTGAGGCTTACACTGGTTCCATTATGCAGCATGCTGACCTGCAACGTAGATCAAAATATAAAGGGAAGTCTAATACGTACAAACAAAGGTTTGACGTCTGGCAAAGATGTCAGGGATCAAGACATACCAGTCGCAACAGCCGATTGCTCCCACGTCACTCCCACTGCAGAAGTGAAGGGGGTTTATCAGCTTCTGCAAGTTGAGACTTCAAAACATTATCCTGGAATGTTACGACCAAGTTCAACATGACAAGGACATAAAAGACACCAGAAAGAGAGACTCTCGGTAAGAAACTGCAAGTCGGTCGTACCAGCGATTTCGCAGATTATCATGAACGGTTCGGGCCATAATCAGGTGGGCGCTAACCGCAAGACCAGACCACGTCGTTGGCAATTGATGTATTCTTGTGATACTAGACGATAACCAGAGCAGGATGAATTATTTAGATTGATTGATTTTTTTGTAAAGCTCAAGCAAAGCTAGAAGAATAACGATGGAAGAGACCGAAGAAGACTGCAAATTACAACAAGAGTACTTAATACGCTACTCATTCATCACGTATTTCCCACCCGTACTCACAAATTTTAATCAATGAGAAGTTATGTTTTACAAACAAATTATACCGACCTCGATCTAAAAAAATGCAAAGAGCGTTGGTGAAGACACTCCAAACGTTTTCCAGCGTGAGGATACACATACCAAGAGCATGCTTATATTTGAACATGGTACAAATCCCGTGACAAGCCGCTTCGTGAAGTGGCATCACAATTGTGGAGTATTTTTAAGAGAACAAATCGGTGATTTGTGTTATCCATTTCATTTGCGCTCTATTGGCACTACCTCGTTAAAGGGTAGTAATTGGAGACTTGGATGGTCTTTTTTATATGTCTACGTTTGACTTTTTAGATTATTCCTTGTTGTTTGGTTTTAGATCATAATTCATAGAATCTTTTTAACTCAATGTTTTTTAAAAAATCTTGAGTAACAAGTGGGAATCCCACGAACTTTGTAGGATGAGCTTCACTTCAAAGAATTACCTATTACACATTATTTATGACAAAGGTTATCTAATTGCAGCATTATCTTAATCAAACATTAAGGGTAAAAGAATAGTAATTCTACAAAACAAGATCATATAATGTGTGCTTTAGATAATTGTCTCTTCGCACATATCATTGATGACAAAGGTTACCTAATTGTGATCTCAATCAAACAAGGGCAAAAGAATATTTATTATACAAAAGAGGATCATATGTGTTCCTTTAGGAGGGTGGAGTACAACTAATATATTAAAGTAAAGTGAAGTTTTGTAGCATGTCCAAGAAGAAAATAAAAGATTGAATTCATAAGAAAGACTCTGGTAGTTTCGGTCTTGTATTGCTCTCTTTCTATATTATTATTTTGCTTCTACATGGAATTGCAATTTAGTGATGGATAATAAGAAATTTATATGGGTCCCTATGTGTGCTTTTAATTAAATTAAAGGATGCTAAGGTATTGTGATCATAGTTGTGGATTTGATTACACCTTCCACAAAATATAAGGTATATACCTTGAAAAATATGCAAGATTTTAAGATTTGTACATATTTTTCATAATATATAAGACCTCGGGGGGGGGGGGGGGGGGGGGGGGGGCGGGGGTCTTTTGGATGAGGGGGGCTTAAACACAAAATACACTAAAATATGAAAGCCCATCTCCTTTCAAATTAATGTAACTTTTTCATGTGTTACCCAAATTTCAAGGTATAAAGACATATTTGAAGCTCTTTTAGTGTAGAACACAACCATGTTAATTTGAATAATTTCTACTCATGGCATATTGTTAAATTCATGTCATACTTAAGATTTTCATAGGTTTTCTTACTAAAGGTAGCAGTTGGCGCCCCAGGCACAGAATGAGTGATTCCATGAGTTCTATTCAGCTAGCATAGAATCTGGTCTTTAATGCAAAGACCAAAAACATTGAGGTTAGGTACCATTTCACTAGGGAGATATTTGAGGACAAGCGCATAGAGCTTGTCAAGGTTCATATAGATGATAACCTTGTAGATATGCTAACAAAGAGTCTACCTAGTCAGTGGTTTGAGTATTGTCATGTATTGATGGGCATTGGATAATTGGACGTTATCCCCTCGGGGTGCCAACTCCCTTTAGTAAGAAAACCTATCAAAATCTTGAGTATGAGATGAATTTAACAATATGCCATGAGTAGAAATTATTCAAATTAACATGGTTGTGCTCAACACTAAAAGAGCTTCAAATATGTCTTCACACCTTGAAATTTGGGTAACACATGAAAAAGTTACATTAATATAAAAGGAGATGGGTTTTCATATTTTAGTGTATTTTTTGAATTACCCCCCTTCATCCAAAAGACCCCCCCCCTTGGGCCTCACATATTATGAAAAATATGTACAAATCTTAAAATCTTGCGTATTTTTCAAGGTACATAACTTATATTATGTGGGAAGGGGGACGTGAAATTTTCATATTTTTCCCTTGCATATTTGTAATATATTATGGAAATCCATGTATATTATATATGGACCTTGCCCCCCCATACCCTAGATTCTAGTAGACGAGGATAGTAATATATTACATATTGAGTTAGCGCCCCAGGGTTATCCCTTAAAGGCACATTGTCATTTAAGTGGAAGGTTGTGGGGGTTAAAGGCCACTGTGCCTTAACCATGATTATGTACAATACTCAAACACACACACACACACATATATATGGTTGACATAGAAGATTAGGATGGTTTGCACCCACAAAAAAATTGTGTGGCTCTCTTTTGGATCTCTCTCTCTCTCTCTCTCTCTCTCTCATCCTCTTTCACTGCTTTCATTGAGAGCACTCTCGATTTTCCCAGCAAGTCTTATGCACAACCTTCAAAAAACACACTGAAGTGTTAGTCAAATGCACGTGTACATATCCAATGGGCATGATACTTTGCATGTGCCTCAAATCCACCATTGATGTCAAGATGCGTGCAAATCATTGTGCCCATTGGATATGGTTTGCATGGTCAAAGTAGGTGTGAAAAGTATCGTGCCCATTGGATATGGCTTGCATGGCCAAAGCCATATTAGACCATGTTGCCCATCAAGCCTTACGCACATAAAAATACACACTTGATGTGTGTTCTTCAAACATGCACATATCCGATGGTCATGATACTTTGTACACACCTAAATCACACCTATGATGAGGTGGATTCAAAGTATCATGCCCAACGGATATAGGTTGCATGGTCGAAGTCACATTAGACCATGTTTTCTACCAAGTCTCACGTGTGTTATTCGAATGTGCACATATCTCATGGATGTGCTACTTTGTACATGCCTCAATAACACTTATCTTAAAATTAACGCAAAGTATTGTGCCCATCGGATATGGTTTTCATATTCAAAGTCGCATAAGCCCGTGTTTTTTATCACGTATCATGCGCAACGATAAAAAAACACGCTCTGAGGTGTGTTATATAATGTGCACATATTAGATGGACATGATACTTTTAAAGTGTATAAATATTATCTATCTTGAGGCTTTTCCAAAGTATCATGTTCATTTGATATGGTTTTCTCAGAGAAGTCCATCAAATAGTGCTATCAACGTTGTTTCACCAAGTGTCATGCACAACAGTCCCAAAACACACTCTAAGGTGAGTTATTCGAAGATGCGCATACCCGATGCTCGTAATATTTTTACATGTATCAATAACACATATATTGAGAATCATGAAAACTATCGTGCCCATCTGATATGGCTTGCATGGTCGGGGATGCATCAGACCATGTTTTTCAGCATCTTATGCACAATCGTCAAAAAACATGCTTCGGGGTGTGTTATTCAAATGTGCACATATACAATGGGCACAATAATTTGAATGCACCTATATCCCATATATTTTGAGACACATGGAAAGTTTCATTCCCATTGGATATGGTTTGCATGGTCGAAGTCGCATTAGACCATGTTTTTCACGAAGTCTTATGCACAACCATTAAAAAAACATGCTCTGAGGTGTGTTATTCGAATGCACACATATCCAATGGTTGTGATACTTTTCATATGACTCAATCACCATATTTTATTCAGATGAGCACATATCGGATGGGCACGATACTTTGCATACACTACAATGCCACCTATGTTTAGGTGGATATAAGGTATCATTCCATTGGGGATGGTTTGCATGGTCAAAGTCACATTAATGATTAGATCATTTTTTCACCAAGTCTTATGCACAACCATAAAAAAACACGCTATGAGGTGTGTTATTCGAACATGACATATTTGATGGTCATGATAGTTTGCACACACTTCAATCCCACCTATGTTGAAGCTGTGTGCAAAGTATTGCTCCCATTGGATAGGTTTTGCAAGGTCAAAGTCACATTAGACCATGTTCTTCACCAGTATCATGCACAATAGTCAAAACACACACTCTAAAGTGTGTTATTCAAATGCATACATATTTGCGTGTATATATCCAATGGGCATGATACTTTGCATGCACATAAATTCCACCTATTTTGAGGCATGTACAAATTATCGTGACCATCGAATATGGTTTGCATGGTCAAGTATGAATTAAACCATATTTTTCATCAAGTCTTATGCATAACTGTCAAAAAACACACTCTTGGTTGTGTTATTCAAACATGCACATATTTGATGGACACAATACTTTACACGCACCTGAATCCCACCTATTTTGAGACACCTAGAAGGTATCATGCTCATTGGATATGTGCACATATCTTATGGACATGATAATTTTCACACACATCAATCCCACCTATCTTGAGGCATGTGCAAAGTATCATGGCCATCGAATATGGTTTGCATGGTCAAAATCGCATTACACCATGTTTTTCACCAAGTGTCATGCACAATGGTAAAAGCAAGGTTACATCGCGTCTTATTCAAATGTGGTAATGACACTTTGCATGCATGCCAACCCCACCTATCTTGAGACATGTGCAAAGTATCATACCCATCGGATGTGGTTTGCATGGTCAAAGGTGCATTGGACCACGTTTTTCATCACCAAGTGTCATGCACAATGGTCAAAAAAGACACTATGGGATGTCTTGTTTAAATGTGCACATATTTTATGGGCATGATACTTTGTACATACATCAATTACACATATCTTGAGGCAATCAAATTATCTTGCCCATTCGGTATGGTTTGCATGGTCGAAATTGCATTATATCATGTTTTCTACCAAGTTAGTATCAGGGAGGTTGGTCAAAAAACACGCTTTGGGGTGTCTTATTTGAATGCGCACAGGTCTGATAGGCATGATAATTTGCACACATGTTAATTTCACCTATTCTTAGGGGTCATGTGAAAAGTATCATGTCCATCAGATTTGGTTTGCATGGTCGAATTCGACCTATACTATGTTTTTCACCAAGTGTGATGCACCACCATCAAAAAACATGCTCTAAGATGTGTGATTCAAATGTGCTAGTGTTCATGGCCATGAAAATTTTCATGAATTTCAATACCATTTACTTTGAGGCAAGTGCAAAGTATCATGCCCATTGAATACGGTTTGCATGGTCAAAGTCACATTAGACCTTGTTTTTCACCAAGTATCATGCATAATGTTTAGAAACACGCTCCGCGTTGTCTTATTCAAATGAGCACTATCTGATGTGTATGATACTTTGCACATGCATCAATAGCACCTATGTTGATGTGCGCACAAAGTATCGTGCCCATAAAAAATGGTTTGCATGGTTGAAATTGCAATAAACCATGTTTTTCTCCAAGTATGATATTTTTTTAGTCTTGGTAAAAATATTATAATTGTAATAAAAGCTAAATTGACTTTAGTCTTTGAATAAAAATGATAAGGATCAATAATTGATGGTATGCATTCAAGGATCATGAACCCCACTTATCCTAAGATGCATCAGATATGGTTTCCATGGTTGAAATCGCATTACATCATGTTTTTTACCAAGTCTCATGCACAACAATCAAAAAACACACTCTGATGTATCTTATTTGAACACGCTGAAAAGTCTCGCTTGCATGGTCAAAATCCCATTATACCATGTTTCTAATAAAAGTTAAATTGATATTATATGGGGATGAATATTTGATAGGAGGCATGGAATGCTTAAGTAACTCATGCAATTGTGGGAGGATTTGGTATGAGTGCTTCAAGTGATTTAAAAAAGAGTTGGGAAAGTGGTAGTGATTTAACAAAGAGTTGGGAGAGTGAATGAAAATCTTTGCCAAGATTTTTGTGTAAGGGATCAAGCGGGAAGTTTTTAATATGGGGCTAGAGCCAAGGTGAGTTAGACTCAAAATCGAATGTGTGTGTGTGTGTGTGTGTGTGTGTGTGTGTGTGTGTTTGGGGGGGCGGGGATCAAAGAGTTCAAAATAAAAAATTGATCCAAGTAAAAGATCTCATCAAAATTAATCCACTAAAACGAATCCTCCCAGCCAACCAACGTCCATCTCACACTCTCTGTCTTACCTTCCCTCCCACCCTCCATCACTCCTTCACCTAGCTCTCAGCCATGCTTCTCTCTGCACCTGGTTTTGCCCTTCCTTTCCTCTTTGTCTCTCCCCTCCCATGTCTCTAATAGCAACAAACCCCCTCCTCTCTCTGTCAACTCTATCTCTCCTATATCCCTATTGGCAGCGATCTCCTCTCTCTAGCGATGCCCCCTCCTCAACTCTCTTTCATCCCTCCACTATGTTGTGCCTGCTTGCCACCTTTCCTACTTGTATCTCCGAATTCCTCCATACTTATGGCTAGATATCAGATGGATATCAAAACGACAAGGTGGAGAGATGATGCTATGTGATTAGTTTTAGTGTTAGGCTAGGTTAAGGTTAAGTTATGTTACCTAGGATTAATGTTGTGTCTAATAGGATTGGTTATGCTAAGTTAGACTAGAATAGGTTAATGAAGTATTGTTGTAATTGACTTGGTTTTTTGACATATGCTTATTAATGTGAAATTAATCGAGTATTATATTGTTTTGGTTTTTCAACATGTGATTTTTCTTTGTGTTAAAGAAAAAAAACTATTGCGATGTGCTCGACTTGGAAGACAATGTGTGAAAGACATAGAAAGGGAGAAAAGTTATCTCTATTTGCCACTTGGTCATCTACACAAAAGGTTCCTGGTTGCAATGATCCATGTGGCTTTCTAGCCTCTCACATGCATGCATGTAACTAGTAGTCATCTTTATATGGGAGGTTCATTTACACTCATCACACCTCCCCCCTCATCTTCTGTGATGACGAACACCTTCATGTAGACAATGTGTGCAAAAATCTTCTTTCTGTTGCTTTGTGCTAAAGCTCATAGGTGTTCTTTTGAATATTTCATAGGACTTTGTATGGCCCTAGCTATTTGTATAGTAAGGACTCGATGAGATTTTTGTCGGATAATAGACAAAGATGAGATGATTCTTTTGATAGGTTACTTTTAATCTCATGTTTTAGTTCTTTTTTTCTTAAAGAGCAGCATTGTTGTAGTTCTTTTAGAATGTTGATCTATGGTACCTCAGGTGAGAATGTTGGGTCAAATCACTCAAAAAGGGCTAATTCTTGTGGAACTTTAAACTGTGGTCCTATATACGTGTAGTAGGACTTTGTCCCAATGTTGGTGAAGCAGATCAATGTACATCGAGAGCATCTTCTTTATCATTTTCTTGAGTCTTTTGGTCAATCCATTGGCTTGAGGGTGGTATAGGGCTTGCAAAAGTGACATGCACACTGACGAACTTCATAAGGATTTGCATTACCTTGGCATTGAAATTTCCTCCCTAATCAGAAAGGATCACGTCTCTGGGCACCCATGTCTTGGGATGATGTCGTTGAGTAGGAAAGAAGCAATTGAGTGTGCTAATGTGTGTGGGATTGCATTTGATTTGTAGCGATTTGTAGCATCATGTCAAAGTAATCCATGAAAACCATGACGTATGTGTTCCCATTGACAGATTGTGGGAAAGGGCCAATCAAGTCCCATGCAACTAATTGAAAGGGGCAGCTAGTTGTGATGCTCTATAGTTTGCCTGGTGGTTTTCAACTTGATCTTTGCATTATTGGCATCTGAGACATTGTTGGAGTCAATTTGTGATGAACCTGCACATGTTAGGCCAACAGAAACTTTGACGTAAAGTGGTGAGGACTCTGTGCAAGACTGAGGTGACCAAATAGTGTATGTGCATGGTAATTATAGTTTATGTAATGTGTTGCTAATTGTTTTGGGACAAAAATATAACAGATTATCTTTTAACATTAATCTAAAATGTTTTGGGTTTACAGTGGGTTGACGAAGGGCTAAAATGATTACAAGTTTTCAAGACTTGGACTTGATTTTGAATTGCCGACAAGACTGTTAGGTTTACTAGTTGTTGGGGTTTGGTGAGTTCATACATTGTTTGGGTGTTTTGTATTTGTGGTTCTCTAGAAGATCATTGTCTATGTGATTCTCATGATATGGGAAATACTTAGTGTGAATGTGTACTCTTGAAGTGCAAAAATCTAGCGAAGTAATCTAGGGTTGGTGTGTTTTTTCTTGAGTAATGAATTGAGGGTTTTTTTATTTGTTTCTATTGTCACTGAGGTGCTATACAAATAAGGGTGTAACTTGGTGAATGACCAGACAATTACTAGGAGCTCTCATCCTATGGTTGAATAGTTTCTTTCGGCTTTGAATATACTTTTGTTGATAAAGCATAGTGGATACCAATCATTTGAATTCGGGTCCAGCTACAAAAGAACAGACAAATCTTCTTAATTTTGTGTATGCCTCCTTGCATTTATCATTCCAATTGAATGGAATCTGCTCCTTTTGTAGTAGCAAGTTCTGGAACGGGCTATTATGGGAACATAATTTGGTATGAATTTAGTTGAGAACTGGATCATATCAAGGAACCGCTATAGTTGTTTGATCGATTGTGGGTCTGGGTAGTTGATTAGAGCTTTGACTTTTGTTGGGTTGATGTTGATGCCATCTCAGGATACAATGTATCCCAAGTATTTGACCATCAAAGCTACCCATTTGCAATTTTTGGGTTGTAATTTGAAGAAGTATTTTTTGAGAATCTCCATGACCTATTTAAGTACTTGCATGTGTTCTTTACAAGACTTTGTGTGGATGTGAATATCGTCAATCTAAACTACAAGAACTTTTTTTTAATCAACCCATGAAAGATGCAATTTACCATTCATTGGAAATTGCTTCTTGCATCTATTAGCCCGAATGGAATTACTATGAACTCGTAGGGAACCTCTAGGTATTCTGAATGATGATTTTTGTGTGTCCTTTGTATTGAGTGGAATCTTCTAGTAACCTGCTACTAGGTCCCATGATGTGAAGTAAGTCACATTGCCAACAACTAATCCAATAGATCGTCAACTAGGGGTAGAGGGTACACATCATGTTCAATGAAACTGTGTTCAATGTGGATGGAAATCAATGCAAAAACGTAGGTCTCCTAAGGCTTTCTTTTCTAGGTGAGGTTCCAATGCCCAAGGGATTTTGGATAATTTAATCATTTTCTTTTGTAGCATATATGGCATGGCTTTGTTGATTGCTTTGATTTCTCTAGGTGACAAATGCCTCAACGCCATCGTGATGGGGTGCAGAGTCTCTAGTTTTGATGGAGTGTCAAATTGGAGCAGTGGTTTTGAAGGCATGTTTGGATCTGCTATGACATCAAGGAACTTGGGTATGAGGGCTTTGACTTATTGAGCTTGGGTGTTGGAACTATTTTTGGTGGTTGTGAGATAGCTAGTGCATTTTGTAAATGTAATGGGAATTTGGACCATTGAATGGTTGTGTAGTTTTCAAAGTGATTTTCTATGATGGGGAATCTATCTATGCACTATGTATGTCTAACAAGCCGACAGCCTATGGTTAATGGGAACACCTATCTTGGTAAGGCGTAAAATGGGGGTGTGTAAATGGTATCATCTAAAATAAACACTACAAGACATAGGCCCTTTTTCGACAAAAATACAGACCTTTTTTACACTAAAAGGTTTTTTTTTGACGGGCACAAAGGTCAATATAAGCATCGAAAAAGAACGATCACTATATAAGCGTCGTTATATAGCAACACTAGTAAACGTCGCTATATAGCGACACTAGTAAACATCGCTATATAGCGACACTAGTAAACGTCGCTATATAGCAATGATTAATAGAAGCTTCAAAAAAACATTAGTGGGGCTAAACAGGGCCATAGCAAGCCCTGCTTTTCCCCCCTAATGTTTTTTTTAATCTTATGTTAATCGTCGCTATAGCCCTGTTTTGCCCCACTAATGTTTTTTATTTAGTAATTACAAAAGAATGTCTTTTGTTACAAAATTTCCCTTATTGTAAGGGTGATACAAAATCGCTCAAATGAACCGAGCGTTAGAAGCATATACATATCGAAGATATACAACATTGTTTGTTACAAAATTACCCTTTCGAAAAGGGTGATACAAAATCGCTCAAACGAGCCGATATACAAAAGCATATGCATGGCAAAGTATATGCAAACTACTACTACTATTGCTCATCCAAATCGTCATCCTTGTCCTCATCGACATTGGCTTGATCCTTAGCCCTCGTGAGCTGCTGTGCCTGATATCCCTAGCCCTCATCGAAGCTGTGTAAGCCTAATCCCTCATCATCATCGCTTACCTCCACTGATGGGATGTTCAAGCTTTGATTCTAAGAGTGAAACCATATTAATTGGAAATTAGATTGGAACTTAAAGAATAAAACAATTTAAAAAGTGAGATTACAAGTAGGAGTAGACTTATACCGTGCGAGTAGCCACCTCTACCCAATCGACTGTCACTCTCAGCGCCTCCTGCTCAATAAACCACAGCTTTGTTCCTATGTGAAATGCGCGTCTCATCTCTGTGTCTATAGGAAGGTGACCCATCGCAGCTTGTTGTGGACCCAATTTACGAGAGTTAGATAAAGTGCATACAATATGTAGTAAAACAAATAGAACAATACATTAAATGAGAAGAAGTAGACTTACCACGGTTGCCTCGAATGCCAACCATCCACCCACACCAAAGTGCAAAGTACCTATGGAGTCCAACCGTCTCCTCATAGCCCTCCTTTGACCCTCGAACAGTTCGGGATGGTCCGTGTACTGCTTCTTGAAAAACTTCCAATCAGCTTTGTCTACCCACTTGGGTTTAGCCTTCCCCTTTGCGATGGAAGTACACAAGGTTGACCTATGATGGTTCAAAAGGACCCCCATGCGCTCTTTCATGTAATACAAATTGAACTCCCAATTTGGAGGGTTAGGATATTGTCTTTTCAATTCATCGATGACTACCTACTTCTTGCCCTCATCTTGGTACTGCTAGTCCGTAGCTATGCCGCTCCTGAAGTAGTGTCTCATCAATTGCCTCATGGTGGCCTGATATCACTACTGAGACCTTTTTATTTTCTATTATCTCTCCAGCAACAATGATTTCATAGGATAGGTCCTCGATCGAGTAAGGAGGACTCACAGTACTGACAAAGTCAGGAGCGAGTGGTCTTACTATTGCGAGCACTTACAGAGCGAGGAGTAGCAGTGGAAGTAAGAGAGGGAAAGGGACCTGATTGGTACTGGGTCTCGAGACCAAGTGGAGACCTATAGGGATGTGAGTGTGCTGACTCGCCTACATCTCCTGAGTTAGCACAACATAAGCGACCCCTCCTACTCTTCCTTCCCTTGCGATGGGCACGCCCAGGTGATGACCCCTCAGTCGAAGGGGCTAGAGGGGATGGTTTGACAGTGGGTCCAATCGTCGGTGTAGGAGAGGGATTTGCTGAGGTCCTCTAGGATAGTAGAGAGAAGAATCTCGCTGCCTCCGCATCGGTCATCTGTGCAACAAACTCGTCAGGACTTCCAACAAAGCCATGGGCTACTAGTAGCAAAGAAGTTCCCCGAGGGGTAGTTACAGTACTACGTCTGAGAGGAGTCAAGCTAGGGGTAGTCATAGGGGTAGGCCCTTGAGGTGTCACCTGAGTGGAATTAAAGTCCTCTAGAGAATAGAGATCATGATGTCTTCTCCTATGAGGTTTTTCGTACTTGTTGGATGTGCGACGTGATCCCATGCCTAATTTGGGGGGATTGGACAAACATAGACACAAGCATGGAAAAAATAAATAAAAAACAAGAGCGAGTAAGAAGTGGAAAGACAATTAATTACTTGAGACAATTATGGAATTCAAACTCAAGAAATTACGGGTAGGCAATTATTCACTTGTGAAAATTATGAAATGGCATCAATGCATAAAGGATAAATATGAAAGGACAATTATTTACTTAAGACAATTATGAAAAGCCAGTTTTGAAAAGATAAATATTTATGAAAGACAAGTGAAATCCAATAAGATTTTCATATATATATAAAAAATAGAGACCAAAAGTATGTCTCCAAAATTATGTATATAAAAAATATATGTCGCCAAAGTATGCTTAAGAAAAATTTGTCTCCAAAAGAGACATTCTCCAAAAATGCCAAAATGGTAGAGGAGGTCTACTGCTCTACGTTACTATCTGAGGTATTTTCCTCCTCCACACCACTAGGCGGGTCACTGGGAACCTCATCCTCCACCTCTTCTAATATGCGGTCATGCTCTTCAGCGATTATGTACTCACAATCCACGAATGCCTCCACACAATCCATTATGTCCTTTACACAATCATATTTGAGGCTCCATTGATCATGGCAGTCTCTCCACAACCTACAAAGATCTTATAGGTTGTGTCGTGCATTCCTCAGTTGCCCTTGCTCCACTACCCTTCGGTTGGACCCCACCCAAAAGCACGCACCCCCACGTTGTACTTCACCCAGTCACTCCCTTGTGCAATCTTCTCTTTTACATGAGCTAGTAGCGAAGCTATGTCTATAATCCCAGCGACGTGGGGAATCGGGTTGGGGTTTAGGGAGGACACCCATGGGTAAGGGCATGGTTCCATTTAGAATCTGTTTGAAAAAAAAAAAACCAAATATGGCTAAGGAGCATGTGAAAAAAGGACTGAATATGACTAAGGAGAAGAAAATAAGCATATGCATAAGACGGAAAGCATAGGAGGGAAAGCATATGCATAAGAGAAGGAGAAGCATAAGAGAACCATAAGAGAAGGAAAAGACAAGGAGAAGCATAAGAGAAGGAGAGGGGAAAAGAAGAGAAAGAAGAGGGGAAAAGAGATTGAAAAAGGGGAAAAGAACCAAATATGCATAAGAGAAAAAAGAGAGAAAGCATATGCATAAGAGAAAAAGAGAGAAAGCATATGCTTATGCTTATGCATAAGCAAATGAGCATTTGGTCATGCATAAACATAAGCATAAGCATAGGCATAGGCATGTGCTTATGAAAAGAAGAGAAAAAGATAGGGAAAAAGAAGAGAAGGAAAGGAGAAGGAGAAGGAGAAGGAGCAGGAGAAGGAAACATATGCTCATGCATAAGCATTAGCATAAGAGAAGAAAAAACATATGCATAAGAGAAAAAGAGAGAAAGCATATGTTTGAAAGAAGGGAAAAGAGATTGAAAGAGGGGGAAAAGAGATTGAAAGAGGGGAAAAAGAAGAGGGGAAAAGAAGAGAAGGAAGAGGGAAAAAGAAATTGAAAGAGGGGGAAAAAAAGAGGGAAAAAGAGCATAAGCATAAGAGAAGGAAGAGGGGAAAAGAGATTGAAAGAGGGTTAAAAGAAGAGGGAAAAGAGCATAAGCATAAGACAAGGAAGAGGGAAAAAGAGCATAAGCATAAGAGAAAAAGAAATAAAGCATATGGTTATGCTTATGCATGAGCATATGAGCATAAGAGAATGTGCTTATGCATAAGCATATGAGCATATGCTCATGCATAAGCATAAGTATAAGCATAGGCATAGGCATATGCTTATGAAAAGAAGAGAAAAAGAGAGTGAAAGAGAAGAGAAGGAAAGGAGAAGGAGAAGGAGAAGGAGACATATGCTCATGCATAATCATAAGCATAAGAGAAGAAAAAACATATGCATAAGAGATTGAAAGAGGGGAAAAAGAAGAGGGGAAAAAAGCATAAGCATAAGAGAAGGAAAAACATATGCATAAGAGAAAAAGAGAGAAAGCATATGTTTGAAAGAGGGGAAAAAGAGATTGAAAGAGGGGAAAAAGAAGAGGGGAAAATAAGAGAAAAGGGTAGATGTGGTGAAATGGGAACTTGCAAAGGCAACCATTTCAGCTACTCTTTTGGAGCAACAATGGAGAGCCAATAAGGATCTCGACATCAAAGTCCATGGGATCCCACACATAGATGCCATACTAATGGATAATGCAACCACTTTTGTGGTTACCACTCCAGGGGTCTCTGAGCATATGATCAAGGTAGCCTGCCGAGATAGGAGAGACCCCAATAGAGAGCATCGTCTTATCATACACTTTTGCGACACTCAGGCACGATTGACAACAATTTCACCATGACGGATCAGCCCTATTAGACCACCCCATCATATCCATGGATGGGGACTTGACACCCCTGAAAATTGAGGAGAGAGGTGTCCTTGTAAAGCAGTAGGATGCAGCGCACAAGGAGGGGAACTGGGCGATATTGCAGAATGGGCGACTCCCTCACTGGACACCTGATTGTAGTCGCACATAGGGGATGAGGTCTGTGAGACTCAGGATATTGAGACCCTTTCTTGCACCATCTAGAACTATAAATGGTACCTTATGGTCAGAGCCTCAAAACTTCTCAAAGTCCTACACAGGATGAGACATAGTCTTGTATACAAAAATACACCAAAGCCTAGAGCACCCACTACTGATGGTCAATGGGTACACCTGGGAGTCAGCCTACAGGGACAAGACATAGTCTTTTATATAGAGACAAACCAAAGAACAGAGCACCCACTACCGATGGTCAACAAGTACACCTGGGAGTCAGCCTATTGGGACAAGATGAGGGTGACAAGTGAAGTGCATGGATCAGTTGGAATGGTAATACTTGTTAGAAATGGACAACAGAGGGTATATGCAATGGAAGACTGATAGAATGCCCAAGAATTTACATAGAAGTGTTATATATGTGGAACATATGGAATCCAAAACTTCTTTCCTTATGTGTACTCAAACAAACATATGTGCAAGCCAGTAAATAGACAGTGATGACGATCCTCTATCATTACTAGAAAGGTGTTTTCTCCCTACCTCCATGACACTTCTAGATCCCCTAGCCCACATGCTCCCTGACAGGCTTCGGTAGACTTAGTGTCCGTGTACTGATCCCTGCAACTTGCTGCCTTGAATGTCAGCCTAGGTGTGCAACCCCTCAAAGCCTTGTTTATAACTCTTGACCCTCTTGATGACTGCCTTCATGTAGGTCTAATGGATCTCTAATTTGTTGCTTCAATCTATCAGATCTCTTTGCTGCCTTGATGGATTGTGATCCTAGTTCCTTGCTGCCCTTAAAGATAGCAAACTATGAAGCCTCTTCTGAGCTCTTTGTTTGTAGGACCTAGCCACCTCCCTTGGACTTGTGGAAGCCCTTATGTCTAGCCCTGTGTTGTTGAAATATGCTCCTGATTTTCTTCTCTAGATTATGAGATATGAGCCCCAAAAGGGGCCTTTAAATAGGGGATAATGGCCCCCAAATGGAACGACCCATGTCCCCCCCAACCAGCCAACTTTGCTGGTCTATACGGGTTGACTTGGTCGATTCCATTGGCCAGCCTGTTGATGGCCTCTTTCACCTACCTAGCCACATGGCATTTCGAAATTGGCCTAGACCTTGTTTGACCTAAATTGGGGCATATGCAAGCTCCTGGTGCCTGTTGGCTCTTTCCCATGGTTTTCATAGGAAGAGCAAGGTATTCCCAGAATGCAGCATTTCGAGGCTTTTTGTCACCTACAGATATATCGGTGTTGTCGTTTGTAGTATAAGTGTAGCTTAGGACCTCGAGTCATATTCTAGTGAGAGATGTAGTATTAAGTGTGGTAAGCAAACATAATGCATGCATGTGTGAAAGGAACATGCATCATCATGGTTGGGGTATTGAAGGCTTTCGCCTTCATTGGGGGTTGAAGAGTTTAGGAGTTTAAGGGTTAGAGGGAGGTTCAAGGTTTAGAAAGAGGTTCCAAGGTTCAGAGAGAGGTTCCAGAGTTTAGAAGTTCAGGGGTTAGAAGGAGGATCCAAGGTTCAGAGTAGAGTACATGGTGGAGAACACATCTCCCTCATAGATCATGGAGGTTAAGGTTTGAGGAACTAAGGGTTTAGGGGGACCATGTTGAGATATGGTGCCATGAGCACATAGATTAAAGGCTAAGGTATGTGCTAAGGAAAGAATTAAAGAAGACACCATAGGATGTGGACTACATGATGTAGAGATGTGGATTGAGGATATCCACAAGGAGAGATGAGGATGAGAGGATCACACAAGTGTTGACTATTCTAAGGGCACTCTCTATATAAGAGGCCTATCATGTATTGTTGAGTAGAGAGAAATGCATACTCACTCAAGATTCTGTTTATGAGTCCAAGCTAATCCATCTTGGAACCTAATTTACTTGAGGTAGATGTCATGAGCACTCTCTTCATCATGTCTCCACATAGGTTCCATCCACCTTAGACTGCTCCATAGATCCTGAGGCACACATGTTTTCACATGATATCAAAGCTTAGGTCTAGTCTCCTAGATTAGTTGTAGGCTTGCCTTGGAAGCACGTGTTTTCTCCTAAGTTAGTTTTAGTTTTAGCTTTTAGATTGAAAGAATTCCCTGTAAAGATAGTGGGAGAGAGGGAAGGAATCTCACTTGCGGCTTTCTCACATACACAATGGGGGAATACACACAAGGGTGGAGGCTAAAAACAGTTTTCCTCTTCTTAGTTGTGTAAGCCAAAAGAACTCTAGTACAAAGAAATAGAAGAACCCTATATGTGGGTCTCAAACCAAACTCAGCTAACTAAGGTGGCATACTAACTGAGCCACGAACTAGAGTACATAAGGATACCTATCATCTAGCTATTATTCGTGGGCAGTGTAGCAACCACATCTGCAGCTAACAAGTCGGTGACATAAATGCACAATGGTCACCCTGGCATATCATGAGTGGAGCTTGATGTCTCAACACTCCCCCTCTAGCTCAATCCCAATTCCTGCACACCAAGCATGTCTCTGAACTTGCGTAGCTTCTCTATGCCCAATGGCTTTGTGAATATGTCAGCTACCTGATCCTCTGTGCTGACATAAACTAGATCAATAAGACCTAGTAAAACCTTCTCCCGCACATAGTGATAATGCAACTCAATGTGCTTTGTTCTAGCATGATAGACTGGGTTATTTGCCAAGTGTATACTGCTCATGTTGTCATAATAAATGACAACTGGCCCACCGATGCATATCATAGAGTAGCTTATGCAACCAAGCTACCTCACATGCAGCCATTGCTGCACCCCTGTACTCAGCCTCTGTGCTCGACAAGGCAACTGTAGGCTGTTTCTTGCTACTCCAAGTGACTGCAGCACTCCCAAAAGAGAACACATATCCACTGGTAGATCATCTATCAGAAATACCACCAGTCCAATCAGCATCAGTGTATCCATGCAACTGTATCTGAACCCTAGTCTCATAAAATAGTCCATGATACTGCAATGTGGACTTCACATACCTGAGTATGCATCTAGCTGCATCCAAATGCGGTTTCCTTGGAGCCTGCATAAACTGACTTACCAATCCAACAGCATAGCTCAAATCTGGCCTAGTAATAGTCATATAAATCAAACTTCCTACTATGCATCCATACATAGTAGGGTCTTCCAGAAGCTCACCTGCATCTGTGCTCAGCTTCACATTCTGCTCCAAAGGAGCTAAAATAGGCTTACAGCCTATCATCCCATATTTAGATAGCATGTCCAATCCATACTACCTCTGGAAAAGCTGTATCCCACTTGGTGATCTAATCACCTCAATGCCCAAGAAATAACGTAGCTCTCCCAAATCCTTCATCTCAAACTTCTGCTTCAATAGCATTTTCACATGAAGGATATCTTCATCACTATCACCTGTGATGATCAAATCATCAACATAAATGACAAGTAGCATAATACCTTTCTCTATTTTTCTCACATAAAGTGAGAAATCTGCCTTGGAAATCTGAAAGCCGATAGTGACAAGATACTGTCCTATCTTTTCAGACCATGATCTAGGTGCTTGCTTCAAGCCATAGAAGGCTTTCTTCAACCCTGCAAACAAACTCAGGATGAACAGCATGAACATAACCTGGTGGCTGCTCCATAAAGACCTCTTCTTGCAAATCACCATGTAAGAAGGAATTCTTTACATCCATCTGATGTAAAGACCATCCCTTTGATGCAACCATAGTAAGGATTACTCTTACAGTTGCCATCCTTGCAATTGGACTGAATGTTTCTTCATAATCAATGCCATATGTCTATGCATACCCCTTGACAACTAATCTTGCCTTGTATCTGTTTGCAGAACCATCTGCGTTGTGCTTGACCTTATAAACCCACTTACAACCAATTGCATTCTTGTCTTTAGGAAAAGGCACCAATTCCCATGTAGCATTTGCTTCCAAGGCATGCATTTCTTCATCCATGGCTTTCTCCCATTTTTCTTTTCCCATGGCTTGCTCAAAAGAAGTGGGTTCTGGTTCCTGTATCACTTTGACCATATATGCATAGTGAATGGCTGTAAATCCATCATATTTCATCAGCCTATCCATAGGATATCTAGCTCTGGTAGACCTGTGCAAAATAGGCTCACTTCTAGGTGCTCTCAAAACATCCCTGGTCTTCCTTATTCCAGGTGTAACAACAGAAGGAATACCCAATTCATCATCAATGCTCTGTTCTGAGCCACTGGATTCACCATCCACATAAGAGTGACTTACATTCACATCAAACATGGGCTGATCTACCTTCTCTTTTCCTTTTCATGATACCTGCATACCACTATCTGCATTGCTTTGAGGAGATTCTCCTGATCTCAATCTGCCTGTCCATGGTGAAGTGTGTGAACCACTGCTAGAGGACACTATAAGTCCACTAATATTTTGTGATTGCTGCTGTGAATTCTATGCAACATTACCATTTTGTGCATCTACATCAATCATCACATTTAGTGGTTTATTCCAGTTGCTCATCTCATAAAAAACAACATCTCTTCTCACTATAAACTTACAAGTAGAAGGGTTATAGCATCTATACCATTCTGTTGCAGAGAATAATCAATAAAGATGCACTTCTCAGCTTTTGGATCCAACTTGGATCGCAACTCATGTGACACATGAACATAGGCAATGCAACCAAAAATTTTCAAATGAGAAATATCTGGTTTCCTACTAGTATACATCTCCTCTGGCATCATGCCATGTATTGCTGCAGTGGGAGTCCTGTTCATTATGTAAACTGTTGTAGCAACTGCTTCAGCACAATAATAATCTGGAAGGTCTTTTTCATTTAGCATGGCCCGAGATACCTCTCCAATATGCCTATTTTTCTTTTCTGCAAGTCCATTTTGTTGTGGGGTATGACTGCATGAATATTGCTGCTTTATGCCATGCTCCTGCAGGAACCTTGCAAATTCATTTGAGAGGTACTCTCCCCCTCCATCTGACCTTAGGCATTTTATTTGAAGGCCTGTTTCTTTTTCAACCATAGCTTTAAAAGCTTTGAAGTGCCCAAACACTTCACTTTTCTTTTTCATAAAATACACCCAAACTTTTCTACTGTAGTCATCAATAAAAGTGATAAAACAATGACAGCCTCTAGTAGATGCAGCTTTAGTAGTCCACACGTCAGAGTGGATTAATTCCAATGGCTTCTTACTCTCTTGAACATGCCTAGGAAATGGTTTCCTTGCCTGTTTTCCAAATTGACAGGCTTCACATCCCTTATGCATTTGTGCAACCTTGAATTTAGGCAATCCTACAACAATATTTTGGGCCTGCATTGATTTAAGTCACTGTACATTAACATGACCAATGTGTTTATGCCAGATATCAATATCTGCAACTACACCGGTCCTATGTGCAAACATTACTGCACTCAATTTAGGCATGTCTGCATCCAATGTAAACATCCTGCCCTTCTTCTTTCCTTTTGCTATCAAGCGACCGTTATTTTTCATATCCTCAACAAAGCATCCATGAGGATTAAATCTGACCTCCAAGCCCTGCTCAACCATTTGACCAACAAAAACTAGGTTCTTGGTGATGTTTGGGACATGAAATACATCAGACAGGTATTTCTTTTTCCCATCCTGCATAGACAAAGGAATTTTACCAATCTGCACAATAGGATGTGCAGTATCATCACCAGTCTCCACAAATCCTGGTCTTTCCATTTTCCTTGCATCCTGCATCCATTCTGCATGACCTCTCATGTGGTTTGATGCACCTGAGTCAACATACCACACATCATTTCTTTCTTCTGCACTTGTCACAAAATTGGTCATGTGTTGCACCATAAATAGATGCTCATTTCTGTCATCACCCTGTCTACTAGAAGATGCATAATTGCCTTGCTGCAATTTTCCATTCATAATGTCATTCTGCTTTTTGTAGTAGTCTTTAGCCATATGACCCATTTTACCAAAGTAGTAGCATTCAACATTGCTATTTGCATTTTGGCCTCTCTGCCATCCACCATGGCCTTTTTGGCTTCCCCTGCCTCTAGAGTTACCACGTCCTCCTCAGGACTGGTTTTCTTGAGTTTGCTGCATATTTTGATTTCTACCATGGCCTCTGGATTGGCCTCCTCTACCTCTGCCTCTACCTCTTCTAGCATTTGAGTAGAAGACAGTTTCTTTTAAAGTTCCTCCTAAAGAAGATGCACCACCATTTCTCTGCTCTTTAGAAATTAGAAGAGCAAACAACTCCTCAAAATCAGGAAATTTTTCACGTACAGCAATGGATGTCTGGAACTGTGCATAATCCTTTCCTAGACCATTCAAGGTCACAGGAACTAGATCATCATCTTCCACTGGCGACCCCATGGAGGCAAGTGCATCTGCAATTTTTTTCACCTTCATGTGGTAGTCATTGATGCTCATATTTTCTCTCTGCACATTGTGCAACTCTTGCTTGAGCTGCATTTTCTTGGCTTGCGTATTTGTGCTGTACATTTTTGCCAAAGTATCCCATGCCTCCTTTGGTGTACTTGCATCCTGAATATGCACAATCATAGAATCCAAAATACTGATAGACAGGTAGTACATAACTTTCCTGGCTCTCTCATGCCATCCTTTAAATGCCTGCATTTCCTGTTGAGATTGGAAACATTAGGAAGAACTGGTTCTTCTTCATTTCTTGTAATGAACTCCCAATAGCCTTTTCCCATAAGGAAATTCGTCATTCTAAACTTCCATGCTTGGAAGTTGTTCTTGTTAAGCTTTTCAGTGACAATCTGTGAAAGAGAATCAGACGCCATTACAGAACACTGCTCACATGGGCAAATCTGCAAAACTAACGAAAGTGGTATTTGACCACACAGTCACTTCCTAGTGATGATTTTGCATCAACAGGCAATAAGGATGATTCTGTAAGTCCTAGTATCTCTGTGCATAGGCATACGATGCAATTTCTGCAACAGCTTTTCACCGACCTACAGAGCAGTGGTCGCACAGCAAAAACCGGGCCTTTTTCTGAGTGCCTATGAAGAACTTCCACCTTTAAAATGGGCACCGAAATGGCCTTGAATCAGAAAAATAAAGTCACCTAGGGCTTTGCCCTAGCCTGCAGCATATACTACCCTCTCGCCACACCGCAAAGGGCGTCTCTATCTGAGACAGTGCACTCTTACACTTTCGACTGTGCTACCTGCAGAGATTTGCTCCCAAACTCGAAAAAGGAAAGCAACACTGGTCCTCTTACCAGGACACTGCGAAATTGGTTTGCTTTCTTGAGCTCCTTACCACGAGCCAGGCTCTGATACCATGTAAAGATAGTGGGAGAGAGGGAAGGAGTCTCACTTGCAGCTTTCTCACATACACAATGGGGGAATACACACAAGGGTGGAGGCTAAAAACAGTTTTCCTCTTCTTATTTGTGTAAGCCAAAAGAACTCTAGTACAAAGAAATAGAAGAAGCCTATATGTGGGTCTCAAAATAAACTCAACTAACTAAGGTGGCATACTAACTGAGCCACATACTAGAGTACATAAGGATACCTGTCATCCAGCTATTATTCATGGGTGGTGTACCAACCGCATCTGCAGCTAACAAGTCGGTGACATAAATGCACAATGGTCACCCTGGCATATCACGAGTGGAGCTTGATATCTCAACATTCCCTCCATGAAAATTTGGGATATTTCCATTCTTGTGAGAGAGAGAGAGACAGATTCATGTTTATGCCTCTTGAGTGATTGTTCATGTTAGAGATTTGCTGAGAGATCCTTGTGTTTGAGAGAGATTTGAGAGAGAAGCTTTTGAGAGGGAGAGAGAGCCCAAAGCTCTACCAAACCCACATCCAAGCTTTTCCTACATGCAATCTCGAAATGCAAGCAAAGAGCTCATGCAACTCTCTCCAATAACAGCAGTGGGCAATAGATGACTAGTAGACACAACGCTCCACCCAAGCTAACATTCAGCTCCTAAACAGCTAACGAGCTCCTCAGCCAAACTCTGCAAATGCACCTCAACTGCATATAGCAAGCAAAGCATATCCCTTTAAGCAATTGAATCTCCAACAACGCCTCCAATAGCGGCTGCATGCAACAACATAGCCCTAGTGCCTTAAGCCCTTCTCAAAGGCTAGAGAGCTCGAAAGCACTTCACACAGCCCGTGACTCTGCATCATGACCAAGCCATCTACACTTCTCCAATGATAAAAGTGGCATCTCCCTCGACTGCTACAATGCTCATGGCCCAACATTGGCCCCGTCAAGGCAACTCATTCATTGCAACGAATAACTGCAAGCGGCTACCCAACTTTGGCGCCCTTCAAGTTACTTCTCCATCAAGCTTGCCCGCCATCTGCTAGCTTCAACTGTGCAATGCGCCAATGCTCTCTAGTGACTAAATCAAGCCTCACAGCACATGCATAGCAGTGCCCAAAAATCCAACAATGTAGCTCAAATGACCGAAGGCCTACGTGCAGTCTTGAAAAGCCTAGACATTGACCACGACCTGCTGCAATAGATTTTGAGGAGCTTGTCCCCCAAGATCTCACAATGCTGTCAATTGCAGCCCTCCACAACTCCAAAGATCCTCAAGGCCTTCAGCAAGCTTATAGAAAAGTTGGCCCGTCCACCACACAGTGGCTTCTATAGCTCAAAAAAAGAGCTACAAGTGTTTCACCAAAGGCTTCTAGTAGCAGCCTTCCTTGGCCAGACAAGGAACCAGTGATAGCTCCTACATGACCCACCAACTCCATCGCCTCCTAGCTTAAGCCAAACGTACGACAAGCTGCTCCTAACAAAAGACTCATAGGTTGTTGCACTGCTCCAGCACATGAGAAGTGACACCATTGACTTGCGCATGCCTAAGCTGTCCACGGTGCACCATCGCATCCATCGACCATCGCCATCTCTTCCTAGAGAGAGCTCTACCTCTCTCCCAAAAAAAAACTCTCTCTAAACCTCTTTTTGCCACGTGGTAGATAAGCCATCAGGCTAAGTCTAGATAACCTTATGTTAGCTTATGGTTATGACTTTTTTGACATGTGTCAAGGTTAAAATTTCACCATGGTTAGGTTCAGGGTTGGTCAATATGCCACATCACCATGTGCCACCTAAGCACTATTGACCCTTCACAAGCACACTTTGTAATAAGTAGCATATGAACTCCTGTGCCACATCATCAAGGCCCCCTCTTCTTCATAGAAAATTTGACAAGCTGTAACTTGCAATCCAGGAGGAATTTGGACACGCTCCAAAAAGAAAAAGTGATCGTCTTCTTGAGATCTACGTGCCTAGTAGATTAGAATCATTGTTAGCAATTAGACATTACCAATATTGAAAGAAATTTATTGGTAAGACCTTTGCAACAAATGGAAAAGCAAAGCATGAATGCACACATTGCTCATCGTTGTCATAAGCATGCCAAAAGCACAAGTGTATGAGATGACCATAGCACAAAGCATGGCATCCACATATAAAGCATCAAGGAACTTGGTAGAACAAAGCATCATACATCAAGCTACATTGAGCAAAGCTCGGAACACCATCGACATCAAGCACTGAGAAGCATCAACCTTGCCACCTTTAGCACCACATGTTTGTAAATCAAACTTGACAACCTGAGAGTAGCTGTGAAAGTACCCAAGGGAGGTATTGACTTGTAAAAACCACACTTTTCCACCTTAACTAGTAATGCATACACTAAGGGGAGGTGATGGATTTGTAACTCACATCTGACCACCTTGTAGTATCATGGCACCAAGGGAAGGTGTTGAGATATGGTGCCATGAGCACATAGATTAAAGGCTAAGATTTTGTTTATGAGTCCAAGCTAATATATCTTGGAACTTAATTGACTTGAGGTACATGTCATGAGCACTCTCTTCATCATGTATCCACATAAGTTCCATCCACCTTAGACCGCTCCATAGATCCTGAGGTACACGTGTTTTCACAGACCATAGGAGTGGGAGAGGAAGAAGGTGTAAGTTCATGGGAGGAAAGGGAGGATAAGGAGCAGGGAGGAGGAGGGAGGAGGATGTGAAGGGAGGAGAAGGAGGAGGGAGGAGGATGAGAAGGAGGGAGGAGGAGAAGTTAGGAGGAGGAGGAGGAGGAGGAGGAGGAGGAGGAGGAGGAGGAGAGGGGGGAGGAGGAGGAGTAGGAGGGGGGAGGAGGAGAGGGAGAGGTTGCAAGGTTGGACGAGAGGAAGGAGGAGTTGCAAGATTAGGACATGCTTTTGGGGTGCAAGGGAGCATGGAAACTTGAGACAATTGCTTGGAATACCAAAGTAGAATTGAACACAATGCCCCAAAGAGTGTGGGCTTCATTCCATTATGGGCTATTTATATAAGTTGGAGAGCTTCTCTATTTGCATGTAGGAATTGTAAGACATTCTCTCTCTACATGTAGAACTTGCATATAGAAGTTGCATGTAGGAGTTGCAAGTTGGATGTTGCATGTAGAACTCACATGTTGCATGTTGCATGTAGGAGTTACATGTAGAACTCGCATGTAGAACATGCATGTAGGAATCACATGTAGGACTTGTATGTAGGAGTTGCAAGTAGAAGTTGCAAGTAGAACATGCATGTAGGAATCGCATGTAGGACTTGCATGTAGGAACTGTAAGTAGAAGTTGCAAGTAGAACTTGCATGTAGGACTTGCATGTAGGACTTGCAGGGAGATGTTGCAAGTAGAACTTGCATGTTGAGGATTCCTAAGAGAGATTATTCCTAGCCTTATGCAAGTACAAGCGAAGCTTTGTTGCTACTCTACACACACATTTTGTACTCCCTAAGTACATGTTGCCATAGAGACAACATACTCCCAGATCCATTTTATTACCCATCCTTCGGTTATGGATTATTATGATCATGGAGTTGGGATGCCATGTGTGTAATCGAGTGGTTGTGGAACTTATGTCATGCAAGTTGATCTTGTTGTAAAGCCTTGGCACCATAAAATTTTTTCTCAGTTTCCAAGTAGCTTGTATCCACCATTTGTTCAAATAGAGATACGTGGTAGAGACGGCTTGTAATCTTAGCGTCGATCCGTTCATTGGGATTGAAATTGAATGGAGGAAAATGGCAATCTAGTTGACTGGGGATCTCCGGAATGTATTCCAATTTTTTACAGAAGATAGCACTTAGGCGAAGGAAGCGATCAATGTTGCCTCGCATTATTTGCTCATGCTGGTGAAGTGCTCGGATCATTATGCCTTGGATATTCCACTATACACCAAAGTAGGGTTCAATCATTGGCCAGTTAATGGTGGTGCAATCTTCACCCAAAGTGTGTATGTTGGCTTCCCATCCGTGACATCATGGAACTGCATAGAACTTGGGATGGGTTCTGAGACATGGAGGAGCATGCAGGTACTCTTTCAAGAAGATTACATCAAAGAGCTTGGGATGGTGCCAATCAGGTTGTGGATCCAGCTTGCTTATCCAATCTTCACTAATTTAAGATGACAAAGGTTGGTAAGGAAGTTGTCCACGGTCCCATCCAACTCGAGTTTTCACATCAAGATATTTGGTCCAAAATTCCTTGATGGGGTTACTAAGAAGCGGTGTACTACTACTTCTGATGAAATTCCTTTCATCTCTTTGTATGATCATGCTAGGCAGTCATGGTATTTCATTAGGAGTTCTTTGAGTTTAGTTTCATCTTCTTGACGAAGCTGTTTCCCAATGAAAACCAATTTTTCTTTCTCCCCCTTCAAGGGCAAGGTTTATTGTGTGTGTTTTTGCCGGCCCCTCATAGATTGGAGTTTCTCCAATGCTATCGGTTTCTTAAACTTTAGATTCTCTGAGTGGTCTTGGCATTGCTATTGGTGCACTGCCACTTGTATAATTCTTGAAGTATTCCGGCACTTCTCAAAGATCAGCCTCCGATGGGGTGAAACTAGCCTAACATGTGTCATGTGTACTGGGTGGCATCGTTGCATTTATTAATTTGTTAGGCTCTTCTTAACTTTCTTTTTCTGAAGTCTCTTGATTGAGCTTCATCCGCACATGTGGCTTATATTTCTGAAACTTCTTACGTTGGGAAATGTGGGGTAACTTTTCCATTGGTAAGGTGTTTCCAAGTAAGGGTTCATTTACTGTGCATAGTCCCTCAGGGGACCATTCAAGAGGCGATGATTCTGATTTTTAGGGAGCTGAATTTGCAAGGTACAATTCGACGATCCTTGATTGTACTCGTTCAAATTCATTGAAGTGCTCGGCCTTGGCTTTTCTATGATTTCCTCCTTCAACTTTCTTGCGGGATCTTCTGCTGCTATTCAACTTTGAAGGTTCAACTTTTGGGAGCTCGACTGCCATTAGGGCATGCAAAATGGCTAAGTCATTATCAAAGATTTGACCTTCAATTTCAGCATTCGCAGCCTCTGTTTCAAGGTCTCAAGGAAAATCTTTGTCATCATTTGTATGGGTACCTTCTTCAAGTTCATTACCCCACTCAAGGTCAGCCATAAAGAATGGCATCTCTAGATCAATTGGTTCTTCATGTTGGAGTGGAGGATCGACCTGTAGTGCCTTAGCATTGATCTGTGAGAAGATGGGGTCTAATGAATGGCAATTGTTGATGGTTGCCAATGTTTGTATCCAGTCATTGACATTGCTTTGTGAGTCACTTGCTATGGCATGCTATTTCCTGGGAGTTGATTTGCTTGAGATTGTTGGTAAAGATGTGTCATCCAATGCTCGAGGCACAATTGGTTTAATAGCTCCTACCCCCACACTCACTCTGACTATGGTGTCATGATTCTGGATTGTCAGTCTATCACTTCCCCAGTCATGAAGGACTGATGCTTCCCGTAACCAAGGATGTCCCAGTAAGATTTGATAGGATTTTTTGGGGAGATCCAAGATTGTGAATTGAAGGGAAAAGCGGACTCATGTGATCTTTGTGGACATGCCATTTAATATTCCCAAAAGTTCAGCTCGTGAATCATCGGCAAGGCGTATGTTGAAATTAGCTTGAGCTTGTTTCTCAGCCTCAAATTGAGGTTGTTCATTTTGTACCCATTGTTGAAGTGCCTGAAAACGAACGTTCTCCACTGCTGCATTCAGGTATGGAGCATCTTTTATTTGAGGTTTGGGAGTTGATGTGGATGAGCTCGGCTGATGATTGCTTGGTAGAGGTGGAGGCAGTTGTGCTTTCTTTTTCAGAAGTTGCTTTGGTTGGATTGGAATGTTAGTGTCCTTGGTGGCCTCTTTTTGTTGGCATGTAATTACATTTATGGGTTGTGATTTTACACTTGTCGGACCCAAACTTTGATGGTTCACTCCAATGATGCTGATTGGGACGTCAAGCTTAACCTCTGTTTGTTCTTGGATCTTATTTTTCATGGGACAATCCATACAAGCATGTCCCATGCCACTATCTCTACAGAGTGGTTGGAAAGTAGCTGGGCTACCATGATGAGGGCACTCTATGATCCGATGATTTTCTCCACAATTGTAGCACTTGATTGGGGTGCGATATGTGTTGGGATGTACTTCATTTGCATAAACTAGGATTAGACACTCTGCACCTTCTACATAGTACACTGGGTACTCTGTTGCATACTCAAATGACGAGTCGACTTCCTCGGCTTGTAATTGATGTATTGGAACTGCCTGAGGGGCTGGGTTTGGTGCTCTTGGATATGGTCGTGGATTTGGATTCCTGAGGAGTTGTGGGACTTGTGTCTGAACGGGTACATGATATAGCCACAGAGCTAGGGGCACTTGTACAAGTGCCGATTTCCTGTATACTGGCATGGGTGCCGCTTGGTATTGTTGAGGTCGAGGTAGGTTGTTGCGCATGTTGAAGATGCAACTATTCTCATCATGGCCACCGACAATGCAGATATGGCACCACAACCTTGGTGGTGGATTTGCTTGTGCACTGGTCCTAGCTCTTAGGACCGGACACTCATTTGCTATATTATTGGCCATGCAATGTGGACACTAGACATTTTCTCACCATGGATATGTCTGAGTTGGTGGCTAAGACAAGTGAAGTTTTTGTTCCATGGCCTGCATCATGTCTTCTTTCAGCTTCATGGTCATGGCCTCTAGGCGATCTTCATTGGATGTTTTGACAATGTCCTTTGATTTACCCTTTTTTGAGTGCTTATCTCATGTATTAGACCTGCCATCATCACTCCTAGTGTCTGAGTCGGTCATGCCATCCTCGATGTCAATGGCTGCCACATGAGCAACACTGAATGTTTCATAGCTGCTTATCTTTTTCATATCCTTTCAGATTTTCTTTCTTAGACCTGCTATGAACCATGCCGTGAGGTACTTTGCATCTAGGCATGGGTCATATTTGGCGATCAATCTCTTCATCTTTCCCAGGTACATGCGTACATCTTCTCACCATCCTTGTTTGAGCTTGCTTAGTTGGAGAGTGGGATCATCTTGTAGCCTCTCTGTTTGAAAGCATCGTTTGAATTCTATTTGAAGTAGGTCCCATGTGGCACACTCTTCCACTAGAAGGTCTAGGTACCATTTAGATGCTTCATCAGTTAAGGCCATGGGAAACCAAGCCACCTTGGTTTCATGGGGATTGATCTCCACCTACGCGGCATGTGGCATCAAAATGCTGGAGGAATCAGGCTAGGTCTCCCCTACCATTATATTTGGGAAGTTCCAATTTTCCCAAGGGGCATCAGCCTTGATTGTTGTTATTTCTTTGATTCAAGAAATTGTCAGCCTCTGCATCGAGGTCAATATCCCCATCATTGTCATGGCGGCATCCAACCATGTTGGGGCGTGGAGGAGTTAAAGGGAGTGGTTGAATCTTAGGCGGGAATTGGGGGTAGAGGATTGCCGGGGGCGGTTGTTGCAGCAGAGCTATATGTGGATTTGGCGAGCGGTGGAGTCGAAGGCATTGGCCGAAACGTAGCTACATGTAGATCGGGTGAGATTTGCCAAGGGTGTCTCTGCCACAAGTGCGGGTGTGGATGTAGCATTGTTGGGAGGGTTAGAGTGGTGTTAGTGTGTGTAGGGACCATCATGTTAATAATGTGCCTAAGATTGTCCTACGTGTGTAGGGAAATGTGCCGATGTAGATGGATCATTAATCGGAGGTCACGATGTGAAAATACGAGCGAATTTGTGTGAAACAAGGCCCACATGGGGGTGCGAATGAACGTGTGCTAGGGATGTGGAAATGGTGTGAAATGGGCTGGAAAAATACCCGTAGCGTGATGTTTCCATGTGTGAAATCTAGGTTCAAATGGGGTTCAGTTTGGGTCCCAAACGGATGAGTTTCGAGGGGTTAAAGTAGGGGTAAAATTTGCTTTAGGGGGTCCTAATGGTGGTGTGAATGGACTTTAAGTCCAACTGAGGGGTTGAAACCAAGTGACTCTAGTTAGGGTAACTAACCTACATTCTCCGAGTGATCATAACTGGGAGGTTTGACTAACTCTAGTTAGTTAGTAACTGAAGAGTTAGTCTAACCTAACTAAAATGAAAACTAACCTAAATTAGGTTAATACTAACCTAGGGTAAAATGAACCTTAACGAAGTTAATTCTAACCTAACCTTTTTGAGTAACTAACCTAACCTAGGTTTACTAACCAAACCATGGTTAACTAACTTAACCCAAGTTAACTAACCTAACCTAGCTAACCCACCAACCTAGGAGCAGGTGTAAATGTCCTATCAAAGGAGCTCTACGAAGAATGGGGTCTCCCACCAATGCAAAAGGCTAATTTCAACATACGCCTTGCCGATGCTAAACCCTTGGGAATAGTGAATGGCGTGTCCACAAAGGTCACAGGAGTCTGCTTTTCCCTTTAATTCACAATCTTGGATCTCCCCAAAAAATCCTATCAAATCTTACTGAGACATCCTTGGTTACAGGAAGCATCAGTCCTCCATGACTGGGGAACTGATAGACTGCCAATCCAAAATCATGACACCGTAGTCAAGGTGAATGTGGGGCACGAGCTATAAAACCAATTTTGCCTAGAGCGTTGGATGACACATCTTCAACGACAATCTCAAGCAAATCAGCTCCCTTGCAATAGCATGCCATAGTGGGCGATTGACAAAGCAATGTCAATAACTGGATACAAACATTGGCAACCATCGACAACTGCCATTCATTAGACCCCATCTTCTCACAGATAGAAGCTAAGGTTCAACCAGGAGATCCTCCACTCACACATGAAGAACCAATCGATCTAGAGATGCCATTCTTCATGGCTGACCTCAAGTGCGATAATGAACTTGAAGAAGGTACCCATACCAATGATGACTCACATTTTCCTTGGGACCTTGAAACTGAGGCTGAGAATGCTGAAATTGAAGATCAAATCTTTGATAATGACAGCCATTCTGTATGCCCTAATGGCAGTCGAACTCCCAAAAGTTGAACCTCCAAAGTTGAATAACAATAGAAGATCCCACAAGAAATTTGAAGGAGGAAATCACAGAAAAGCCAAGGCCGAACACTTCAATGAATTCAAATGAGTCCAAACAAGGATTGTCGAATTGTACCTTGCAAAGCCAGCTCCCTCAAAATAAGAACCACCACCTCTTGAATGGTCCCCTGAGGGACTAGAAGGAGTATGCGCAGCAAATGGACCCTTACTTGGAAACACCTTACCTAGCAGAAAAGTTACCCCATAGTTTCCAATGTAAAAAGTTTCGAAAATATAAGCCACATGTGCGGATGAAGCTCGATCAAGAGACTTCAAAAAAAGAAAGTCAAGAAGAGCCTAACAAATTGGTAAATGCAACTATGCCACCTAGTAAAAATGGCACATGTCAGGCTAGTTCAATGGCATCAGAGGCCGATTTTTGAGAAGTGTCGAAATACTTCAAGA
The DNA here is from genome assembly GCF_047967505.1 of Dipteris shenzhenensis. Lineage (NCBI taxonomy): Eukaryota > Viridiplantae > Streptophyta > Polypodiopsida > Gleicheniales > Dipteridaceae > Dipteris > Dipteris shenzhenensis. The sequence continues at coordinate 14,519,312 of NC_141624.1, forward strand.
ATTACACAAGTGGCAGTGCACCAATAGCAATGCCAAGACCACTAAGAGAATCTAAAGTTCAAGAAACTGATAGCATTGGAGAAACTCTAATCTATGAGGGATTGGCAAAAACACACACAATAAACCTCGCCCTTAAAGGGGAGGAAGAAAAACTGTTTTTCATTGGGAAACAGCTTCAACAAGAAGATGAAACCAAACTGAAAGCACTCTTAATGGAGTATCATGATTGCCTAGCATGGTCATACAAAGAGATGAAAAGAATTTCACCAGAAGTGGTAGTACACATGATACATAAAAAGGAGGGTGCTTGACACCCTAAGGTATGTGGACCTTATCACACAAATCCTAAATATGGCACCATGGTTTATGACAAACTAGAAAATCTCCTAGATGCCGGATTCATCTATGAGATAGAGCACACTGATTGGGTTTCACCCATCGTCATTGTGCCTAAATGCAACAAGAAGCTCAAAACATGCATAAACTTAAAGAATGTGAATGCCGCCACAATTAGGGATCACTATCCTCTACCCTTTATGGAAACAGAGTTGGGAAAAGGTGGCAGGCTCCAAAATATATAGCTCCTTGATGACCATGCTAGGTAGTAACGGTATTCCATTAGGAGTGCTTTGAGTTTGGTTTCATCTTCTTGTTGAAGCTGTTTCCCAATGAAAACTAGTTTTTCTTCCTCCCCTTCAAGGGTGAGGTTTAATGTGTGTGTTTTTGCTAGTCCCTCATAGATTGAAGTTTCTCCAATGCTATCAGTTTCTTGATCTTCAAATTCTCTTAGTGGTCTTGGAATTGCTATTGGCACACTACCACTTGTGTAATTCTTGAAGTATTCGCTGCATTGTTGGATTTAGGTAGATGCCATACTCCTTGCATTTGATTAGTACTGCTTCAATACATTTGAAGTGATCTTTTTTGTTTGAATGGATGCACAAATCATCCAAGAACACCTGTAAAAACTTATTTAGAAATGACTTCAAAGCTATGAACATGACTTGCTTGGAATGTGGCTCGGGCATTAGAAAGGTCGAATGGTATAACTCTCTATGCAAAAATACCCCATTCTGTAGCAAATGCTATTTTTGATTGGTCTTTAGGAGCAATTTGCACTTGGTTATAGCCACTGAAGCTAAAAGGAATTTCACCAGAAGTGGCAGTACACACGATACCTATAAAGGAAGGTGCTCACCCTAAGGTATGTGGACCTTATCACACAAATCCTAAATATGGCACCTGTTGGGAAACTGAAGGAAAAGCATGAAGTGAACACAAAATAAGAATGCTTGCTTATAGAATGAAGAAAGGTGAGGTCCTTATGTAGGCACCGCTTACATGATCACTGACATCACTGATGCTCCACAATCATCTCCTCAATCTGCTCCTAGATTCTCTCAATCATCCTATGTGTCATCTACCACCACCTAACAGTGCTTATGGGCATCTAACTGTGCCTCTAGCACACACACATAGAAACCAAGGTATGCCTGGGGCATACACCTTGAGATATCCCATCATACCCCCCCTCAAGGGAATGCCTCAGGCTATGTCAAGGATAGATCTAGTCTCATAGTTTCTCATGCCATCTCATGGTGGTCAAGGATAAATCTATGGCTAGGTTCTCATGCTAGCAAGGGGTTCCCAAGGGTGTGAAGTAAACAAAAAGAGATACAAAAGACCTTCCAATGGTTATCTCCCCTGCATGTACATGCACACAATGTCTGTAGGAGGTACCATGAAGCAAAACACATATGCATGGCCTACATCATATGGTGACCAGAGGTGTTTACAAAACACAATATTTCATTCATTTTGGAGGACTATCCAGGCTGAGTACCTTGACTCAACATAAAAAAGGGAGATTTGGAGCATATATGGAGATGATTCAAAAAGCATAATCTTCATAGGATGCCTCATCTTGTGGAGGCACATCAACTAAAAGTAGATTGGCAGTTTCTGACTTTGTAGTCGCTTCCTTTTTGGCTCTACAAAACTTTTCATGGTGATTGTTTTTGCCACAGTGTTTGCATGGATTGATCTTGAAGCAGTCTTTTGAGAGGTGATTAGTCTTCCCACAATGTTTGCAAGGTGAAAACTTGCCCTTCTGGATTTTTATGGCATAGGCTATGTCATTGCCTCTCTAGAGTTCCATGTGCCTTTCTTCTTCTTGAAGAGCAGAAATAAGACCTTCAAGATTAGGATTAGGAAAAATTTTCAAAGTGGTAACAACATGATCATAATCTTCAGGCATACTCTTGAGCAACACTGCCATTGCATCATTTGTAGTGATTGGAGAGTTGATAGAAGCAATTTGAGTATGAGACTCTGCATATGATTGACATGGGCAGCCAAAGGAGTGCCCCTAGCCATCTTCAATTCAAAGAAAGCAATCTTAAGTGACAATTTTGAGATGTGAGAGCTAGCACCAAAAATAATATCAAGCTTCTGCCAAGCTTCAGAAAGAGACTCCAAATCAGAAATGTGATGAATATAGTCATCTCCTAAGGCAAGAGCAATGATGCCATAGGCTTTCTCCTCTCTAGCAGGATCTCTTGCCGGGTGTGTTGGAGCTGAGGATTCTCCAGCATTAGAGGCTGTTGAAGAAGAAGTTGAAGCCGGTTTGACAAGCTCCTAGAGGTTTTCCCTTGTCAATGCAAACTTAACCTTCATCTGCCATGTGTGAAAGCCTTTACCATTGAACTTATGCATATTCAAGATGGTAGCCATGAGAGGGTCTAACCCAGAATGGGCAGTGTCTACTCTCTTACAAGGCTAGAAAGAGTTGAAGAGCTTCAAAATACAAGCATTTAGAGTAGCAAAGGCTTGCAACCAAATTCCATGCTACAAAACATAATGGAAATGATGTTTTCATTTGCATGCTTCATAGAGGTGGCTAAATGAAAGCATTCCAAGCAAATCCAAGTGTAGCAACTTAAAACAAAGCTGTAGCCATAGTTGTACTGATGCTATTCAACACTTAAAAACATCAAAAATGCTAAAGTAGCATCTAATGTGGCATCAAACACACAACCTTGTCAAAATTGTCCAAAACAAAGGCTTGAACTTGGAGGGCTTGTATCTCACTCTTCAAAGCAAAAAAAATAAAGCTTTTCGAAGCAAAAGAAAGCTCATATACAGAGAAGATCCAGCACAGAGGTTGGGCGAAATGGTGTGCTATTTTGCTCAGGGGAGTTACTATAGGCTGAGTCTATGTTTTGATGTTTTCTCCTTCATTACTAAACCAAATGGGCTGTAAAGTGACACAAAATGTTCATCTTGAGGTCGCCCGTCTATACCTGAGAGGGCTCGAGTAATGGTGCAGCAGGCAGGGAGTGTTCTGCAACAGAAAAATGATTAAAAAAATGCACTATTTGGGGAATGGCGACTAGCAACGATGTCTTTTCTTCAATTCCTTGTAGGTGAAGGTTTGCCCATTCAAGAGGTATCTCCAAAAAGAAGGGCTTGGAGAATGGTGGAGAAACGAGGGAGAACAAGCTCTAGCAAGATTTGGGAAGAAAGGGAAGAAATGGTGAAGATGAAGAAGAAGAAGATGGAGAAGAAGAAGATGATGTGGCACAAATGGGCTCAAAGAGGATCAAAGGGCTCTGATACCATGTTGGGGAACTGAAGGGAAAGCATGAAGTCAACACAAAATGAGAATGATTGCTTATAGAATGAAGAAAGGTGAGGTCCTTATGTAGGCACCTCTTACATGATCACTGACATCACTGATGACCTCTGAGCTCCACAATCATCTCCTCAATCTGCTCCAAGATTCTCTCAATCATCCTATGTGGCATCTACCACCACCTAACAATGCTTATGGGCACCTAACTGTGCCTCTAGCACACACACATAGAAACCAAGGTGTGCCTGGGGCATACACCTTGAGATATCCCATCAGCACCATGGTTTATAACAAACTGGAAAAACTCCTAGATGCCAAATTCATCTATGAGATAGAGCACACTGATTGGGTTTCACCCATCATCATTGTGCCTAAATGCAACAAGAAGCTCAGAACATGCGTAAACTTAAAGAATGTGAATGCCGCCACAATTAGGGATCACTATCCCCTACCCTCTACGGAAATAGTGTTGGAAAAGGTGGCAAGCTCCGAAATATATAGCTCCTTGGATGGCTTCACTATAACCAAGTGCAAATTGCTCCTAAAGACCAATCAAAAACAGCATTTGCCACAAAATGGGGTATTTTTGCATAGAGAGTCATGCCATTCGACCTTTGTAATGCCCCGACCACATTCCAAGCGAATCATGTTCACAGCTTTCAAGTCATTTTTGAATAAGTTTTTACAGGTGTTCTTGGATGATTTGTGCATCCATTCAAACAAAAAAGATCACTTCAAATGTCTTGAAGCAGTACTAATCAAATGCAGGGAGTATGGCATCTACCTAAATCTAACAAAATGCTAGTTCATGGTCACCCATGGAGTTGTTTTGGGACACATCGTCTCTCAACATGGGATTGCAACAACTCACATGGACAAAATCAAAATCATCATGGAATTGCCTCCTCCTACAGATTCCAAAGGTGTACAGGTCTTTATGGGACATGTTGGCTATTATAGAAGATATTATGGTATGCCATGATAGCTAGACCACTTTACAAATTATTAGTGGAATTCTTATGGACCGAAGAGTGCGACCAAGCTTTTGAGCTTTTAAAGTGGCACCTAATCACAACACCCATCCTTATATCTCCCAAATGGGATATTTATTTTCATGTTCATACTGATGGATTAAAGTATGCAATTGGGAGTGTGCTTTGTCAACCTAGTGAACATAAGAAAGACTACCCATTCTACTTTGATGGTCGACAACTCAATGATGCAGAGACAACTATACCACCACAGAAAGAGAAGCCTTAGCAATGGTGTATGGTGTAAAGAAATTTTGGCACTATCTATTGGCCAATGATTTTGTCTTCTACACCAACCATCAAGCATTGCTTTATCTTGTGAACCGTTTGTGTACAATAGGAAGAATAACTAGATGGTTCCTCTTGCTTCAAGAATTCAACTTCAAAATAGTGGTCCGCAAAGGTGCCCAACACTACATTGCCGATCACATGTCTTGTTTCAAGTTAGGAGAAGAATCCACTAGAGTAGAAGATGACTTACCAGATGCCACACTATTTCAAATAGATGCTGTTCTAGAGTGGTGTGGAGATAACATTGGGTACTTAATGGCAAAAAGACCACCCCCTGAAATGAAAGTAGTAGATGCTGAAAAATTGATTCTAAAGGCTGCACCCTATCAACTCATTGCATGACAACTGTGTAAGATGGGCAAGGACCAAATATTAACAAGATGTGTAATTCCTTATGAGATCATGCCAATCTTGAGTGAAGTCCATGATGGCATTGCAAGAGGTCACTTCCAATGGGAAGCCATAGTAAGAAAAGTTCTGCTCGTAGGCTACTGGTGGCCAACACTTTGGGCAGATGCCTATGAATATGTAAAAGGCTGTGATGTATGCCAATGGACTACTAAACCACAACACAAAGACTTCAATCCCCTAACAATAGTTGTTGCAAAAAAACCATTTGAAAAATGGGGGCTTGACTATGTGGGTCCCATCCATCCAGCTGTAGAATCCCATAGGATAGAATAGATGCATCTTGCAAGAGGTATGAGAGCACAATGAAAGAAAGATGGTAGTTCTCTATTATGATTGTGAGAGAGAGGTCTCTCTCTTATAGCAAGGGGGAGAAGGTAATACCTTCCCTACATAAGTGGCAATCAGCCCCTACATCAGTGGGAATCAATCCCTACATCAGTGGGATTGCCTTTGTCTTACATCATCACTTAGGTCACACACTAGACACATCATAGCACTTGATGTGCCTTTACAACACACACAAACACACATGTGACTCACCTAGATGCACACATGCACCATAGAGCAAGCCCTTGATCATACTTATCCCAACATACCCTCCCTCAAGGGTTTGCCTCTTGTAGTGTCAAGGATACATCTAGTCTCATAGTTTCTCATGCCATCTCATGGTGGTTAAGGATAAATCTATGGCTAGGATCTCATGCAAGCAAGGGTTCCCAAGGGTGTGAGGTTCATAGAAATGGGATAGACAAAACACATATCACATGGTCTACATCATATGGTGACCAGAGGTGATTTACATAACATATTCTTTTTGGAGTACTACTCCAGGCAGAGAACCTCAAAATTTGACCAAGTGATGATTAAAAAAAAGTTCTTAAAAAGCATATTCTTCATAGGAGGCCTCATCTTATGGAGGCACATCAACTGAAAGTAGATTGGCAGTTTCTCACTTTGTACTTGCTTCCTTTTTGGCTTTACAATACTTTTCATGGTAATTGTTTTTGCCACAATGTTTGCAAGGATTGATATTGAAGCAATCTTTTGAGAGATGATTAGTCTTCCCACAATGTTTGTAAGGTGAAAACTTGCCCTTTTGAGTTTTTATGGCATAGGCTATGTCATTGCCTCTCGGGAGTTCCATGTGCCTTTTTTCTTCTTGAAGAGCAGTAATAAGACCTTCAAGAGTAGGATTAGGAAGATTTTTCAAAGTGGTAACAACATGATCATAATCTTCAGGCATACTTTTGAGCAACATTGCCATTACATCATCTGTAGTGATTGGAGAGTTGATAGAAGCAAGTTGAGTCATGAGACTCCGCATATAATTGACATGGGCAGCCAAAGGAGTGCCACTAGCCATCTTCAATTCAAAGAAAGAAATATTAAGTGACAATTTTGAGATGTGAGAGCTAGCACCAAAAATAATGTCAAGCTTCTGGAAAGCTTTAGAAGGAGACTCTAAATCAGAAATGTGATGAATATAGTCATCTCCTAAGGCAAGAGCAATGATGCCATAGGCTTTGGATGGAGTCCAATTCAACACAACAATAATCAAGAGCCGACTGAAGCGCTACTACATCAACACACAAGCCATCCCTGATAAAAACGAAGATTTGGGAGACCAAGTCTTCCTTAGTTAGGATTAGATTGTATCATGAGCACTCACTTGCATATGTACATCTTCGCACATATAGGTAGCATCAATTGATTTTAACTTAGGGCTCAAAAGTGATGCTTGAGTCCTAGCTGCCCTATGAAAATCCCAGCAATAAGAAAAAAAAGCATATAGTTAGTCCCTACCTAGCTACTAGGTCACGTGCACTCACATGCTTTCACTTAGACACATAGATGATTGCATGAATAATTGTGCCACACACTTTCATTCCACACTCTAAAATCATGTATAAAAATAAGATCTCACACACACACAGAAAGGTCATACCTACATGCCAACCAATCTAATGATCAATGGTACACCACATGCACACGGATGCAGGTTCAGAAACGATGCCGCCACTAAAGAGGATGCACAGAAAGAGCCCATCGCCTCAACCATGAGACCCCCTCCAGAGTTCGTAGCCATCTAAATCCTCTCAACCATGGCAACCATAGGCATTTGTGGTCTAGAGCGATAGCTCCAAAGAGGATTCAGTGCATGACCAAGAAGAACAAATGCCACCCCAGTCAACACCAGCCTACATAGCCATTAACAAGGCCCAGTCACTGGAACTTGTTTGGCCAGCCACATCAACTTATGCTCTTTCCCAGGAAGCAACATCTTACTTAGAGCAAGGGGGTCTAGGAAGTTTGCATGAGAGCCTAAAATCCTTGGAGGACAGTCCTACAATGACCACATAAGTCAGGGACTTTCCCCATTCTTACCACTCCAGCAATGCAAAGGTTGGCAAGTACGGTCAATCACTATACATCAGAGCCCGCTAAACATTATCCTCGTAAGTATAGTCATTCAAAGGGCTTTCTCACTACCAACACATGGTGCCAAATACCCTACACAGCCTGTCAATGCAAAGTTTTTCAAAGTACAGTCTCTCCTCACCAAGGGCACACTGTTCCATAGGGATGGCATATTGCTTCGCACAATCCTTAACCATCGCCTCAACGAAGCAACACAATTCCTATCGACAATCCTTGGGGTTAAGTGTAGCAAGAATCGATCCCTTCCACTCTGCACATTTGTTTTGCTTAGTAGGAAGCTAAAACAAGACTGGGTCCAGCACTTAGTCATCTTCTTTACAAAGCAACTAGATGGTTCATCAAGCCAAAAATGTAAAATTCCACACTTAATGGCTTTAATCATCAAAAAAGAACTACAAGAAAGAGAAATGACTTTGCCCTAGTCACCAAAACCAATTGAGGAGTTGGATATACCCTTCTCACCAGTATGGGAGCCGCCACCAACTTCTCCTACTATCACATTGATAAGTGTAGATGCCTTAGAAGAAATACTCTTCTCAACAGTATGGGAGCTGCCAGTGTCAACTTCTCACCAGTATGGGAGCCACCACCTTCTCCTACTATCACATTGATAAGTGTAGATGCCTTAGAAGAAATACCTATTATGGAGGTTGGGATTGAGGAATTGCCCCACGAGATGCTACAGCTTGATGCGCAACTGCAACCAATATATCTCCAACAATAGTAGCAACCAGAGCCTGAGGAAAGATCGGTAGCACCAGAACCTAAGGAAAGATTGGCACCAAAGCCTGAGGCTACATCATCACTAGAATTGCCCATCGATGCCATGCCAGTCGATGAGCCACAAGGGGAGCTAGTGCCAGATCAACAGTATGACTATTGTACACAAGGGACTAAAATACCATGAAAACAACCTCCCCCAAGTACTACAGAATAATTGGGATGGCTACATGGGCACCACTTGTATCAACAATATTGCTAGACCTCATCACCGTCTGTCATTCTCCAACATCAAGCTAGCCAAATGATCCAAATGTCAGAACTATTCACTAGCTTGGCCAAGGAAGAATATGCAAGAGAATTGGACAGACAGACTGTAATAGAAATCGAAGACCAATTCCAAGTAATTGCCATAGAGGTCAAGGCACTTCGAGCACAGATAGATGAGAAGGAGGTAGAAGAAGTGTGCATGAACCAAGCTCTCCAAGCTCAAGAGAAGGTAGTGAGGGATGTGGCCTCCAACCTCCATCAAAGTCAAACACAACTGATAGCAGTAGTACAAGCAACGGCAATCCTACAGACCTACTATAACTCCTTGACATCCGCACATGCTCAACAGATGGAGGTAGTGGCACAAGCTTGACTCACTCTAATTCACAAAGAAGAAGAGCTCCAGGATTGCAAAGACAAGCTTGAAGACATGAAACAATCTTTGGCAGTATGTGCCTTCAGCATTGACGAGCTTACAAGGGAAGATCTTAAAGGGCCAACTTGTTACCGCTCAAGAGGCCAGCACTTGACAAGCACAAGTCTTGGACCAATGGTCTAATACCACTGAAGAGATTCCTCAACAGGCAAAGGTCACCTTGCAAATGAGAAAGCTTAAGGAGGCATATACAACCATCTACCAGCAATACAATGAAAAAATGAATGAGATGCACTACCAAAAGATAATCATCTCCAAGCTTGAACTCCAATTGCTAATACACAACAATGAGGCATTAGAAGACAACACCAATGAACCCTAAAAGGGCTTGTATATATTCTATTTTTTCAACTAATTCTAGTGTACAGTTAGTCACAGTACAGTTAGTCATTTGTGGTGTGCTCTCTAGCTGTGCCCTCTCTCCTCATCTTCACTCTTCTCCTCTCCCCTCTTCATATTTTGTCATGGTATCAGAGCTCCTGCCTTCCGCTGAGGCATTGCAATTCTTGAGAGTGTGAGAGTGATTGAGAGATTGAGAGTAAGTGATTGTTCTTTCGTTCCGACGATGAAAGGTTTGCATTGAGTGATAGAGAAAATTCCGTCCATGGAGAGAATTTTCATCCGTATTTTGTGAAGAGGAGTTCATCTCTTTTGAGTGATTGTGAGATCTTGTGAGGAAGAGGCTTCACCCCCGAACTATAGCAACCGAGCCTGAGAGCCCCACCAAGCTCCAACAATACAAAAGCCTCTCCATTTCCATTGACTAGGAGCTCACAGGCTCCCTCGACACACAGCTCACCGACCAAGCAACGAGCGCCCTAGAGCTCTCTAACCGACAACCTCTAAGCTCACAACAACTCAAAGGCACATACAAGCTCTCTTCCATTGGCGAATGAACTATTGTAGTAGGAGTCGACAACAAGCTCAGGATCGTCCGTCTACACATCAATCCATCTCCTGCGAGCTTTGCTATAGCAGTCGCTTAGCAACCAACCATGGCGAATGCAGCTGCTCTCTTCAATGGCAAAGACAACAGCCATGCAGTGGTGGATATCCAAACTCAAGCGAAGCCCAAGCATTCAAGCGAAGCTCCATAGCAACTGCCTCCAAGCGCCTCCTGCACACACACAACGCCTCAAGCTTCTGCCACGCATTCCTCACCTGCTAAATGAGCCTAAAGCTTTGCCGTAGCAAGTGTTTGCCAAGCCAAGCACCGACGCTAGCAACTTCAAGCTCCTCCAAGAGCTCACGGATTGCAAGGCCAAAGATGGAGAAGATGACGGAATCCCTAGGATTCCATCAGAATCATCAGAGATTCCGATGCCTCGCATAATGCCATGTGGCACTCCACACTCAACCTTAACCTTATCCTCACCATCATCACAAAGGGTTGGTCACCCTTCTACCACGTGCCAGGTCATCCGCCACATCAACAGCCACATCATCATCGATTGCCATGTCATCATCGAGTGCCATGTCATCACTGACTGCCATGTCATCAGTGACACATCATCAGCCACATCACCTATGCCATGTCATCAGGGACACGTCATCAGTGCCACATCACCATTGCCAGGTCACCCTGCTGACATCATCTGTGCCACCTCAGTAGTCCAATCAGCACTGACCCTCTGCAGGCACAGTCCAGTCACAGCACTGACCCTCTGCAGGCACAATCTCTTGCTACGCACACACTGTGCACACACTACATGTGCACACTCCTGCCATCTCAGCACAGAGCTTCACTGGCACACCTCTTGCTAAGCACAGTGCCACATCATCACTGCATGTGACTCACAGTGACACATCATCATTGAGCATTCCTGAAAAACTCTGTATGAATCAACTACAAATACACTGAAGATGCCAAGTGAAATCTCTGTACCATCGGTGAAGATAGAACTGCAGTATATAAAATCTGATCTGTGTTACAAGGCTTGTGGCAATGATGCCAGGAATAGCCAAGAGGCTTTACAAGGCTGAAAAATGATGTGCATGATGCCGTGAGATAGCCGAATAGGCTTTACAATGGTGGCATGTGTGTGTGAAATCAAATGATATCTGCCCACTGATTCAACCTGCAATGCCTCTGAACTCTGAAGTCTGCTCATTGAACTGATGAACGTAAGGTTTGAGGTAATGTAATGATGTGAAATCGGATGTGAGCGTATGGACTGACTCCGAGTAGGTACTAGTCAGGAATTTCAGGCATGGCTTAGATTGGCAACTTGGGGAAATTCAAACCGTCCCCTCTATGGCGATCTAGTCTACTCTGATCTAGATCTAAACCAACCGTCGATCGATGAAAGAGCAACAAATAATTCCTTTTCTTTTGTTCTTTTTAAGTGCTGGGTCAGATGCGTCGATGTAGAGGCAAATGTGCATGAAGGAAGTGGTTTTGTCGGCGAGGCTCAAATGTGAGTGTAACTTGCACTGAAATGTGCGCATGATGTAACGAGCACGTAGAGCATGAAAAAATTAGAGACTTTCCTTTTTGGAGCACCCTCAAATTCTTCCTGGATCAAGAGATACGACTTGATCTAGGTGGAGGGGCAAAAGGAGTGCACTTTTTGAGTACATTGTTTGCACCATGTCGACTAGCAACCTCAATCTGGAGGCATCTGTTAAGTTAGACAACTCCAATGGTACATGGAAATACCGAATGGAGACCATTCTTGTGCTCCAGGACAAATGGGAGTATGTTGATGGATCTATACCTAGACCATTAGCCGATCTAGCCACCAGTAGCTCTACTCCATCTGTTGTCACAGCACCAGCAACGGGATCTACATCTACACAAACAGTTTCCACACTAGTAGCAGATCCTGCCATTTCCTGAGCTCAAGTAGAATGGGATAAGAAAGACAAGTATGCCTATCACCTGATCAAGCAGAATGTGACATGGCTCCATTGATTTCTTGCTGGAAGAAGTGATGTGAGCTTTTCCTTTGATATGTTCTAATAGATAAGTATGCCTATCACCTGATCAAGCAGAATGTGACATGGCTCCATTGATTTCTTGCTGGAAGAAGTGATGTGAGCTTTTCCTTTGATGTCAGAGAGCACTTCATCAGAGAAAGAGTGTTACATGGTGACATCACAGTGCAGCATTGTGATAGCAACATTGTGATAGCAAAGAAAATGTTGCAGACATCTTTACCAAACCACTCGGTAAAGAGCTATTCGAGAAACACTGACTAGCTCTTGGTTTGATGCAGAGGAAGGACATTCGCATTAAAGGGGTGTGATGGAATGTAATGCTCAGTCCTTCTTCGATTCCCCAGAATCATTAATTTAAGGGAAGGCCTACTTCATGATGTTGATCTTGAGGGAAGGTGTTGAGAGTTCACACTCACTTCATGTGATCATGTGTGCATAGCACCATCACGTGATCATATGTGCATAGCACTAACCTTATAGAGTGCTATAAAGGAAAGGGTTAGATTCCCTAACCCTAACCCTAAAAGGGTTGATATATATTCTATTTTTTCAACTAATTCTAGTGTACAGTTAGTCATTTGTGGTGTGCTCTTGAGCTGTGCCCTCTCTCCTCATCTTCACTCTTCTCCTCTCCCCTCTTCATATTTTGTCATGGAGAGGTGGGAGGGGGAGGGAGGAGTTAGGAGGCAAGGGTTGTGGGCAATCGGGATCTAAAAGCAAAAACGTGGAAGGAGAATGTAGAAAAAATGTGAATGGCATCACGGGACAAAGAGCATGGGTTTTGTCCCCCCCATGACATCAGTATCGATGTCAATATCAAGGTGGATATATAAAGTAGAGTGTCAATATCAGGGTCAATATGGGCATCGGTATTACTGATGCCCATATCGACAAAACAAGGGTTCCACAGGTTTATGGTTTAGGATTTTTGGGGGGGCTTGGGAGGTTTTGGAGGGTTTGTGGGTGTTTGAAGGGATTTAGGGGGGAGTTAGGCCCCAGGGTGTTTGGAGTTTGGGAGAGGTTAGGGAATTTGGATGGATTTAAGGGGTTTAGGGGTGGGGTAAGGGAGTTTGAGAGTGGCTTTTAATTATACTTATGCTAAAAAGCCTAAAAAGGTTGCCCTGACCCTAATTATAACCCACTCCCCCATAAAATCTCAACCTCCCTCATTCTCTCAATTTCCCTCTTTTTTTCAAATCCTCCTCCCTCCATCTGACTCCTCCTCTCCTCTTGTGGTATTCCCTCTCCCTCCCTCCTCTCCTCCTCCTTCTCTGCTTCTCCTCCACTCCTCTCCGTCTCCCTCTCTCCTCCGCTCGGCTGCCCCTCCCTCTGCTCTCCCTCTCTCCTCTGCTCAAGACGCCCCTCCCTCCTCTCTCCCTCTCCATCTCTCCCACTCCTTCTTCCTCTCTCCTCTACTCCGCTGCCCCTACCTCCTATCTCCCTCTCCCTCTCTCCTCCGCTCAGGCTGCCCCTCCCTCCTCTCTCCCTCTCCCTCTCTCCCTCTCCTCTCCTTTGCTCAACCACCCCTCCCTACTCTCCCTCTCTCCCTCCACTTGGCCTCTCCCTCTCTCTCCCTCTTCCTCCACTCGACTGGGCGACACAAGCCTCCCTCCCTCCCTCCCTCCCTCCCTCCCTCTCCCTCTCTCTCTCTCTCTTTCTCTCTCTCTAGCATCGACAACGTCTCTCTCTCTTCGTCAGCCGTGGCGGCATCCTATTTTGGGTAAAGGGGGGCATTAGCCCTCCCCCCCAACTGTTGCACATGCAATAGGTCGGGGGGGAGGGCTAATGCCCTCCCTTTAATTTCCATTATTAGGCCCCCCCATTAACCTCCACCTAGACCCTCCTTAACCACCCCCTTAACCACTCTCCATTAACCCCCCATTAACTCCCCCTTGGACCCTCCTTAACCACCCCTTAGACCCCCTTAACTACCCCTCCTTAACCACTTTCCTTTAACCATCCCTTGAGACCCCTCCTTAACCACTCCCTCCTTAATCACTCACCTCATTTATAACCATCTCTTCAAAACTCCCCTTAACCACCTCTCCTTAGCCACTTCCCTTTAACACTCTTTAGACCCCTCCTTAATCACCCCCTCAGACCCCTCCTTAACCACCCATCCCTTTAGGACTCCCCTTAACCACCCCTCCGTAACCACTTCCCTTTAACCACTCTTTAGACCCCTCCTTAACCACTCCCTCCTTAATCACCCCCTTATACCCCGCTTTAACAACCCCTCCTTAACCACCCTGTAGACCCCTTAACCACGCCTCCTTAACCATTCCCTTAGTTCTCTAATTAATTTAATTAGAAATGAGTTCATGTTTAAATTTAATTTAAATTAAATTTACAAATAATCAAAAATCATGTTTAATTTATTTTTTATAAAAGTAATTAAATTTTATAATTAATTAAATAATTGAATTTTTATGTTCTTTTTATTTAATTTTTGAATTAGCTAAAGCTACTTAATTTTATTTTAAACTAAATAATTTTAAAATATCTCAATAAATTATTGGGGTTGAAATATAATTAAACTTTTTAATTTGTTTAATTGCAAAGAATCATGCCTCCTAAAGTTACTTCCCAGGCTCCCAAGATGATTGAGAAATACCTTGAACATGGTTGGTATTTCATAGGGCAGAAATCAAAGTGTTTCTTGGTGATCACTAACGAGGTTGTGTCAAGCTCCAATTACAATCATCACGGAATAAGAAATGGTATAGTTTCAATGATAAGTATTAAAGACAATGGTTCAATTGAGGTTGCATGCAGAAGTAGGAGTGAAGATGTGGTATATAAGTTATGGGCGATGGACAAGAAGTACATGAAGGCTGTACCAGATTCAGTGGAAGGATCTACAGAACTACTTGATGCCTTGAGATTACTCAAGATAAATTGGGATGGTTTGCAAAGTGTACCAGTAGTAGTACCTACAGTTAGTGTGCCAACAGTAAGTGTGGCAACATTAGTACCCACAATAAGTGTGCCACCAATAGCAAGTCCGCCACTAGTAGCATCTCATTCTGAGGTTATACACCCCACAACCACCATGGCATTAAGTACTGGTACTCTATCTCCAGCTAAAACTACAAGAAAGCGAGTGAGTCATCCTAGGGCCTCCATAGCTATTCCAAGAAATAGAGCTAAAAGAACTCCAGCTCCATGTGTAGACCGAGTGAGTGTAGGTTATTTAGCACCAGGCGAGCAGTTGGATAGTGACAGTGAGGCTACAAAGTCTACGAAAGAAGATGCATTTGCTGATTTTTCTAAAAGTTTAGAAATTTTACATCCTCCTGAAGACGAGGGATAAATTTGGGGATTGGTACAATTTCTTGTCATCACACTGCTCATTGATCGAGCTTCCTTGTTCACAAATGAATAGAAGCTAGGTGTGCATTTTGCATGCAAGTTGTATGAAGATACCAAGAATGCTAAAACAACATTTGCATAGGCAATGTCACTCTCCATACAATGAAGTTTGTGAGACTTCCAGAAGATGATCTCAGCTGAAGGAAGTCACATTTCAAAACTGTGGAGATTTTCTCAAAGGCTATGAAGAGTTTAAAGATAGTGACTTTGCTCGTGAAGCTGATCTTTGCCAAAGTAGATATGGGAATGACATTGAGAAGAGATATATGCTCACAAAGAATAGGTTCCTTGATAAATGCAGGTTTGAACCCATTGATGGGCAAACACTTTTGCAACGCTATCGCCCTTAAAGAGGGATGAAAAATAAACTTGAATCATACTGAGTATCTGCAAAAGTTTCAGTGGGTCATTTGATACATATGCTTATTTAATGATGACTCAAAATGTATTCTTGAATCCAAAAGGTTGAATCTAGTTCCATTGACTAGGAGGAAAAACTCAAGTCTTTTCGAGATCCTAACAAAGGCAAGGGAGTTATGGATCAAATGCGGCTCACCACAAATAGTAAAGGGAAGATATCTATCGCTGAATACAATATGAAGTGGACTCGCTTTTATAGATGCTTGAAGGGCATAGTGAATGATACACAGTCAGGTGTGCAAGACTTGAAGATTGCAGTTTTACAGTTTTGCAAGATATAGCGACTATACTTGCATAGTGTTCTGTGAGGAGTCAATCTTTCATATTATCTTGGATGTTTGTAAAGCATATGAATGAGGAAAAGATATCCTATGAGGCACCAAAGCATGCGGTAGTTCAGAAAAAAACAACAATAAAGCAATTATCTATTTTTTGGTGGAGACCATTACAGTACGTCCTAGATGAAATAATGAAGGATGTATGCCAGTAGTAGTTGCTTGATGGTGACTGCTTCTTTGGGAAGAAGAGCAAGCATAGTCACTTGGATGAAGTAGTCACCAGAATGGTCAGAAAAGAAGTTGCTTTATCTCGGCAGTAATGATTTTATTGAATTTAGATCAAGAGTTGGCTGGAAAAGTTGCTAATGTGGATAAGCAAAAAGTCCTTGGTCTTGGTCAAATGATTGACAAGTTGTGGGCCAAAAAGTGGGTGTGTTGATTAGATGCAGATGGCACTCCAATAAAGGATGCAAGAGGAAAGAGGGCAAAGATTCTAGAGAAAGAGTATGCAAAGATCATGAAGAATACGTTGGTGCTAAACGTGAAAAGTACTGTAGCAGAAGTAGCTGGCTCAGCCTACAGCTTCTCCTATGATATCCTCTTAGAAATGGAGGATACAAAATCTGTACGCATTAATGGCATTGATACAAAGCGCTTCAAGGCAATGAGTAGTGATGCTTGGGATAAGCCATGTGTGTTTATCTTGGATGAGTTGCAAGACTTTGGAGTGGATGGGATAGTTGACCTTGTAAAGTTTATCATACACGGCTTTTTGAAAGACAAGAAAAGATCAACAGTGGTCATGTTTGTGTCAAAAGCACAAAGGGATCCCCTCTTTGCCATTTTGAGATCCATTGTATATCCACTTACAAAAATCTTTCATGATATAGTGTTGTTCTATGACTTGATCATACTAGAAGGCACAGGTATTCAAGTCTTGAATCCATACTTGATTTTCTTCTTAAATAGGGGTGGCGGTCCTTTAATTCAACTTCTTATAAACCCTATGGAGCTTTATTACAAAGAGGAAGAAAATCCTAAACTAGATGCATCAATGGTGGACTATCAAAAGCCAAAGCACCTTGAATTGATAGATGAGATGGTATCCCACCTATTGAACTATGGATGGATGGTAGCATTGTATCGAATGGGTTTAGCTAAAAACTACTACACCAAGGTATTAGTGTAAATATCATTGATACCCCCCCATAAAATATAATATTTTGATGCACTTTACAGTTGTACTATGGTCTTTGAAGATGAAAGTGTCGAAGAAGGGAGAGGAGATAAAGAAGGTGACTCAGAGACTAATGACTCTAGTGCAAGTAATGAGGAGATGGATAGCTCTTCATCTAGTGGGTATCACATGCTTGAACTACTTAGCATGAAGAGGAAGAGTGATTTTGTATCAAAGAGAGAAAAGGAGGTTCCACTTGTCATACCAGAGGGCCAGAGGCAAGAAGTAGTCCACCACCTCGAAGGCAAAGGGAAGGCTACAGAAGTGGAAAGTGTATAGAAATTAAAACCCCGTAAGCCATCCAAAGTATTAGATGAAGGCTAAGGAAGTGGAGCAGCTGGGATATTAAGAAAAGAGGCAAAAATTGGAAGTAGGAAGACTAGCAAGGATTCCAATGTTGAGATATCGAGCTCCATTCGTGATATGCCAGAGTGACTGTTGTGCATTTATGTCACTGACTTGTTAGTTGCAGATGCGGTTGGTACACTGCCCATGAATAATAGCTGGATGACATCTATCTTTATGTACGCTAGTTAGTGGCTCAGTTAGTATGCCACCTTAGTTAGCTGAGTTTGGTTTGAGACCCACGTATAGGGTTCACCTATTCTTTTGTACTTAGAGTTCTTTTGGCTTTCACAACTAAGAAGAGGAAAACTATTTTCAGCCTCCACCTTTGTGTATATTTCCCCATTGTGTATGTGAGAAAGCTGCAAGTGAGATCCTTCCTTCTCTCCCACTCTCTTCACATGGCATCAGAGCTCGGTTCGTGGTAAGGAGCTCAAGAAAGCAAACCAAGTTCACGGTGTCCTAGTAAGAGGATCAGTGTTGCTTTCCTTTTTTTTGAGTTTGGGAGCAAATCTCTGCAGGTAGCACAACCGGAAAGTGCAAGAGTGCACTGTCTCAGATTGGGACGCCCTTTGCGATCTGGAAAAAGGGCAGTATATGCTACATTTTGGGGCCCATTTTGGTGGCATAAGTTTTTCGCAGGCACTCAGGAAAGTGCCGTGTTTTTGTTATGCAACCACTGTTCTGCAGGTCAGTGAAAAGTTATCGCAAAAATTACATCGTATGCCTATGCGCAGAGATATTGGGAGTGATATAATCATTCTTATTGCTTGTTGATGCATAATCGCCACTAGGAAGTGACTATATGGTCAAATACCACTTTCGTTAGCTTTACAGATTTGCCCTTGTGACAGAATATTTTGCATTGTTCTATAATGGCATCTGATGCTCTTTCATAGGTTGTCACTGAAAAGCTTGACAAGAATAACTTCCAAGCATGGAAGTTTAGAATGACGACTTTCCTTAAGGGAAAAGGCTATTGGGAGTTCATAACTAGAGCTGAACAAGAACCAGTTATTCCTAATGTTTCCAATCAAGAGGAATTGTAGGCATTTAAAGGCTGGCATGAGAGAGCCAGAAGAGTTATGTACTGGCTATCTATCAGTATTTCAAATTCTATGATTATGCATATTCAGGATGCAAGCACGCCAAAGGAGGCATGGGATACTTTGACAAAAATGTATAGCACAAATACACAAGCTAGGAAAATGCAGCCCAAGCATAATGTGCAGAGAGAAAATATGAGCATCAATGGCTACACATGAAGGTGAAGAAGACTGCAGATGCACTTGCTTCTATTGGGTCGCCAGTGGAACATGATGATTTAGTTTCTGTGACCTTGAATGGTCTAGGAAAGGATTATGCACAATTCAGGACATCCATTGCCGTCCGTGAGAATTTTCCTAATTTTGAGGAGTTGATTGTTCTTCTAATTTATGAAGAGCAAAGAAATGGTGGTGCATCTTCTTTGGGAGGAACTTCAAAGCAAGCTGTCTTCTACTCAACTGCTGGAAGAGGTAGAGGCAGAGGTAGTAGAATAGGCCGATTTGGAGGCCATGGCAGAAATAAAAAAATGCAACAAATTTAAGAAAGCCAGTCCGAGGACGTGGTAACTTTAGAGGCAGGGGGAGCCAAAGAGATCATGGTGGATGGTAGAGAGGCCAAAATGCAAACAACAATGTTGAATGCTACTACTTTGGTAAAATGGGTCATATGGTCAAAGACTGCTATAAAAAGTAGAATGACATCATGAGTAGAAAATTGTAGCAAGGAAATTATGCATCCTCTAGTAGATAGGGTGATGATAGAAATGAGCATCTGTTTATGATGCAGCACATGACCAATTCTGTGACAAGTGTAGAAGAAAGCAATGATGTGTGGTATGTTGACTCAGGTGAATCAAACCACATGACAGGTCATGCAGAATGGATGCAGGATGCAAGGAAAATGGAAAAACTAGAATTTGTGAAGACTAGTGATGATACTGCACATCCTATTGTGCAAATTGGTAAAATTACTTTGTCTATGCAGGATGGAAAAAAGAAATACCTGTTTGATGTATTTCATGTCCTGAATATCACCAAGAGCCTGTTTTCTATTGGTCAAATGGTTGAGCAGGGCTTGCAGTAAAGGTTGCTTGATAGCAAAAGGGAAGAAGAAGGGCAGGATGTTTACGTTAGATGCGGACATGCCTGAACTGAGTGTAGCAATGTTTGCACATGGAACCGGTGTAGTTGTAGATATTGATATCTGGCATAAACACATCGGTCATGTTAATGTACAGCGACTTAAATTAATGCAGGCCCAAATATTATTGTAGGATTGCCTAAGTTCAAGGTTGTAGAAATGCATAAGGTATGTGAAGCCTGTCAATTTGGAAAATAGGCAAGGAAACCATTTCCTAGACATGTTCAAGAGAGTAAGAGGCCATTGGAATTAATCCACTCTGATGTGTGGACTACTAAAGCTGCATCTATTGGAGGCTGTCATTATTTTGTCACTTTTATTGAATCTGACTACAGCAGAAAAGTTTGGGTGTATTTTATGAAAAAGAAAAGTGAAGTTTTTGGGCATTTCAAAGCTTTTAAAGCTATGGTTGAAAAAGAAACAGGCCTGCAAATAAAATTCCTAAGGTCAACTGGAGGGGGAGAGTACCTCTCAAATGAGTTTGCAAGTTTCTTGCAAGAGCATGGCATAAAGCAGCAACATTCATGCAGTCATACCTCACAACAAAATGGACTTGCAGAAAGGAAAAACAAGCATATTGGAGAGGTATCTAATGCCATGCTGAACGAAAAAGGCCTACCATATTATTATTGGGCTGAAGCAGTTACTACAACAATCTATATAATGAATAGGACTCCCACTGCATCAATACATGGAATGATGCCAGAGGAGAGGTATAACAATTGTCTAGGTTATTAGAGGGAAGGGGTTGCACAGAATATGGTTGAGAAGATGGATGCCGACAAATAGCTAACCGTGCCTTCACGCTTTCATCTCCGATCAATGCTGCATGTGCATTAGCATTATGGGCCTCTTGCTATAACCATGTGTTGAGGTCCTCCAGGCTCTTCAATTGGGCATGTAGAGCTCTAATCTCATTTTGCAGCTCTAGCTTGATTTGCGGTCTTTTGATTTCTAGATGTTGGACTTGCTCGTTCTCTTCATAGAGATGTGCTACTTGCTACTCTAGTAGTCCACATGCACCCTCCAATGCCCTAGACAATCATGACTAGGGGATTTCACTTTAGTACGACCGTGCATATGCATGTCCTTATAAGATGAGAAGATGCCCTTAATAAAGTGCACATATAAGAATTTGGAAAAGTACATTGCTACTTCATTATGGTGTGGCACCTTTCCATATACCTCAATATATATTTACCTGGCATTTTACCGAATCCGTTCATCTCGTCAATCTGCTATCTTCCATCTCACGTGCTAGTCAAAAGCTTGGGTTGGGGTGCTTCCATCTCCCTCTGTTGTTCTTCTACGTCTCCTTGCCTGGCTACCTAAGGCTACATCTTCATCAGCCTCTAAGGGCCAAATTGTCAAAAGCTCTTGTTTGGAGACCAGCTTGTTCACTTCTTTCCATTGCATGCCTGCAAAACCAATGCCCATGGTGTTGATTACTAGTTTGTATGTGATACTTATTGACAAAAGACATAAGAAATGATACATCTAATATTAGAAGCATGGAAAAAATGAATTATTACACATATAGACCTCCAAGCCTACTGAGCGTACATTGATGTACGTGCAATAGTGTCTGGCACATGCTTGGGCACTGTGCTAGCAACCTTGTGCAGCCACTCAAACTATAAGCATTGATGCTCCTTGTGTCAAGCCTCCTCTTGCATCAATGTATATTTTCCTGATCTTATGGAGCCTTCCTCCTCCCTATATGGAGGAGTATTATCCTCTCCTTGTGACATTCGCATAGGAAAATTGTAAGTACTGTTTGGATAGTGTAGTACAGATGAATGCTCGGAGTGGAACAGTATGCAAAGTCTGCATGAATTGTTACATATGCTACAAAAAATAAGTTATAACAAAATTACTTTAATTTAACAAAACGTACATGTTGCAATCTTGGATAAATGCCTTCAAATGTTGCAATCTTTCCATAATATAAATGGCCGTGCATCCACAACATAAATGGCATCTTTTCAAATTATAAATGCTTTCAAGCTCAATAATTTTGTTTTTGAACAAGAAGTTTATTAACGATAAGTTTGACAGACACATGGTGTCCCGAAAATATTATAAGGCAAAAAATGTGGCTTATGTTGCCAGCCTAAGGGCAAGAGTCATCTCTTCCATAGGCCTCATAGCCAATTCTCCCTCACATTCTACTCTCTTTAAGATATCATTAGTCTCTGTAGGGAGGCATTTTCCAATCATTCTCAAGATAACCCTAGGCATCTTCAAAAAATTGAATCATCTCAAACATCGAGTCATAAAAAATGACAACAAAATCATGCAAAGAACAAGTCAACTCCATTTTTTAAAAAAATCCCCAAAAAATATGTATTTTTCCCAAATTAGAGGGACAAAATATACACTTCATGTCAAACATCTTTAAAAAGTAGTACTTTTATGAAAAAAGAATGCATAAAATATTACTTACATTTTACTCCAAAACCTAAAAATGTCTAGTACTTATCAATTGAAAAAAGTGTTCACTTCTTTAATTTGAAAAACACGACAAATTACAAAGAAGAAGAAACTCCTTCATTCAACTAAGAGAGTCGTTAGAGCTCTTGCTTTAAAATACCAATTGTTTTTCGTGCAAGTGTCCATATATTTTTAACTCAAATCCATATACAAGGATTTCTACATCCTATGAATCAAGCATGTTCACACATCAATGAATTCCATTTTTTTTCCTTTTATCGCATTGTTTAAGCACCTCTAGATGATATGTTCCCTGAAGTCCATTGGTTGAAAGAATTTTTTATGAATTGACTTCCACATAAGTAACAACATTGCCCTCATGGATAAATATACATTTTTAGAATACTTGTTGTACATAGCATGCTATCCACAAATTGATAATTCATAAAATGATGTTACTTTGAGATCTAATACAATTTGATGAAACACTTTTAGTGCATTGTCTAACAAAATAACTTTTCTTTTTTATACACAGTTGATCAAATGGTTGAATTTTAATATGTTTTGACATTAAGATGGGTAGGTATATATGGATTCCACGACCATAGAAGAGGTTTATTCAAAGAAAGCATGTCTCTAGATTTAGATAGAAGCCTAATGGCTCAAATAGTCAAATTGTAAACAGTCCTGATTAGTACAATTTATCATTTACTATGTTTCGGTCTATTGGTTTAATTGAGAGCTCTAGCCTTTGCAAAAATATAGCTTTTACTTTAAAAAGGCTAGATTTAGAACCATGAGCATGCTAGCAATTGTTATTTTGAAAAATTCATGAAGTTTTGGGTTTTGGAATCCATTGTGTTGATAAGCGTGAACATAATGATTTTTCTATTTGAAAAAAAGAAAAGTTTTCAATAGAACAAAATTTTCATATGAAAAAAGATGAATTTTGATTTATGAATGAACAAAAATATCATTAAAAAAACTTCATCACGTAAAACTTTCATCAATGAAAAATTTCCGTTGACGAGAAATTTTTTTCATCAACAAAATTTTGTTTCGTTGATGAATTTTGGGATTCCAGAATCCAGCGCAAAATTTTCTTCCGTTGATGAATTTTGGGATTCTAGAATCTCGCTGGATTCTAGAATCCCTAAATTCATCAACGGAAAGATATTTCCATCGATAGAAAAAAATTTCTGTTGATGGAAATTTTTCGTCAATGAAAGTTTTACGTGATGAATTGTTTTTTCTTCTATTGGAATGACATTCGCATTCATTCATGTTAGAAAATTTCCTTTTTTAGATGAAAAGTTTGTTTTAGTGAGACGGAAATTTTTATCCGTTCAGCTTTATCACAACAAAGTGGATTCCAGAATCTATATTTACATCATTTTTAAAAAGGACAACTATTTTCATCTTCATGATTCATATTTAGATCAAAATAAAGTAAACCACTAAATTGTACTACTCACAATCGTCTAAAATTTGACCATTCAGATATTTGATTTTCTTTCTACATCGATCGAAATATAATCTTTCAACAAGTCTCTTCTTTATTTATGGACGACATATACCTACTTATCTTAATACCACATATATTCTCTAATTCAATGACAATGATGAACTTCAATGATTGGGATGAACTTTTCATAGAAGAAAAAACACATTTTTGTAATTCTAAGTAAATAATGTATTATACTTTACGTAGACATGCATGAATTATTAGTAGTTAGATCATATCATTGATCTTGTTTTTTTCAATTTGTCATTTGATGTGAAAAGTAGAAACTTTTTCATCTTTCAATTAGCAATATGTAAATTTTTCAAAAGAAGTTTGAAACTATGCTTATTTAAATGTAAAAGTTATGAAAATAGTTGTCATTAATGTCTCTAAAAGATTGTAAAATTGATCAATATTTAAGACTAGTGAAAAATCATAATGGCCTGTTGCGAATGACAAATCATGACTCGTTGTTGATTTTCATGACTCACTGTTAACAATGATCAATCCAATGCATAGGTAACTGCATGGCATGTATATCTGCCTCTTAAGGCTACTTCTCGTAGCTCGAGTGCAAGCCACTTTTTACATCCATGCTCTTCATCTTTCCTACGAACTCTCTTAGCAAATTTGGCATCTGTCTCCAAATACTGCTTCTTCAAATGCTTGAATGCCTTTTGACTCTCCAAGAATTCCATGGCCATCCCCCAGT
Source organism: Dipteris shenzhenensis (assembly GCF_047967505.1). Lineage (NCBI taxonomy): Eukaryota > Viridiplantae > Streptophyta > Polypodiopsida > Gleicheniales > Dipteridaceae > Dipteris > Dipteris shenzhenensis. Next base: position 14,543,972 of record NC_141624.1, read on the forward strand.
CTATGATGCCTACTCGTTGACAGGGTTGATTCCATCTCTCTCCTCCATGTTGGACACCCTAATAAAAAAGTCATCCCAAATGCTTCTCTTCAATCTCTTGCTCTCGCCCTACTTAGCTATTCCCCTACTTTTTGCTTAGTGCCAGCGGTTGAGGCCATGCTTGCGAGTAGATCTTGCTGTGTGTGTGTGGAAAGCTTTCTCACATGACACTAGCAAAATAGCTATAGTCACCACACAATAGTGAGCAGGCATGCATCTGACAATAACTCCCACCCTATGCATTCTTAACTTTTTTAATTACATGAAACGCAAATGAGTTATTGTGCATGAAGATTAATAACTTTCAATGCAAGAAATAATTCTTTCAATGCATGCATGCAACAAATGATTCTTGCAATGCATGCATGCAATAACTGATTCTTTCAATGCATGCATGCAACAAATGCAAGGTAGTTTCTTGAAAAGTTTGACACCCCCCCTTTTATGTGGAGGGACGATAAAACCTAGTTCCAGGTCATGGTTCCAACTAGCCCCTCATCCTATTCAGGACGCGAGACCAGGAACCACTTCTTGAACCAGGCCCCTCGGCCAAGACTTGGAGAGAGGAGGATTTTACCTCTTCTCAATCCATTGTTGGTGAAAATGAAACCGGCGGTTGGCATATATCTTGGGCCGGTAGTACTACCGCTAGTAATTATTTTATCACCACCAGTAGTAGTACTACTACCGATGATAGGTGACATACTATTGCTAGTAGTGCTACTATTCCTGGCAAGAATACTTCCAATACTGGTAGAAATAAAATTACCAACGGTATTTTTAATACTACCGCTAGTAGGATTGTGTTAAACTATCGGCGGTACTATTAACACTACCACCGGTATTAGGATACTGCCTAATAGTATTGGTACTACCCCTGGTATGTATTCGATTTCTAGGTCAAGGCCAGCTGATAGCCTAAAGGCATGATTTTATCTGTGAATGCATGAAATACATCATCCACGACACGTAATCACAAGAAAATTTACGTGATTACGTGAATATGCAATCCTTGAAGCAAGTTAATAGTCACATGGATACAAGTTGGGCAATCACATCAATAAGATCTCTTGCATCATGATCATGGTCCGTATTGCAGTACGGTAAGAATCTAAATAATGCAAACAATATTTCAACATAAAAAATAACACTTAAAGAAAACTATATTACGAATGAAAACTCTAACTCATGAAGAAAATGATATTACAATAGAAAACTCTAATATCATTTTTAAGCAAGCAACCTCAATGGGAATTTTGACATTATTTTTAAGCAAGTAAAAAATATTACAATACAAAACTCTAGCATCAAGATGAAATCTCGATGCGGTGAGTGACATGGATGTCCAAAACTTCACTGCATGAATGGAATGCAATGGCCTCAAAGTTCCAATAAAAGAGTCAAATGAGCTACATAGAACTCAAAAGCGTTCTGCAATCTTATTCAAGGCATTTGGCTACCAACTCCATGGAAGAGGCTATCCCTCTTCCAATCTCCTTTTGTGCTTCAATGAACTCCTTGTGGCACTTTTTTTTTCCATCGAAGGCCTTTCCAATTGCTTGAGAGAGATTTTGATTAGTTTCATCCATTTGCTACTCCACCATCCTATGCTTGCTCTTCCTATGAATTCTGAAAGTGTAGGCATCCAAGAAAATCACCTCTGTACCACCTAGCTTGGGAACCCTTCTCTCATAACACCATCAGAAGAATGTGGTAAATCTAGATATATTACATTTAAATTCATTAGACATGATAACATGCAAGTGTGTGCTATTACGGAGTTGAATACTATTAAAAATTCTCAAAGTTTAAGGAAGTAAGGGAAGTAGATCTCACCTTCTGTTGAGGTGTCAAGAATATTTCCTCTAGGATTCACATTCCTAGATTTTGCAAAAATTTCTTTCATCATGTTGTAGACTTCTAGGTCCACATCCTTATGGGTAAGTCCCTCCTCTTCTCGCTCATCTAGAGTCATGGAAAAATAGGTCCACATCCTTAAGTCCCTACTCTTCTTGCTCATCTAGAGTCATGGAAAAATAGTCATATATTGTTTTTCCAATCGAAAACAAATGTATAAGCTGTCCATAGCTTACCAAACTTATCACGTGCATGCTCCCAAGTGATCTGAAGGCCTTGCTGAGCACCAACCAAAGCAAAATTTTGCCCACTTTTACTCTGTTGTTAAAATCTTCTTACGAATTCCTCCTTCTATGCATGGATGATTTTTTAATGTTAGTTTCGTTTAAAAAGCGAAAAGTTTATATTGGCTTAGAAAGTTTATATGCCCTAATAAAAATAAATGTTCAAAAAATTTGCCAAGATTTGAAACTCTTATACAAAAAAATACAAAGTTTTGCCAGCATACCATGTTCTAACAACAATGTGAAACTTAAAAAAATAGCTCAATAAACTTTCACTAGGATTTTATATTAATATATCAGTATAGCTTCAATAAAAACATCCCTACTTCTACGTGACTTTGGTAGAAATATAATTTGCAAACACAAAGAATGCCCATATATTTCAAAGTCTGTTTCAACCTCCATTTCCCTACCCCCTATTCCTTGATTCCTTTGGCTTTTGCCTTGGGCTTTGGAGCCTTAGTGGCAGACTTGGGAGCATAGGGTATTGCGGAAGAATCTAAAGCTTGAGAGTGTACTATAGGAGGTCAAGTATTCGATGTCACTGCTTCAGCATGCAAGGCTTCAAGACTCAAGGCTTCTGAGGATGCAAGGAAGAATACATTGCAAAATGTTCAACATTCTCTTGCATGGAAGGAGCGCCATCTATGCTATGATCATATTTATATATTCTTGAGAGTAGTAATTTAGATCTACTGTAGCTACACGCATAGGTGTGAAGGGTTGTCGTGGAGAAGGCTGGCAGCTCTGTCATCTACTAGGCTGTCTTAACTCCACAGGAGTAATCTCAGATATTGGCAGCATGGGTGTGGGGTGGTTTGGAGTCTATACTCTCGAGTCATGGGGGCTGTATTGAGTGCTCATCATGTATGTGTATATCTCCTGTGGAGAGGGAAGGTGCCCCAAAATGTTATATAACTACTGTAATAAGGCATGTCAAGGCTCAAGAAAGGCTCCTGAAGAGCTTCCTGGCCACATGATGAACTACAAAAAAGAAGAGAAGAAGATTTCTATCATGCATGCCGTCTTTCCATATGCATATATAAAAGAGTTATGCCAAACATGCATGCAAGGGAAAGGAGAAGGGAAGGATCAAGAAAGAGAAGAGAAAGAGAAGGAAGAATGGAATGAGAAGAGAAGAAAAGAAGAGAAGAAGAGAAGAATATTTCCATCATGCATGCCCATCAGCCATATGCATATATAAAAGAGTTATGCCAATTTCCCAATTTTCCTCATACAATCTTATGATTTCCATCATGCATGCCCTCTTTCTTTATCCCACCCTCATGATTCAATTCGTTTTCCCAAATGCAATCCCTTGTGTCCATCATTCATGCAATCCCTTATTTCCTCATGAATGCTTAAGGCATTGAAAATTTGACTTAAACATGCATGCAAGGGAAAGGAGAAAGGAAGGATTAAGAAAGGGATGAGAAAGAGAAGGAAGAATTGAAGGAGAAGGGAGATGGAAGAATGGAAGGATAAGGGAGAACAAATTAAGGAGAAGGGAGATGGGAAGGGGAAGGGGAAGGGGAAGGAGAAGGAGAAGGAGAAGGAGAAGATATGCATTAGCTATACGCAAAACTATAATAGCGCATCTATAGACGTGGCTGACAATGCATCTATTGGTGCGGTTGCATAGTTTTAAAAAACATTTGATGCGCTTTTAGATGCGGTCCAACAGATGAATCTAGACAAAAGCTGACAACGATAGATGCTTGACCCCAAAAAGAACAAAAGTACCCAAAAACATTCTTTCTTGCATGCGACAAAGGATGAATCTGAAGAGAATAACTTTTTGAGTGTACACGAAGCATCATAGATTGAGAGAGAAGAGCAACTGACAAGAGACTTACCTTGGATAGAGGTATGAAAAGCTTCTTGTCTTTCTTCAAAGCTTCCTCTCCTTCTTCTCTTGTGGCTTCCTTCTTCACCCTCTTCTCTTGTATGCTTGGGGATTAGTGTGTATGCCTAGAGATGAGTGTGTATGCCTTGAGATGAGTGTGTATGCTTAAAGATGAGTGTGTTAAAAGGAAAGCAAGCACGGTGGAGTGTGGAAATGAGTCAAATTTAGGTTAAAAAACCAATCTGTGCATCTAAAAGTGCATCTAATAGTGCATCTTTACTATGTTTTAGATGCACCTATAGACACATTTAAAAGTACAGATGTACCTATAGATGCACTTTTAGATGTGATACAGAGTTTTTTCATTAAATTTGCAAGCACAAACACATTTTTTGGGTTATTTATTTGTAGGATGTCTTCATCTTCAACAAGTACCTCCAATGAGGATGAATCCCTTCGTATCCACCATCAATAAATGTGGTTGGAGCAAAAAATCAAATGTATGTGTGATCGATGTCAAGGAAACATGTATCGTGCACGTAGAATTACACTCAATCACATCTCAAAGTATGGAGAATGGGATGCAACCGTATCCATGGTAAGTGTTAAAGCATTGAGGTTGATTGAGATACCTTTTGTTGGGGTAAAGGGCAGTGTGCCCACCCCCACTTGTACAGTGCCCATGTATACTCATATATATATGATAGAGGAATAAGCTGGAGTAGCTTTTGCTCCACCACTTTTGGTGTCTCCTATTCCTTTGTGTGTGTGTCTCCTCTCTCACAACTGGTATCAGAGCCCATGGCGTTCGATCTACGAGGAGCTCTGTGGGAGGAAGGAGAAGCTCTGTGGGAAGCTTTGTGGGTGACTTTACTTGCATCCGAGTGTGCAAAGACCTTGGAGGAACCTTTGGAAAAGTCACTTTGGCTTTGCGAAGTGGTTTTGAGAGCGTATTAAGAGCTTTCAAAGAAAAAGTCGTTTTTTGAGCTTTTTCCTGTTCCGTTCGATGACAGAGACTCCGTATTGACTTGTAGAGGCAACTATTGCTTGCTTTTGGTGTCCACATTACTTCAGGAGCTTGGAAACACCTTCATTCTTGAATCTGGGATCATTTCAGTGGATTTCTGACTTTGGGTGTTCAAGTGTTTGAAATATGATCCTTTTCTAATTTGATACAGGATGCAGTGCCACACCCACATAAGTTGCCCTATGCTTGTCGTGAGGAGGCAAAGCATCGGTGATATGAGGTGGGATCTTCAAGAGGGACCATTATGGATGCATGGAGTGATGGCGATAGTAGCCCTCTATCATTACCTCATGAGGCCATGGAGGTGTCAATGATATGGTGCCAAATTTATTTGCCCATCAGTCCTCAAGTAGGGATGATAGCATGGAACAAGACGATCTTTTTACTGCAGCATCGACACCAATGTTTGAGGGGTGCACATTCTGTGTTCTACGTGCCTCCCTTGAGTTACTAAACTTGTAGACCATTTATGGATGGAGCAATGTAAGTTTGAATGCATTACTCAAGTAAGCTTTAATTTCTATTTTGCAAACATGGTGAATTATGCTAAAGTATCGATTACTGGAATACTTTTCCTCATTTATGGTCTTCATATGCAAGCTATTTTCTAAAATGCTTCCAAGGGAGAATAACTTACCGACCTCAGGAGATATGGTGAGGCAACATGTGACCTCTCTTGGAGGGTTGGATTACAAGCCCATCTATGTGTGCGTCAATGATTACATTCTGTTTCGTGGACCACATAAGGAGGCAAGATAGTGTCCTACTTGTGGTGATGCAAGATATAGAGCATATCTCAAAACTTTGGATGTGCCTCATAAGGTTCATTGAAATTTTCCCATAATCCCTCGCATCCAACATATGTTCAAGTGCAAATCCATTGCAGAGCTCATGTCATGGCATTCCTTCCATTGATCAACCGCCGATGGCAAGTGATCTCCCGCTAGAAACTCCTGCGTGGAAGCATATTGAAGACACATGGCCAAGCTTCAATGAAGAAACTAGGAACTTGAGACTTGGATTGGGTATGGATGGTGTGAACCCATTTGGTCTCAAAATCACCTCTTACAGTGTATGTCCAGCAATATTGGTGAATTATAATCTTCCACCATCTATGGTGATTAAGAAAGGACATGTTATGTTATCCCTTCTAATTCCAAGGAAACATAAAGTCAAAAACATAGATGTTTATCTAGAGCCTTTGGTTGATGAGCTGCAGAAACTTTAGAGAGGTATCGAGGTGTATGACATGAGTCCATCATCACAAGACTTCAATCGCAAGATAGTTTTGATGTGGATTAGGTTATGGTGAGTGTTCAGGTAAGCATTGAAGTTTTAATTCTGAGTAGGCAATCGATATCTTCAGAATGTGGCATCTACCATTTGGGAAAATTTGAATGGGACACGAGATTCCTTGAGCATAAGGGAGGATCTACGCACAACAGGGAGGATGTGTGAAGCTTGGCCACAAGAGAGTCCAAATGGGCATGTCTTTTTACCCCCGTGCACCATGGAAGTTATTAAAGCTAGAGATGGTTGGGTAGTGAAGCAGGCTATCTCTATTATTTGTACTCCCACTGGATGCATGAGATGTTTGAAGGGGGCCTTCACAAAGAGCAAGAAAAGAGGTGTAGAGAAATTATACAGCTTGAAATCTCATGATTGGCACAAGATGCTCTAGGAAAGTGTGACTTGGCATAATCTCTTTTTCCTTCCAAATTTGTAAGTGTAGAAGCAACTAATCAACCATTGCTCATGTGTTTAGGTCATACTACCTACTAGCATTTCTCGTAGTGCATCAAAGGACATGAAGGATTGTATTTACAAGATGGGCGAGCTTGTGAGGTACTTCACACTATACAAAATGTAAAACGTATCAATGCATGATGCAAGGTTTTCATATTGCTAATATGGTGCACTTTTTTCTTTCTAGGTATGTGAGTTCAAAGAAAATAGATCCCACCACGCTTGAGGATGCTCGAGTTATGTCAGTGGAGGTGGTTTATTTAGTGGAGGAGACCTTTCCACGTTCTATTCTCAGAAGCCAACTACATCTGATAGTGCATTTGGTGGATGAAATTGCTATATGTGGCATTGTAGATGCAATGGTTGTTCTTCCTCGAGTGCTTCATGAAGACATTGAAGGGTTTTATGAGGAAAAATGCAAGGCCCAAAGGTAGGATGGCCGAGGGTTGGTTGGTACAAGAGTCACTTGTATATATTTCTCAATTTCTTGTTGATGTGGATAGTTTTCTCCCATGACTATGGAGAGATGATGAAGACCTAAGGATGACTCCTATTGTGCCTCATCGGAAAGGATGGAGTAAAGTAATGGACACGGAGTTGCTTAATAATCTCAACCTCTATTGCATGGTTAATGGTGATGCACGACAACACAATGCATCCATAGATGCGCATATAGACGTGTTTTCTTAATTTTTTATAAAGTTATGGGCGTGTCTATTTGTGTGTCTATTAGTGCGTCTATAAACATGTGTCTATAGGTGTGTCTATATAATAGATAGATGCACCTATAGACATGCCTATAGATGCACTCTTATATGCTTTATAGAAATTTCAAAAAAAAACAAAAAGACGTTATTAGATGCTCTGTAGCATTTGTTGTTAAAAAAAGCAAAATTTTGTGTGGTTGAACAGAATGTTGTGTATGCTGTGTGGTTGCAGGAATTCCATTTCTATAGTGTGCAATTCAATTCTTCATGGGAACTGGTGCCTTTGCCTATAAACAAGAATGCAATTTGCTAAAGGTGGGTTTATAAGGTGAAGCACAATGTAGATGGTTCTGTGAACAGATACAAGGCAAGATTAGTTGTCAAGGGGTATGCACAGACATATGGCATTGATTATGAAGAAACATTCAGTCTAGTTGCAAGGATGGCAACCATAAGAGTAGTCATTGCTATGGCTGCATCAAAGGGATGGTCTTTACATCATATGGATGTAAAGAATGCCTTCTTGCATGGTGATTTGCAAGAAGAGGTCTATATGGAGCAGCCACCAGGTTATGTGCATGCTATTCATCCTGAGTTTATTTGCAGGTTGAAGAAATCCTTGTATGGCTTGAAGCAAGCACCCAGAGCATGGTCTGATAAGATAGGACAGTATCTTGTCACTACTGGCTTTCACATTTCCAAGGCAGATTTCTCACTTTATGTGAGAAAAACAGAGAAAGGCATTATGCGGCTTGTCATTTATGTTGATGATTTGATCATCACAGGTGATAGTGATAAAGATATCCTTCATGTGACAATGCTATTGAAGTAGAAGTTTGAGATGAAGGATTTGGGAGAGCTGTGTTACTTCTTGGGCATTGAGGCGATTAGATCCACAAGTGGAATCTAGCTCTTACAGAGGCAATTTTGATTGGACATGCTGTTCAAATATGGGATGACAGGATATAAGCCTATTTCAGTTCCTTTGGATCAGAATGTGAAGTTGAGCACAAATGCAGGTGAGCTTCTGGAAGACCCTACTATGTATAGACGCATAGTAGGAAGTTTAATTTATATGACTATTACCAGGCCAGATTTGAGCTATGCTATTGGGTTGGTAAGTCAGTTTATGCAGGCTCCAAGGAAACCGCAATTGGATGTGGCTAGATGCATACTGAGGTATGTGAAGTCCACATTGCAGTATCGACTATTTTATGAGATTGGGGTTTAGATACAGTTGCATGGATACACTGATGCTGATTGGGCTAGTAGTATTTCTGATAGACAATCTACCAGTGGATATGTGTTCTCTTTTGGGAGTGTTGCAATCACTTGGAGTAGCAAGAAATAGCCTACAATTTCCTTATCAAGCACAGAGGCTGAGTACAGGGGTGCAACAATGGCTGCATGTGAGGTAGCTTCATTGCATAAGCTACTTTATGATATGCATCAGTCTATAGATGGGCCAGTTGTCATTTATTATGACAACATAAGCAGTATACACTTGGAAAATAACCCAATCTATCATGTTAGAACAAAGCACATTGAGGTGCATTATCACTATGTGCAGGAGAAGGTTCTAGTAGGTTTTATTGATCTAGTTTATGTCAGCATAGAGGATCAAGTAGCTGACATATTCACGAAGGCATTGGGCATAGAGAAGCTACGCAAGTTCAGAGGCCTGCTTGGTGTGCAAAAATTAGGATTGAGTTCGAGAGGGAGTGTTGAGATATCAAGCTCCACTCGTGATATGCCAGGGTGACCGTTGTGCATTTATGTCACCGACTTGTTAGCTGCAGATACGGTTGATACACCGCCCATGAATAATAGCTGGATGATAGCTATCTTTATGTGCTCTAGTTAGTGGCTCAGTTAGTATGCCACCTAGGTTAGCTGAGTTTGGTTTGAGACCCACATATAGGGTTCACCTATTCCTTTTGTACTTAGAGAGAGTTCTTTTGGCTTCACAACTAAGAAGAGGAAAACTGATCTCAGCCTCCACCTTTGTGTGTATTCCCCCATTGTGTATGTGAGAAAGCTGCAAGTGAGACTCCTTACTTCTCTCCCACTCTGTTCACACTAGTATGCTATGCACTCGTCTTTGAAGAAGGGACTCCTGATCGCATGTGAGTACGCTGGTGGCTTTGCAAGGCAGAAGGGCCTCCTGACGATAGGGGAGAAGGGACTCCAAACTGCCGCAGGGGAGAAGGGAGTGCTAATGATCGAGGAGAAAGGACTCCAGACCACAGGGGAGAAGGGACTCCTAATGATCGGGGAGAAGGCTGGCTGCTCTATCACCTGTTGGGTTGTCTCAACTCCACACGAATAATCTCAATTGGTGTGGGTATGAGGTGGTTTGGAGTCTATACTACCGACTCCTGGGGGGTGTTTTGAGTACTCGTCATCTATGTATATAACTCTTGAGGAGTGGGAGGGTGCCCCAAAATGTTATATAATTGTTGTAATACGGCATCTCGAAGATCAGGCAAGGCTCTTGAAGAGCATCCTGGCCGCATGATGAACTGTAGAAAAGAAGAGAAGAAGATTTCCATCATACATGCCCTCTTTCCATCATGCATGCAATCCCATGATTTCCATCATGCATGCCCTGTTTCCATCATGCATGCAATCCCATGATTTCCATCATGCATGCCCTCTTTCTTTATCCCAGCCTCATGCTGCAGTCCAATTTTCCTCATGCAATCAATTATTTCCATCATTCATGCAATACCTTCTTTCCTTACGAATGTTTAACGCATTGAGAATTCGACTTAAACATGCATGCAAGGGAAAGGAGAAAGGAAAGAGAAGAGAGGATGGGAGAATGGAAGGAGAAGGGAGAACGGAAGGAGAAGGGGGAATGGATTAAGGAGAAGGGAGATGGGAAGGGGAAAGGGAAAGGGAAGGGGAAGGGGATTTCCATCATGCATGCCCTCTATTCTTTATCCCGCCCTCAGCTGCAGTTCAATTTCCCTCATGCAAGCATTTATTTCCATCATTCATGCAATCCCTTATTTCCCCATGAATGCTCATGGCATTGAAAATTTGACTTAAACATGCATGCAAGGGAAAGGAGAAAGGAAAGAGAAGGGAGGATCGGAGAATGGAAGGAGCAGGGAGAACAGAAGGAGAAGGGTGAAGGGCAAGGGGAAAGGGAAGGTGAAGGGGAAGGGGAAGGGGAAAGGGAAGGGGAAAGGGAAAAATGCATGGGAAATGGAACATTGCATGTTAGAAAATGTCTGTCAGAGTGCGTCTATAGGCACGGCTATACTATTTTCTATAATGGTTGATGCACTATTAGACATGCTATTAGATGCACTCTAACAGATACTTTTCAAAAAAAAGTTGAAAAGGACATGCGCCCGACCCCAAAAAGAACAAAAATACCAAAAACATCCTTTCCCTGCATACAACAAAGGACGAATCTAAAGAGAGCAACTTCTAGAGAAGACCAACTCACAAGAGACTTACCTTGGATAGAGGTATGGAAGCTTCTTGTCTTTCTTCAAAGCTTCCTCTCCTTCTTCTCTTGTGGCTTCCTTGTTCACTTTCTTCTCTTGTATGCTTGGGGATGAGTGTGTATGCTTGGAGATGAGTGTGGGTTCCAGGAGATGAGTGTGGGTGCCTGGAGCTGTGTGTGTATGCTTGGAGACATGTGTATTAAAAGGAAAGCAAGTGTGACAGAGTGAGGAAATGAGTGAAATGTAGGTTTAAAAACTAGTCCGCGTGTCTAAAAGTGTGTCTACACTGTATATTAGACACGCCTATAGACGTGTTCCATAGTACAGACACGCCTATAGATGCACTTTTAGACACGCTACATAGTTTTCTCATTAAATACTCAAGGAAGAACACATTTTTGGATTGTTAACCCATAGGATGTCTTCAACTTCAACAAGTACCTCTAGTGAGGATGAATTCCTCTATATCCACCATCAAAAAATGTGGTTGGAGCAAAAAATCAAATGTATGTGTGATCGATGTTGAGGCAACATGTATCGTGCACGTGAATTACACTCAATCACATCTCAAACTACGGAGAATGGGATGCGATCGTATCCCGAGTAAGTGTTAGAGCTTTGAGGTTGATTGAGATACCTATTGGTGTTCATGTGTTTGATATATGATCCCTTTTTAAGTTGATACAGAATGTAGTGCCACACCTGCATATGTTGCCCTATGCTTGTCATGAGGAGGCGAAGCGTCAGTGACATGAAGTGGGATCTTTAGGAGGGACCATTATGGATGCATGGAGTGATGATGATAGTAGCCCTCCACCATTACCTCATGAGGCCATGGAGGAGGAGGTGTTTGATGATATGGTGCGGGATTTATTTGTCCATCAGTCCTCAGGTAGGGATGATAGCATGGAGCGGGATTATCTTTTTACTCTAGCATCGACACCACTATTTGAGGGGTGCACATTCTCTGTTCTACGTGCCTCCCTTGAGTTACTATACTTGCAGACCATCTATGGATGGAGCAATGCAAGTTTGAATGCATTACTCAAGTAAGCTTTAACGTCTATTTTGCAAACATGGTGAATTATGCTAGTGGGTCATTAACTGGAATACTTTTTCTCATTTATGGTCTTCACGTGCAAGCTATTGTGTAAAATGCTTCCAAGGGAGAATAAATTACCAACCTCAAGAGATATGGCAAGGCAACATGTGACCTATCTTAGAGGATTGGATTACAAGCGCATCCATGCATGCATCAATGATTGCGTTCTGTTTCATGGACCACATAAGGAGGCAAGAGAGTGTCCTACTTGTGGAGAGGCAAGATATAGAGCAGATCTCAAAACTTTGTATGTGCCTCATAAGGTTCTGTGACATTTTCCCATAATCCCTTGCATCCAACATATGTTCAAGTGCAAATCCAGTGCAGAGCTCATGTCATGGCATTCCTCCCATCAATCAACCAATGGCAAGTGGAGAACTCTTGTAGACACTCCTTCATGGAGGAATATTGAAGACACATGGCCAAGGTTCAAGGAAGAACCTAGTAGCTTGAGACTTGGATTGGGTATGGATGGTGTGAACCCATTTGGTCTCAAAAGCACATGTTATAGTGTATGGGTAGCGATATCGGTGAATTATAATATTCCACCCTCTATGGTGATTAAGAAAGGACATGTTATGTTATCCCTTTTAGTTCCAAGGAAACATTATGTTATCCCTTCTAGTTCCAAGGAAACATAAAGTCAACAATCCTGATGAGCTGGAGGTAACTTCGAGAGGTATTGCAGTGCATGATAGCAAGCATCCCTCATCCACGAAACTTCAACTACAAAAAGTAGTCTTGATGTGGACGGATGCATGACTTTCCAGGCTATGGCGAGTGTTCAGGTAAGATTTGAACGAGGATTTGAACTTTTAATTATAAGTAGGCAATCGATCTGGCACCCTAAACCCACCTTGCTTATGCAATTGCGTCTATTATTTAGGTCTCACTACACCGGGTTACCATGCATGTCCTCTTTGTGGTCCTTCGCTAGTTGCTTCACGGCCAGATGCGTTGAATAAGGTCATCTATGAGAATCACCATCGATTTTTCCCACTTGATCATCCTGGATATGTCACCCCTTGGAATGAAGTCCCCCCACAGTCACTCACTGCAGAAGATTGGATGAGAATTTGTGACGGTTCCACGACTCCACCACTTGGCATGAGTTGGTAAGGGCTTGTAACTATTGTGTGCTATATTGAATGGAAATAAAGATTGCATGCTAACACCATCTTTTGTGTAGATACTCCATGTTTTATCGGCTACCATATTGTTCCCACCTCAAGATCAATCACCTGCTTGATCCCATGCATATCTTCAAGAATGTAGCATCTACCGTTTGGAAACATTTGAATGGGACACGAGATTCTGCAGGCATAAGGGAGGATCTACGCACCACAGGGAGGACGGCGTGAAGCTTGACCACAAGTGAGGCCAAATGGGTGTCTCTTTTTACCTCATGCTATCTATTTTGCATGCATTGTCTCCTTTGGAGGTCCATCAACTTGAGTTGCATATTGTGCATCCTTGAAGTACTCAACCATGGTTTTTGTACGCATTCTATTTGGTCAGCCTTTGGAAATCAATGTCTCCAATTTTTTACGAGTCTCCACTCTAATTTCTAATGGTGTAGGAGGTGGCATCACAAAGCGTTTAACATATTTTCTTGATAGTACAAAACGTTCACCACCACCAACTTTTAGATCCATTGATTTTGCGAAGATGTGCACAAAATATTCCCTTCAACTATTATTCCTACTACAAGGCCATAAATCATATCTTTCTTTACAAATGTTGCATCCCACTTTTCCTCATTTTCTTCAAAATCTTTCTTAGACACAACATAAAATAGTTTGTCTTTTTTTCCAATCAAAAACCGAGCTGTCCTACCCATGTGATGTCCACAATTTCTTCCAAAAGGCTCTGGTCTATACACCATTCTAAGCTAATTCTTCATTTTTCTTGGTTCTCTCTTCATCTCAACGTGTTGCACGTATCAACAAAATTTTCTAAATCATGCAATAGGTGAAGAGCTTTCCAACCTATTGTGCATGCCACATCTTCTACCTATCAAAATTTTTAAATTTTGAAAATTTTAAAACTTTTTGTATCTCTTTGAACCTATTGCATGAGCAACACCTTCCCAAAGTTTCTTTGCTTTTAGCTTTTAAATCTTTTTAAGATTTTAACAAAACTTTGCAAATTAAAAAAATTTCAAAATCTATTGCATATGCAACAAATTCTTTTCTCTTTTAAGGAATTTCCCAAAAAACTCTCCTAAGCTATTGCATATGCAACAACTCCAATCCTTTGGGCTTTTAAGAAGTCCCCCAACCTATTACATCCTCAACAACTTAGAAAGGTTTTTTTAATTTAGATTTCAAAAACTCTTTACCAATAATATTATTTCTCTATAATATAATATATTAAAAACTATATAAAAATATATTATCTATAATTTAATATAATAATATATTAAAATTTATATAAAAAGATGTTATAGAAAGGCTTTTTTATTTGGTCTCAAAAACTCTTTACCAATAATATTATTTATCTATAATATAATATATTAAAAATTATATTAAAATACATTAAAACATAGTATAGTTTATACTATTATATAAGTGTGATATATTTATAAGATATTATTAAAAAAAATTATTATTATTTATGTAAAATAAAAAAATAATTATAACTAATAATTAAATAAAAAATAATTAACATATACATTAGATATATATTAAACTAACTAGTTTAAGATTTCTATTATTGATATAAAATAAGAACAACAATCCAATATATATATTTTTAAACAAAATTAAACATATTTAAAAATTAATTTACGAATAAAACAATGTTCTTTCAAACGATTGAAGGGGTTGGTGGGTGCAACCCCAACCTGTTGTAGAAATGATCAAATTTTGGTGATTTGTGCAATAGGTTGGGGTTGCACCCACCAAACCTATTGCACATGCAACATGTTGGTGGGTGCTAACCCCAACCTATTGCACAAATCACCAGGGGTTAGCACCAACCAACCTGTTGTGCATGCAACAGGTTGCCCCCCCCCCACCTATTGCACAAATCACCAAATTTTGGTGATTTGTGCAACAGGTGGTGGGTGTACCCACCAACCAATTGCATATGCAACAAGTTGGAGGTACATTTACGATTTTGGGTTTGGAGTGTAGGGTTAGGGTTTAGGTTGGGGTGCACATCAATATGTTTTGTATTTTCATTTTAAGTGTGAGATTTGTTGGGATTTTTAAAAGTTTCTATTGCTTTATTTCTACAATTGTTACAAGTATTCACCCTAACAGAGGGTTTAGAGGTGGTGTTATATGAGAAGAATGAAGTCGTAGGCCTTGGACAAATACATAGTCTTGATCCTATGAATGTGTGTCATTTTGAATGTTGTGGAGAAGATGTGTAGTGATAATCACCAACATGCTAAGTCCTACGATGCATTTAAAATATCCACATGGACACTTTGAAGTATTGGGTGATATCCTACACTCCGGGGGTGCACTACTTAGAAACCCTATGTATCACGTGCGTTCAAGCAGTATTTATAAAACCCCTCAACTAAAAATTCCCCCCCAATAAAAACACCCCTCTTTACTTATGAACTAAATGATTTTTTTCTAAAGTTGAATTAAAAAACCCCTCCTGTTATTGTAAACCTGTTAAATTTTCCAAAAAGTTAAATGCAAATACCCCCCCTTTTAAATGCACATGGTTGTGAATAGTGTCTTGCGTTTTTGAGTTGTGGGTCCATTATTTGGCATTGAATCTATTTCTCTTGAATCTTTATCTCTAAAATCAAATGCAGAGTGCCCTTGGGAATTATTTGATGTCAGTTTATAATATCTTGGAATTGGCAATCTTGCTAATGTCTCTTGAATTTTTTGGTTGACTATAATGTCCTCAATACCTGAAAGCATGCCGCTATGGTAGTCTTTAGAGCTAACCATAGGTAAATTTGATCTCAAGAAAGCTAACCCCCATTTGACAATGTTATGAACCTGTAGATGAGATGTAGTATTAAGGACCTCTAGATGTCTGAGCATAGCCCTTAAATATGCCAAGTGCTAACACTTCTCCTAAGCAAGACAACATCTCAACTTTCCCCCCCTTACTAAACCCCATTTGACAATGTTATGAACCTGAAGATGAGATGTATTAAGGACCTGTAGATGTGACATATTATCCATTGTATTTGGAATGACCCCTTCACTAGTTAGCTTAATTACCTCCACCATACAAAAAAGATTCTGAGCATAGCCCTTAAATATGCCAAGTGCTAACACTTCTCCTGAGCAAGATAACATCTCAACTTTTTCCCCCTCACTAAAAGCTCTCTTCATATCTTGAAAGTATATCTTAGGAACGATTTTATCGTGGTCCCAAAGAGTTATATGTGCTTTCATATAAAAAATATCACATTGTAAGATCTTGGGGGGTTCTGTTCATAAACTTTAAAAGCATGTGAGTGTTAAGAGGCGACGATTCATCGCACCAATTCTAGAACCCAAGAGACATGTAATATTATTTGAGGAGAATATAGAAAGGACTCTTATGCATGTTTGTTGTAGGAAACTTTGCATAAGAAAAGTAAAAAAAGATGATTGTGAAGCCATGCACATTAGCATTTGGAGTAAGACAGGGACTAATAGACAAAACTTTCTTCTTCAAGAGTTTTCTTGTTTTCTTCTTCAAGAGTTTTCTTGTTTTCTTCATCAAGGTGATAAGGACTCGAGGACAAGACACTGTAAACCCAAATTGAAACCCATGGTTGATGGGACATATATATGTAATCAAGGATATCAATGGTTAATTGGACTATCACATGGTACATATTGGACCATCTGGGAAGAGGTAAAAGACAAAGTGGTTCGTAAAATACATGGAAATGCCTACAAGCTTAAAGGAAATAGAAGCACTGGAAATTCAGATAGAACATTAAAGCAAGTCCTTGATGATCATGCATTACCCTGGCCTCATCTTCCACAGAAAATGCTAGATGGAAGTGTGGAATGCCAACATCATCTTCCTTTGGGAATGACAAAGACGACTATGCTAGAAACAATCAATAAAAATTTACAAGATTCTAAGTTGTGAAATCCTATAAATTGGGTTGCTTTCATGCTTGCTTTCATGCATGAGAGTGTTAGATATCAATGCTCCACTCTCGTGTAACTATGCGGGAACTAGCTAACTCTACTTGTAAGCCCCCCATATGAGGAGAAGGCATTTGAGTAGCTCAATTATCCGGTAGGTCTTGGTTTGGACACCAGATGGGGGCCATGTGTGGCCTGATGGCTGGACGGCTTTAGATAGAGTTGGCACACTGCCAACTAGGCTACATGCAAGTATGGGAAGGCATCCCTTGACTGACTGCACTGACGGTAGATGGAGCATTTCCCGGGGCAGCCTACTCTCGGGTTGCAGGGCCCCCATTTGGAGCCTCAGATGATCTCGGATGGCTCTGGGCCGAACGAAGACCATAGATTAGTTGCTCTATTTTGTGCACCGGTTCTATCGTATGGTCGATGGCCTATTTCGGGACTGACCCCCAGTCGACCGTTTTGGGCAGACTAAGTCGGTCACCCAATTGAGCCTAACCGACTACAATTAGTGGCTATATAAGAGCAAGCCCGTGAAGCCCATTTCATCACTGGCTACAACAACCCTAATTCCTTAGCATCCAGCCTCCGTCTTCTATTGTTTTCAGCATGCCATCAAAGCTTCTTTCACAGGAGCGCACGGTTGGGAGGCAACCCCATCTATTTTATCAATTCTCTAATAATCAAATTTTTTATTCTCCATACTATCTTATTTTCTCTCTTGCGTATGAGATCCTGTTATCTATTGAGCACAGACGTCGTATTATTTTCTTACATGGTATCAGAGCCTGGACTCTAGCAAGAAGATTTGGTAGTGTGTTTTCTATTTGCGAGCAGATTATGAGAGATGGCCCAGCCCGCAAGACTGCGAATCCCACCATTCGGCGAAAGTGAAAAGTTGGACGGCTCTAACTAGCCACTCTGGAAGTTCAAGATGAAGACCATCCTAAGTGCATACGAGCTTTCAGACACTGCTACTGGGGTGGACGTGAGGCCGGTTGTGAGACCAGATCCAACCAATGCAGGACAATAGATAGTACCAACTGCAAATGAGATTCTCGCATGGACAAGAAGAAATGCAGATGCACTATGTTCTATTGTCTGCAGTGTTAGTGATTCCATCATGGCATTAATTCAACATGTCACCATAGTGGAGGAGGCATAAATGGTCTTTAAAAATCAATACGAGACCATGAATCAGATGCGGATTCAAAATCTGGAGACTCAACTCGCGAACGAGTAGTTGTCTGAGTCTGAAGCGGCAGAGAAGTTCATCACTAGGGTGAAGAATCTGTGCGATCAGATGACTGCGATTGGCATCACCATCACCAGCGAGAATCTAGCACAAAGGTGCATACGGATTCTTCCACCAAAGTACGACGGTCTTGTTATGGTGCTGAACATGCATAACAAAAATTCGCCCCTCAACTTTGAGGATTTCAACACGATGCTTCTGGAGAAGGAGATGCATAAAAAGACGAGGACTCGAGAAGATTCGGCTTTCTAGACCGAATCAAAGAAAGGTAAGGGTAAGGACTGTGGTAACCCATCTTCTTCTGATGATAAAAAGAGAAAGAAGAAGATCAAGTGCTTCTATTGCAATAAGGCAAGGCACAAGCAGAATGAGTGCCGAAAAAAGATTACAGATGATAAAAACAGAGTAAAGAAAGAGTCCAGCAACAGCATGTAGGCAATACCAGTAGAGCTATTCATTGCAATTGACGAGATTTGCATGGAGGCAGTTCATGTACCTGTGGATGAACCGTGGATCATTGACAGTGGTGCATCACGCCACATGACTAGCCGAAAGGATTGGTATACCTCTCTACAGCCGGTAGGGAATGCAATCCTGGTAGCAGTCGGCAATGATGCAAAATGTCCAGCAAAAGGAAAAGGTACGATTGCTCTCAAGTCAGATGGAGTTGTAAAACAGTTGTCTGATGTTCTTTATGTGCTAGATATCAAGAGGAACTTGTTGTCCATTTCCACGATCACGGATCGGGACCTCAAAGTTCAATTTGATAAGAATGGTGCACAGATTCTGGATCTTCAAGGGGAAGGTCATTGGTAAGGGTACACGGCACAACAACATTTATGAACTCTCAACTTTCAGTGCTCGAGTGGATGTGAAGAACACTAAGCTGTGGCATGAGAGGTTTGGTCATCTAAACCTTAGTTCTTTGAAAGTATGCATAAAAGTGGAATGATTGCAGACCTATAGAAATTTCAGATTTGCCCGATGTATGTGACACTTGCATGATGGGCAAGCAACATCAGCATCCCTTTCCTAAAGAGGCCAGTAGGGCAAAGGCTCCTCTAGAGCTCATTCACATGGACCTCTGCAGAAAGATGGAGATGGAAGCTTTGGGTGGTTCCTACTACTTCATGACACTGATCGACGACTACAGTAGAAGGATATGGATATACATCCTAAAGACTAAAGACGAGGCTTTGAGTAGGTTCAAGGAATGGCATGTAATGGTCGAGAAAGAAATGGGCAGGAAGATGAAGAAGCTGAGATCAGATAGAGGTGGAGAGTTCACATCAACTAAATTCAAAAGTTAATGCAAAAGTCACGGAATCAAGAGGCAAAAACCCCTGCCACATACATCACAACAAAATGGAGTAGCAAAATGCAAGATGCATGTCATCTACAAAATGGGCCAGAGTATGATGAAAGGGAAAGATTTGCCAAAGACTTTCTAGGCTGAAGCATGTAACACTGCAGTTTACATCCTGAATCGTAGCTACACAAAGGCTGTGAACGGGGATGACTCCACTGCAAGCCTTTTCTAGTAAGAAACCTTCAGCTGCACATTTTAGAGTTTTTGGATGTGACTGTTTTGTGCATGTCCCTGATGCTACCAAGACCAAATAGGAACGGAAGATCCGGAAGTGTATTTTCTTGGGCTATAGTGAAAAGGTGAAGGGTTACCGTCTCTACAACCCTGTTACCAAGAAGGTAATTGTAAGTCGCGATGTGGTATTCTCTAAACAACCGCATCAATTGGAGAAGGATGCTTCCTTCCCAGACAACCAGGACCATGATATCCATCTAGTACTACCACCAGTAGTAGACCGAACTCCCCAACGGTGCTTGGGAGGATTCAAGACAAAGAAGATGAAGAAGAGCCTGTAGAACCACAATGGCAATAGCCATTCTTGAAGTGGGTAAAGCAACTTTTGGATGGCAGAGAACCTCCATCCATTGAGGAGGAACCATCTGAACATCGCCGGTCCAAGAGATTAGAGGAGCAAAGAAGGGCGCAGGAACACTTGGTCAACTATGCTTTGATGATAGAAGTGATCTGTGCTGATGAACCCAAGTGTCTTGAAGAGGCACAGGGCGATGATAGGTGGATGGAGGCTATGCAGTCAGAGTATGGCTCCCGATGGCACATTGGATAAGTACAAGGCTCGGCTCATGGCAAAAGGATTTGCACAGGTACATGGTTTTGATTATCAAGATACTTTTACTGGCACAGCTCGACTAACCTCAATTCATGGTGTTTTAGCTTTAGCTGCCCAGGGAAGTTGGCCTGTGTTTTAGATGGATGTGAAATCCGCCTTTTTGAATGGAGACCTCAAGGAGGAGGTATACATGGAACAACCACCAGGTTTTGAGATCCCTGGTTTAGAAGGTAAAGTCTGCAAACTGAAGAAGGTACTTTACGGGCTGAAACAGGCCCCATGAGCATGGTACCAGCGAATTGATGCCTACTTTCTGCAAAATAGATTCAGGAGGAGCCCATCTAATGCAAATTTGTATATCTTCATAGAAGGAGGCAGGTGTATGATCGTGGTCCTTTATGTGGACGACCTTGTTATAACAAGGAACCATGAAGAGAAGATCTCATAAACGAAGCATTTGCTAGGAAGAGAGTTTGAAATGATAGACCTCGGACTAATGCATTTCTGTTTGGGGATTGAAGTTTGGCAGGAGTAGAAACAGATCTTCATTTCACAATTGAAGTATGCTGGAGAGATACTGAAGGCATTTGGTATGGCTGAGTGCAAGATAGTTGGTACCCCTATGGAGGTTGACGCGAAGCTCTCAAATGAGGATTCATCACCACTGGTGGACGAAGCGAAGTACAGAAGGCTTGTGGGTAGCTTGATTTACCTATGCAACACACGGTCGGACATCAGTTTTGCGACTGGTATACTAAGCAGGTTTTCCAATAAGCCCCGAGAGAACCATTGGAGGGCAGGGATGCGGGTGCTATAATACATCAAAGGCACACTTGATTATGGCATCATCTATACCAAGGGAAACATCTTGACCGGATTCTGTGACTCGGATTGGGCAGGAGGTGTGGACAGTAGGAGATCAGTGACAGGGTACTGTTTCTCACTTGGATCTGGAGAGTTGTCATGGGTCAGCAAGAAGCAACCCACAGTTGCTCTTTCTTCTACCGAGGCCGAGTACAAATCTACATGCTTTTCTTCTTGCGAGTCAATGTGGTTGAGGATGATTTTGGGGGACATTGGTGCAGTGCAGAACAAGCCTACGCAGTTATCATGTGACAATCAGAGTTGCATGGCAATTGTAAAGAACCTGGTGTTCCATGCTCATACAAAACACATTGAGATTCAATATCACTTTGTACGTGAGGTCATCATGGATGGAGAGGTCAACTTGGTGTACTGTCCGACTACAGAGAATGCTACGGACATCTTCACGAAGGCTCTTGGAAGAGACTTGCTAGAGCTAGGAATCTTCATCAACTTGGCATTGGGCCAAAAAAGTAAGTTCACTTGCGGGTGGACATTGAGGGGGGGTGTTAGATATCAATGCTCCACTCTCGTGTAACTACATGGGAACTAGCTAGCTTTACTTGTAAGCCCCCAATATGAGGAGAAGGCATTTGAGTAGCTCGGTTATCCAGTAGATCCTGGTTTGGACACCAGATGGGGGCCATGTGTGGCCTGATGGCTGGACGGCTTCAGATAGAGTTGGCACACTGCCAACTAGGCTACATGCAAGTGTGGGAAGGCATCCCTTGACTGACCACACTGAGGGTAGACGAAGCATTTCTCGAGGCAGCCCACTCTCGAGTTGCGGGGCCCGTTTGGAGCCTCAGATGATCTCAGATGGCTCTGGGCCGAATGGTAACCGTAGGTGAGTTGCTCTATTTTTGCACCGGTTCTATCGTATGGTCAGTGGCCTATTACGGGATTGACCCCGTCGATCGTTTTGGGCAGACTAGGTTGGTCACCCAATTGAGCCTAATCGACTATGACTGGTGGCTATATAAGAGCGAGCCCATGAAGCCCATTTCATCACTGGCTACAGCAACCCTGATTCCTTAGCATCCAGCCTCTGTCTTCTACTATTTCCAGCATGCCATCGAAGCTTCTTTCATAGGAGCGCATGGTTGGGAGGTAGTGCCATCTATTGTATCAGTTCTACAGTAATCAAATTTTTGATTCTCCATACTATCTTGTTTTCTCTCTTGCGTACCAGATCCTGTTATCTGTTGAGCACAGACGTTGTATTATTTTCTTATAGAGAGAATAATGGGAGAGATTAGTGGTAAATACAAGCGCATATGTATTACACATAGCCATGTTCATCCAAATTCCAGAGGGTTCAAAATCACATCAATGTTTACCGTATTCAGATATGAAAGAGAACCACATACCTAGCATTTCAGGGAGGAAATTCCCAAACAAGAAACAATTAGGTTGCTGAAGGAGGATGGCTATAACCAAGCAGAGATTGATGCAATAGCGGGAGGGCAAAAAGACATAACATCACTGCTAGAAGTAAGCGAAAATTAGTTAAAAAGGCCAATTTGAAAATTAGATGCAAGACCACACGTAGGAGACCATGTATTAGAGATGAACATGAGACTAAAAGATAGGGTGAGTAGCAAGTTCAGGAAACTTTGCCTACACATGACATAATAGAGAACCAGAATTTGGAAGGTGAGAAGGCAATACCCCTAGTGCAAGAAGAGCAAATTCCCTCACCACAATAGAGATAGTCACCAGCACCATCAACAATGGCACAAAAGAATCCATTGAACAAAGAAGAAAGTCTTGAAGACAATGATGAAGAGAAAATTACCTTTATTGATGCAGATGAAGCCATCAACATTTTACACAGATTTTAGCTACAACAAAGGGAACTGTACAAGGACTACAAAATGTTTGTTTGGAATGGTAGCGACTAAGGACATTTTAATGGAATAGAACCATTGTTTAAAACAAGATCTATAGTATAAAGTGGAGGAGCAGAGACTCTTAGTAAAACAATTTGAAAAAGAAAAAATGAAGTTGTAGCAGGATGCAGATCAATTGAAATCCAAATTGATTGAGAATCAGCAAACTACAAAAGCATTAAGAGATGGTCAGTTCAAATTCAACACAGACTAGTTAGAGAAATGGGAAAGTTGATAGTGTTAGATATGGTCAATGCCCCACCCTCCTGGTAACCACCAGTGGTCCAAGGTGCTCAAGTTGTAAGGCCCCCATATGAGGAGAAGCCATGTGTGATCCTGGGACACTGGATGGGACTTGCATGTCAGATGAGGTCTATCAATGATACCATTGATGGTAAAAAGGTGATCTATGTGAGCCTAGCCTATGGGCTATGCAAGGTAGGTAAGCTAGTAGCACAACGAGGCACATTGTCTTGATTGTGTGGGAGCCCCTTACTCGTGCTGGGGCCATGTTGCTAATTGCCGAGTCAAGAAAGTAGATGAAAAGAATGGTACCTTGAAGAGGACAGATAAGGGGAAGGAGTCAGCTAACATAGCGAAAGCAGAGTTGGATCTATTTCTGGCTATTAAGGAAGAGTGTTGCTCAGTTCAAGAAGCTTCAACCACTAATTCATGGGTGTTGGATAGTGGTGCCTCCTATTTTTTGATTGTTGACAACTATAGTGTTGAGATATCGAGCTCCACTCATGATATGCTAGGGTGACCATTGTGCATTTATGTCACCGACTTGTTAGCTACAGATGTAGTTGGTACACTGCCCATGAGTAATAGCTGGATGACAGCTATCTTTATGTACTCTAGTTAGTAGCTCAGTTAGTATGCCGCCTAGGTTAGTTGAGTTTGGTTTGAGACCCACATATAGGGTTCATCTATTCCTTTTGTACTAAGAGAGAGAATTCTTTTGGCTTTCACAACTAAGAAGAAGAAAACTATTTTCAGCCTCCACCTTTGTGTGTATTTCCCCATTGTGTATGTGAGAAAGCTGCAAGTGAGACTCCTTACCTCTCTTCCACTCTCTTCACATGGTATTAGAGCTCAGTTCATGGTAAGGAGCTCAAGAAAGCAAACCAAGTTCGCGGTGTCTTGGTAAGAGGATCAATGTTGCTTTCCTTATTTGAGTTTGGGAGGAAATCTCTGCAGGTAGCACAGTCGAAAAGTGCAAGAGTGCACTGTCTCAGATTGGGATGCCCTTTGCAGTAGTGCGACGAGAGGCTAGTATATGCTACGGGCAAGGGCAAAGCCCTTGGTGACATTATTTTTTTGATTCAAGGCCATTTCGGGGCCCATTTTGGTGGTGGAAGTTTTTCGCAAGCACTCAGGAAAGTGCTCTGTTTTTGTTGTGCGACCACTATTCTGTAGGTACATGAAAAGTTGCCACGAATTTTGCATCATGTGGCTATGTGCAGAGATATTGGGAGTGACAGAATCATTCTCATTGCATGTTGATGCTAAATCATCACTAGGAAGTGACTGTGTGGTCAAATACCACTTTCGTCAGTTTTGTAGATTTGCCCATGTGAGGTAGAAGAAGTGTTTTTTGCAGTGACAGAATATCTTTGTAGTGTTCTATAATGGCGTCTGATGCTCTTTCATAGATAGTCACTAAAAAGCTTAACAAGAACAACTTCCCAGCATGGAAGTTTAGAATAATGAATTTCCTTAAGGGAAAAGGCTATTGGGAGTTCATTACTGGAGCTATGTACTGGTTGTCTATCAGTATTTCAGATTCTATGATTGTGCATATTCAGGATGCAAGCACATCGAAGGAGGCATGGGATACTTTGACAAAAATGTATAGCACAAATATGAAAGTCAGGAAAATGCAACTCAAGCAGGAGTTGGATAATGTGCAAAGAGAAAATATGAGCATCAATGACTATCACATGAAGGTGAAGAAGATTGCAAATGCACTTGCTTCCATTGGGTCACCAGTGGAAGATGATGATTTAGTTTCTGTGACCTTGAATGGTCTAGGAAAGGATTATGCACAATTCCGAACATCCATTTCTGTCCGTGAAAAATTTCCTAATTTTGAGGAGTTGATTGCTCTTCTAATTTCTGAAGAGCAGAGAAATGGTGGTGCATCTTCTTCAAGAGGAACTTCAAAAGAAGCTGTCTTCTACTTAAATGCTGGAAGAGGTAGAGGCAGAGGTAGAGCAGGCTGATCTGGAGGTCGTGGTAGAAATCAGAATATGTAGCAAATTCAAGAAACCAGTCCTATGGAGGAGGATGTGGTAACCTTCGAGGTAGGGAGAGCCAAAGAGGTCGTGGTGGATGGTAGAGAAGCCAAAATGCAAACAATAATGTTGAATGTGAATACTGTGGTAAAATGGGTAATATGGCTAAAGATTGCTATAAAAAGCAGAATGACATCATGAATGGAAAATTGCAGCAAGGCAATTTTGCATCCTCTAGTAGATAGGGTGATGATAGAAAGCATTTGTTTATGGTGCAACACATGACCAATTCTATGACAAGTGTAGAAGAAAGTAATGATGTGTGGTATGTTGACTCAGGTGCATTAAACCACATGACAGGTCATGCTGAATGGATGCCAGATGCAAGGAAAATGGAAAGACCAAGATTTGTGGAGACTGGTGATGATATTGCACATCCTATTGTGCAGATTAGTAAAGTTCCTTTGTCTATGCAGGATGGGAAAAAGAAATACCTGTCTAATGTATTTCATGTCTCGAATATCACCAAGAACCTGGTTTTTGTTGGTCAAATGGTTGAGCAAGGCTTGCAGGTCAGATTTAATTCTCATGGATGCTTTGTTGAGGATATGAAAAATAAAGGTCTCTTGATAGCAAAAGGGAAGAAGAAGGGCAGGATGTTTACGTTGGATGTGGACATGCCTGAATTGAGTGCAGCAATGTTTGCACATGGGATCGGTGTAGTTGTAGATATTGATATCTAGCATGAAGGCATTGGTCATGTTAATGTATAGCGACTTAAATTAATGCAGGCCCAAAATATTGTTGCAAGATTGCCTAAGTTCAAGGTTGCAGAAATGCATAAGGTATGTGAAACCTATCAATTTGGAAAACAAGCAAGGAAACCATTTCCTAGACATGTTCAAGAGAGTGAGAGGCCATTGGAATTAATCCACTCTGATGTGTGGACTACTAAAGCTGCATCTATTGGAGGCTATCATTATTTTGTCACTTTTATTGATGACTACAGCATAAAAGTTTGGGTGTATTTTATGAAAAAGAAAAGTTAAGTGTTTCAACATTTCAAAGCTTTTAAAGCTATGGATGAAAAAGAAACAGGCCTACAAATAAAATGCCTAAGGTTAGATGGAGGGGGAGAGTACCTCTCAAATGAGTTTGTAAGGTTCCTTCAAGAGCATGGCATAAAGCAGCAATATTCATGCAGTCAAACCCCATAGCAAAATGGACTTGCAGTAAGGAAAAACAGGCATATTGGAGAGGTATCCCATGCCATGCCCAATGAAAAAGACCTACGAGATTATTATTGGGCTGAAGCAATGGCTACAATAGTCCACGTAGTGAAGAGGAGGACTCCCACTGTAGCAATACATGGCATGATGTGAGAGGAGAGATATATTTCATAGGAAACCAAATATTTCTCATTTGAAAGTTTTTGGTTGCATTGCCTATGTTCATGTGCCAGATGAGTTGAGATCCAAGTTGGATCCAAAAGCTGAGAAGTGCATCTTTATTGGTTATTCTCTGCAGTAGAAAAGGTATAGATCCTATAACCCTTCTACTTGTAAGTTTATAGTGAGAAAAGATGTTGTTTTTGATGAGATGAGCAGCTGGTATAAACCAGTAAATATGATTAATGATGTAGATGCACAAAATGGTAATGTTGCACATAATTCACAGCAGCAATCACAAAATATTAGTGGACCTGTAGTGTCCTCTAGTAGTGGTTCACATACTTTGCCATGGACAAGCAGATTGAGATTAGGAGAATCTCCTCAAAGCAATGCAGAAAGTGGTATGCAAGTATCACAAAAGGGAAAAGAGAAAGTAGATCAGCCCATGGTTGATGTGAATGTAGGTCACTCTTATGTGGATGGTGAATCCAGTGGCTCAGAATAGAGCCTTGATAATGAGTTGGGTATTCCTTCTATTGTTACACTTGGAGCAAGGAAGACAAGGGATGTTTTGAGAGCACCTGGTAGTGAGCCTCTTTTGCGCAGGTCTACCAGAGTCAAGTATCCTATGGATAGGCTGAAATATGATGGATTTATAGCCATTCACTATGCCTATATGGTCAAAGTGATACATGAACTAGAACCCACTTCTTTTGAGCAAGCCATGGGAAAAGAAAAATGGGAGAAAGCCATGGATGAAGAAATGGATGCCTTGGAAGCAAATGCTACATGGGAATTGGTGCCTTTGCCTAAAGACAAGAATGCAATTGGCTGCAAGTGGGTTTATAAGGTGAAGCACAATGCAGATGGTTCTGTGAGTAGATATAAGGAAAGATTAGTTGTCAAGGGATATGCACAGATGTATGCCATTGATTATGAAGAAACATTCAGTCCGGTTGCAAGGATGGCAACCATAAGAGCAGTCATTGCTATGGCTACATCAAAGGGATGGTCTTTACATCAGATGGATGTAAAGAATGCTTTCTTGCATGGTGACTTGCAAGAAGAGGTCTATATGGAGCAGCCACCAGGTTATGTGCATGCTGTTCATCCTAAGTTTGTTTGCAGAGGTTGAAGAAAGCCTTGTATGGCTTAGCACCTAGAGCATGGTCTGACAAGATAGGATAGTATCTTGTCACTATTGGCTTTTAGATTTCCATGGTAGATTTCTCTTTATGTGAGAGAAACAGAGAAAGTTATTATGTTGCTTGTCATTTATGTTGATGATTTGATCATCATAGGTGATAGTGATGAAGATATCCTTCTTGTGAAAATGCTATTGAAGCAAAAGTTTGAGATGAAGGATTTGGGAGAGCTGCGTTACTTCTTGGGCATTGAGGTGATTAGATCCACAAGTGGGATATGGCTCTTGCAGAGGCAGTATGGATTGGACATGCTGTCCAAATATGGGATGACAGGCTGTAAGCCTATTTCAATTCCTTTGGAGCACAATGTGAAGCTGAGCACAGATGCAGGTGAGCTTCTGGAAGACCCTACTATGTATAGACACATAGTAGGAAGTTTGATTTATATGACTATTACCAGGCCAGATTTGAGATATGTTGTTGGGTTGGTAAGTCAGTTTATGGAGGCTCCAAGGAAACCGCATTTGGATGCAGCTAGATGCATATTGAGGTATGTGAAGTCCACATTGTAATATGGACTATTTTATAAGACTGGGGTTCAGATGCAATTGCATGGATACACTGATGCTGATTGGGCTGGTAGTATTTCTG
This sequence comes from Dipteris shenzhenensis, assembly GCF_047967505.1. Taxonomy (NCBI): domain Eukaryota; kingdom Viridiplantae; phylum Streptophyta; class Polypodiopsida; order Gleicheniales; family Dipteridaceae; genus Dipteris; species Dipteris shenzhenensis. Next base: position 14,572,704 of record NC_141624.1, read on the forward strand.
ATAGAAAATCTATGAGTGGATATGTGTTCTCTTTTGGGAGTGCTGCAATCACTTGGAGTAGCAAGAAACAGCCTACAGTTCCTTGTTGAGGATAGAGGCTGAGTACAGGGGTGCAACAATGGCTGCATGTGAGGCAGCTTGGTTGCATAAGCTACTTTATGATATGCATCAGTCTACAGATGGGCCAATTGTCATTTATTGTGACAACATGAGTAGTATATACTTGGCAAATAACTTAGTCTATCATGTTAGAACAAAGCACATTGAGGTGCATTATCACTATGTGTGGAGAAGGTTCTAGTAGGTTTTATTGATCTGGTTTATGTCAGCACGGAGGATCAGCTAGCTGACATATTCACGAAGGCATTGGGTGCAGAGAAGCTGTGTAAGTTCAAAGACCTACTTGGTGTGTAGGAATTGGGAGTTCACACCTCCTCTTCTTCCATTGGAGGCTTTGATGCTATTAGTGTAGACTAGATCTTCTCTATTTCACTTGCATGGTGTACCCCAATGGTAGAAATTAGGTCTTGAATTGTCTTAGCCCTAAATGCATGTAGGTCCATCTATGTATGTGCTGACATTGAGGGATGAGGGCTAAAAGCTCAAATATTTCATTGAGGAGCAACATGTAGTTGTAGCACACCATCCACCCATAGTTGTGAGTGTCCTTTGGTTCAACTACTTTGCAACTTATGAAATTCATTTTGTCTCGCAAGTCATCTTTGAATGCAAATAGTAACTTTCTTGCCAACCTGCACATCATGACATATTATAGAAATGAGTGTGTGCATTGCATAGTATACATAACATGGGAGTCATAACATATTAAGTGTATACTCATGCTATCACCATGCCATGGTAGCCTACAAGTGAATTGAGAAAATAGCACCTCTTTGTTTCAAGGTCAAAAACTAGCAAACTCCAATGTGATCTACACATCCATTTATGAAAATTTATCATTTGACACAATGTTGCCAATGCAAAAGGAAAAAAAGTTTGCGATGTCACTTATGCCTTGCTATACACCATAAAAATAACTCATAAATTGTCTAGATTTACAAGTTGTAACCATGCACAAACATCCTCTAAGGTATTTTTCTTGTTGCTGAGTATATGAGACAAGAGGTAATCAAGTATGTATACATGGCTTTGCACTACTCCCCTGGAAATTGAGATGTAACCATACTGAACTACATGGCTTTGCACTACTCCAAAATTTTGAGATGTAACCATATTGAATTAAAACTAAACAAACTTTCACGTTTTCTTTTCACTTCTAAGTAATCTTCCCTAACCCTAATGTATCAAAACCAATGTGTTTCTTCATCATCACTATTTTGTTATCTCTTCTTGGCCCTCTTTATACTTTCATGTTTGTCTTTCACCTTCTTAATTTACCTCCATGTTAGAGATAACTTCTTCTTCCATATCTTGGTACTCCTCTATCATAGCCACACTCAGCTTTTGTGTTTAACTTTTCCTATTTCTCCTTTTGCACATCCCTTGCCATTCAATCACTACTTGTTTTTTCATATTTTTTTGTTATTCTTGGTGTATTTTACTTGGTATATTTTTTTCCTATTTTTTGGGTGTTTATGTTTAGGTAGTGGCTTCTTCTTTCTTGATAAACAATTTTGAATTGTACGTTCTCTAATGGTCCATTTGTTTGCAAGTTAATGGCACTTATTTCTTCTATTAATGCTAAAAAATACAAAACCACACAAGTCGGCTATCTCCAACCAAAAGGAGAAACCCTCAAGCCTAGTGAAGGCCTACTTGCATCTTGGGCACCTAGCTCATTGCCTAGGGTATCTCTGGGGGCTAACCACTAGGGGGACACTATACAACCAATAAATCCACCATTGCATGAAAGTGTAAAAAACTCATGTAGGCCATGCCTTGTAGAAATGCTCCCATATTTGAGTGTGATCACTCTAAAATATGATGCTTTACTCTCCCAAGTGGAAGCATATGCCAATTACAATAGGTTGCTTTAGAAGATGTTGTTTGCCCCAAATACCATGCCCGCATCAAGGGATGAAGCAAAAAAGATGTTGTCAATGGTTGGGATGGATTCTCACACCATTCACACATGTCCTAATTATTGAATTATTTTCCATAACGAGCATGGGGATTTGGTTAGTTTTTTGGAGTGTGGGGCATAGCATTATAGAGAGGACTTGTAGGGTGAGAAGATCCCACTAAAGGTCTTGGGAGGACTGGAGTCATATTTTTCATTGCATATTTAAAATCTTTGTAGGAGATTCATATATATTATATATGGACCTTGTCCCCCCATATCATATATTCAAGGGTAGTAATATAATACATATGGAGTTTATGCCCCATGTGTCTAACCAACCATACTTTGCTTGCAAATTAGAGATCAAGAGGCAAGCTCATAGTTTTGACATCCAGGAACCATCATACAAGAGTGTTGATTACAACTCTTGTACCATGGTCTCAAACTTAGATATCACATGTAAATGTGATGAAAAATACAATCCATCATATCCACCATACTCTCATCACCATCTAGCACATCAAGAGACTATCCTCAGGATCCAAGTGTGAAGGTGCACGTGCTCCCTCCTTGCCCTCCTCATCTTGTTTCACGTAAATAAAATGTTAGTATGTGCAATATGCATGAAATTTTAATTATGAGCTCATATATATATACAAAGATATACCATTGACTTACCAATGATCCACAAGCACCACCAATAATAGGAAGTACTTTTGGCAACTCCCCTTACACTTGCACGCGGCATATCACAATATGGCACTGATGTCAAACTTCTTGCTTGCAATGGGTTCAAGGACAAGGCAAGCTCTCCTTATGCCACTCCATGATCTTGGAGATTTTCCCCTCATCTGATGAGCTTCCACTCATCCTGTCCATCTACACACCTCCAAAACCACAACAAGAGACTATCCTCAAGATTCAAGTGTGAAGGTGCATGTGCTCCCTCGTTGCCCTCCTCATCTTGTTTTGCGTAAATAAAATGTTAGTATGTGCAATATGCGTGCAATATTAATTATGAGCTCATATATATATACACAGGTATACCATTGACTTACCAATGATCCACTAGCACCACCAATAATAGGAAGTACTTTTGACAACTCCCCTTACACTTGCACACGGCATATCACAATATGGCACTGATGTCAAACTTCTCGCTTGCAATGGGTTCAAGGACAAGGAAACCTCTCCTTATGCCACTCCATGATCTTGGGCATTGTCCCCTCATATGATGAGCTTCCACTCATCCTCTCCATCTGCACACCTCCAAAACCACAACACAAAACCAAGTCAAGAACTAAAAAATTAAGAAATCACCCAAGCACACATCAAATTTAGGAAAATCCCATGTTCCATTGGAGTTTACCAACTTCATAGCATATTTTTGTAGACATTTTGTCAAACCCCCTATCTTCTAGTATATATCAATGCTAAATCCTATTTCTATCAATATATAACGATAGATGACCATAGATATATAACAACACTGTTCTTTTTAAATCATTGGTATCTACTAATGGAACCTAGCAAAAAGAGCCGTGTGCTATCTCTCACTCAATGTCTCACCCTATTTCCATTGTTTTTCCCTCCATTAAAAAAGGTTTCTCTTCATTTTGTATCCCCCCGTACAATCCCTACAAGAAAATCTGCCTCCCCACCTTCCACTTTTCCATCCTCTCCACAAATCTCCCTCACCACTTTCAAGTATTGTAGGTAACTTCTTCCTCCATTCCTTCAAGGTATTGTTAACGGAAGTGAGAGAAGGAGAGATATAGAGGTGCACATGATATAGCTACCTATACACTATGTTATATTGAACATGAAAATGAAGATATACATGTGAACCCCTTAGGGGTAGGGTTAGGGTTTGCCCCTAATGCCCTAGAGGTATGGTGCAGTTTACACCATTCTCAACAGCCCCTCTTAAATTGCATTGGGTAAGTAGAGGGTGCATGTAGAAGATCTTTTTGGATTTTGTTTGGTGCATATGATATCATCCCAAAATTTGAAAAGAAAACTAAAAAGAAATCATAGTATGTGCATATGTGAGCACAGTGACTATGTAGAAGAAGCATGTACAATGAGTACAGCTTATGATCTTGTACATAACATGTATTTCTCCCTCTTAAGTTGTGGGTCATCCTCGCATTTGGGAATAAAACCCAGAAGATAGGCCAAAGGAAAGAGGAATGAAATATGTAGAAAGTAAATTCCACTTGCATCAAAGACTAGTCGATCAAAAGATGACTGCGTGGAGAATTGTGTGTATGGCTGCATGCACATGTCAAGCTAAGCATGTCATGTGTCACTATGGACTGTGCGGTTTCTCTAAAGAAGAGGCATCCAGATGTGAAGCTAGTTAATATAGCTATTGGAGAAAAAATTTGGTAGGTTGTGACAAACAATGTTGTCACCAACCCAAAAGAAATGATAACAATGGCGAAGGTATGCTGCAGTAGAGTATCTCTGTCATATGATGTGGGGTTGAAGAAGACCGCATAGTTGGTGTGCATAGAGCAATCCAAGGGCTACATAAAATCTAGGGCTGAAGGTGCATGTATGATACACTAACTTGTTGAAGAAAAGGCCTGCACAAATGATAAGGTATGGCAACTTATCATACTTGTATGCTCAATTGTCATGAGTTGAAGGTCGTCTGATGTGTGCATAGCTAAACATCCATCGGCATGGGATGTAGCATCTATCATAGGCTCAATGTGGAGCTAATAGTTTAAAGGCCTAGAAGCTTGAAATATCATTCAGAAAACACAAGGTGTCCTTGAGGCATATGCGGTGCCAAATGCTGACATCGGTGCCAAATGCTAACATTAGGACTAATCAACCACTAATCTGCATCATGTAAGGACTATATACTACAACCATAAGTGCATGCTGAAACACTGAGATTCCCCAGTTTGCACTATGGCTAAACCTGATGATGTCTATGGCACCATGCAAGGACCAGCATTGATGCATAAATGTCCTCTTGCTGAGGAATGATATGCTGATCACACTGGATCTAAGGGTGGTGCAATGCAGCACGATTGAGTCGATGTTGGAATGTCTTGAAGATTGATCTACTAATCTGTACTGGTCATGGGGAAACTCTATCCAAGGAGATGATGTGCTCTATATCAAGGTGTGCTAGAAATATGAGTGCCTCGTACTAAGGTCTTATCTGCTGAAAATTTGCATGATCACTGGTGAACTCTTGTTGAGTATCTACAACATTGGGTGTGATATAAAATGGAGTCTTATCCATGGATGAAAGTGATGGGTTTGCATCATCAGAATAACTTTGTGTTGATGTCAATGGGACTACCTCGTGCTAAGGGCTTATCGTCAAGTATGCATGCTGAGGGCTTACCATAAAATGTGCCTTGTGCTGAGTAATTACCGACAAATGTGCATGATAAAAAACTATGAGCTTATCCATGCTGACATGTGGAACATCCATATTCAATTTCTCAAGTCCAATGAGGCTCCAATCATCATCGTAAATTGGTACATACCCTACGGCAATGAATGGTTGAATTAGGTTCTCTTTCCACTCACAAATCTCGTTCGGAGTCATGAGTGGTGCATCATCAACTGTGTGATGAGAATAACTCCATGCTAGAGGTGGTCTGGTGTTGTGCATAAGAGGATTACTCATGTACTAGTAAGAGTGTCTACCCATGAGAACATTGTGTGTGAGCTGCCACTAGGGGGCTTACACTAAATTGTTAGAATCAAGTCATGTGTGAGGAACAACTTTGTGCCAAGGATAAAACTTGTAAGAAAGCAATAACAAGTGAGTGTTGGGCATAGCCAAGAGGCTATATAAGGCTCATGTATGTGTGCCAGAACCAATGCCAAAAAGTAATCAACAAACATGATTGTACATGGGTGGCATGTGTGTGTGTAAGCTATGTGCAACAATCTTGAATCTAAGGAAGATAACTTTGCCAAGTGTAACATTGTGTGATGAACTTCTTCTAAATACCAATGAAAGTCTATACCGCTGGTAGATCCGATGGGACTAATGCTACTAGGAACAAATCGAGTAATGTGGCAATGGCTTACTTGGCTTGGTGGAGTTGGATCTCCTCTATGGATGATCTAGTGTAAAGCTAGACTACATGTCAAAGCATCAAATTTAGCAAAAGAATTTTATCTAAATTCACTTTATGTACTCGATGTGCTGTAATGGATTAAGAGGTGGTTTTGATGATGAGGATTCAATGATAATTGGAAAAGTTAGATGGCAGATTTGAGGTGCTCACTGCATAGAGCATGATTTGGTGATCATATTTTTGCTTTTTAACACTATATTGGAGAATTTGGGAATCTCCCAAGTCCTACTTTCAAGCAAAGGGTTACTGTTTGACCATGTGGCCAAAACTTAAACACTTTTATTTGAAAATGGTACTTGGGAGGATTCCCTAATATGGTGTTTAGGATGGATTCCACTTTCAAGTACTGGGTCTAGATTTGAACATGTGGCCAAATCTTAAGCATATTGGGAATTCCCAAAATATTCCAAAATTCCCTAATTCCCTAATATAGTGTTTTTTGGATCACCGCAAAATTCCACTTGGATCAAAAGTTATGGCACTCGGAAGGATGGCCAAACTTTTATCCCATGAACTTGCAAGAAGGGCTATGTGCATGGGACCACTTATTTTCTCGTGATCAATGATCAATTTTCAAAATTACTCTATGCAAGCGAATGCAAAATTGCAAGGAACATTGCAATATTTTTTGAAATATGAAGGGTGATAAAAAATGATGATGTGGTAGCATGAGGGTCATGTGCTATGTGCAAAGGTGTGCCTATGTGTCACTTAATGCTTAGGAGGCACTATTGATGTGGCACCCTATGTTCACATGCATAGGCTAGGTGTGCCTAGTAGGGGCTATGTGCCGACATGGCCATGATGATGTGGCACATGGTGATTGTACTACCACATATCATGATGACATGGCACCTGTGGATAAGGCTACCATGTGGCATAATATTAATAAACCCTATCTAGAAGGCTAGCCTAGAGTAAACTCCACCCGGGCTAGAATGACTTTGACTAAACCATAATTAAGGTTAACCAACCCTATCCACTTGTTGCCCAGGGTTAACCTTACCAGTGTTACTTTTACCCAGTCCCTTATCTTGAGGGACTACCATGTGTGAAGTTGGGAAGGTTGCAGGAATCTTAGAGATTCTGATGGAGATTCCGTCATCCCTTCGTGACTTTTGTTGACGGATTGTGAGCATGTCGTTTGGGCTATTGGGCTTTACGCGCTGATTGCATTGTGGTTTATTGAATATGGCTTGGTGTTGAAGGCAAGACTAGATATGGGAGCTGAGCATTGGACTCGTCTGTGTTGTGCATTGAGACACGGAAGGATATTGATTGTTGATGTGCTATCGGGTCATCTACTGCATGCGCTCATTGGGAGCCATGGAGATCTACTAATACTATTGCAAATGAAATGAGAACTATATCATATAAATGAGAATTAAATGGAATATTCTGTTTCATACCATTAAAGATTGCCATTTTTCACTCATTTTTGAAAAACTAGCCTCCTATCATATGTCCCAATAAAAAAAACATTGGAAAAATGGAATTCTTAACTTGACTAGATTTGCATGAATACATAAATTGAGCATGTTCTCCATTAAACCGATGTACACACAAGGAAGAAAGTTAACATGATTGCAATTTATCATATCAAAATAAAAGAATAAGCTACGCATCATACTTTGCATATTTTTCTCTCCTCATCAAGCACATATTTCGTAATTCTTGAGCATGTATTGCATCCTCATCTATTTGTGAAAGTTTAAATTTGATTTCCATCCTATGACAAAGGCATCTATAGGTCATCAGGAAAGTTGATGCTATTATGACTCATAGCTCATGATAGAAGTTGATGATGTTATCAAGTTATGTCATAAGTTGGAACAAAATAGCAATGAGCCATAATATGATTTGAACATGTGCAATTAGAGCTATATTTATGGTAGGATTATTGCTTGGTGCTTGTATAATATAAGTACATTATTTTGTAGTAGATAGTGACCCCTTACCTTGCACCCAATTTTGGAGTGCATTCAACTTTAAATTATAACAAAGTGCCAAAACATCATTGTCAATCCACTCGTAATCTAAATTTTGAGCCAGAAAGCTCCCAAAACGGAGTCCTAGTTCAAAAGTTATCATTGTTTTATTATTTCTATATTTGTTATCGCAAAATTCAATGATGTCATCAAATTCTATCTTAACTTATAACAAAATTTGATGATATCATTGAGTTTTTTCATAACTTGTGACAAAACTTGATGATATCATCAAGTTCTATCACAATCATTCCAAAATATGATGATATCATTCACTTTCATCATAACATTCGCTACAACGTGATGCTGTCATTGAATTTAGGGTTAACTTTATGACATGGCTCGATGATATCATCAAATTATGTCATAATTAACGATTTTTAAAAGGGTTTAGGGTACTTTTTGGGAGAAAATCGGCCTATGAGACCACATTCAAAAATAGTTTTTTTGCAAGTTTTTCTCTAATCGCCTCTCTTTTTTGCAAGGTTTCCCTAGTCTCCTGCCTTAGAGAGTCACCTATGATCTTCCAAGCTTGATTTTTTATATTAGCCATAGAAACATTGCCTATGATCTTCCAAGCCTCTCTTTAGAGTCGCATGTGATCTTCCAAGCCTCATTTTTTATCTCAGCCACATAAAAATTGTAGTTAATAATGATTGGGCCTTGTACTTATCCAATGTGCCGTCGGACTTATACTTGGTTTTGTACACCCACTTGGTGCCGATTACCTTGCATTTTGGTGGTCGATCCACAAGGTCCCAAGTGTTGTTCTTCATTATGGAGCCATACTTCAACTGCATAGCCTCCATCCACCTATCATCACCCTATGATTCTTCAAGACACTTGGGTTCTTTAGCATGGATCACCTCTGTCATCAAAGCATAGTTGACCAAGTTTCATGTGCCCTTCTTTGCTCCTCTAATCTCTTGGACCGGTGGTGTTTGGATGGTTCCTCCTTAATGGCTGGAGGTTCTCTGCCATCCAAAAGATGCGTTACCCACCTCGGGAATGGCCATTGCTATTGTGGTTTTGCAGGCTCTTCTTCCTCTTCTTTATCTTGAATCCTCCCAAGCACCATTGGGGGAGTTCGGTTTGCTATTGGTGGTTGTATTGGATGGATATCCTGGTCCTGGTTGTCTGGGAAGGAAGCACCCTCCTCCAATTGATGCGGCTGTTTTGAGAAGACCACATCGTGACTTACCATTACCTTCTTGGTAATAGGATTATAGAGACGGTAACCCTTCTCCTCTTCACTGTAGCCCAAGAAAATACACTTCCGGCTCTTCAATTCCCATTTGGTCCTGTTAGCATCAGGGACATGCACAAAAAAGTCACATCCAAAAACTTTGAAAATGTGCAGCTAAAGGTTTCTTACCAGAAAAGGCTTGCAGTGTGGAGTCATCACATTCATAGCCTTTGTGTAGCTACAATTCACAATGTAAACTACCGTGTTACATGCTTCAGCCCAGAAAGTCTTTGGCAAATCTTTCCCTTTCATCATACTCCTAACCATTTCGCAGATGATGCACATCTTGCACTCTGCTACTCCATTTTGTTGTGATGTATGTGGCGGGGGTTTCTGCTTCTTGATCCCGTGAATTTTGTAGTAACTTTGAAATTCACTTGATGTGAACTCACCACCTCTGTCTGATCTCAACTTCTTCACCTTCCTCCCCATTTCTTTCTCGACCATTACATGCCATTCTTTGAGCTTATTAAAAGCCTCATCTAAATTTAGTCTTCAGGAAGTATATCCATATCCTTCTATTGTGGTCGTTGATCAGTGTCATGAAGTAGTAGGAACCACCCAAAGCTTCTATCTCCATCTTTCCGTAGAGGTCCGTGTGAACGAGATTTAGAGGAGCCTTTGCCCTATTGGCCTCTTTAGGAAAGGGTTGCTGATGTTGCTTGCCCATCATGCAAGCTTCACATACATCGGGCAGATCTATAATTTCTGGTAGGTCTGCAATCATTCCACTTTTATGGATCTCCTTTAAAGAACTAAGGTTTAGATGACCAAACCTCTCATGCCATAGCTTAGCGTTGCTCACATCAGCTCGAGCACTGAAAGCTGAGAGTCTGTAGATGTTGCACCGTGTACCTTTACCAATGACCTTCCCTTGAAGATCCAAAATCTATGTGCCATTCTTATCGAAGTGAACTTTGAGGTCTTGATCCATGATCGCAGAAATAGAAAACAAGTTCCTCTTGATATCTGGCACATAAAGAACATCGGAAAACAGTTTTACAACTCCATCTGACTTGAGAGCAATCATACCTTTTCCTTTTGCTGGACATTTTGCATCATTGCCAACTGCTACCAGGATGCCATTCCCTACCAAATGTAGAGAGGTATACCAATCCTTTCAACTGGTCATGTGGCATGATGCACCGTTGTCAATAATCCAAGGTTCATCCGTAGGTACCTCCGTGCAAATCTCCTCAATTGCTACGAACAGCTCTACTGCTACTGCCTACGTGCTATTGTTAGACTCTTTCTTTACTCCGTTCTTCTCATCTGCAATCTTCTTCTGGCACTCATTCTAGTTGTGCCCTGCCTTATTGCAATAGAAGCACTTGATCTTCTTCTTTCTCTTTTTATTATAAGAAGAAGATGGGTTACTAGAGTCCTTACCCTTACCTTTGTTTGATCTAGCCGAGAAAGCCGAATATTCTCCACAGTCCTCATCTTTTGAAGCATCTCCTCCTTCAGAAGCATTGCGTTGAAATCCTCAAAGTTGAGAGGTGGATTTTTGTTCTACGTATTCAGCACCGTAACAAGACCATCGTACTTTGGTGGGAGAATTCGCATGCACCTTCGTGCTAGATTCTCACTGGTGATGGTGATGCCAATTGCAGTCATCTAATCGTGTAGATTCTTCACCCTGGTGATGAACTTCTCTGCCATTTCAGACTCAGACAGTTTCTCGTTCACGAGTTGACTCTCTAGATTCTGAATCCACATCTAATTTGTGGTCTCGTACTGATTTTTCAAGACCGTCCAGCCTCCTCCACTGTGGTGACATGTTGAATTAATGCCATGATAGAATCACTTACACTACAGACAATAAAACACAACGCATCTACATTTCTTCTTGTCCACGCGAGAATCTAATCTGCAGTTGGTACTATATGTTGTCTTGCATTGGCTAGATTCAGTCTCGCAACCGGCTTCACATCCACCCTAGTAGCAGTATCCCAAAGCTCATATGCACTTAGGATGGTCTTCATCTTGAACTTCCAGAGTGGATAGTTAGTGCCATCCAACTTTCTGCTTTCACCGAACGGTGGGATTCACAGTCTTGTGGGTTGGGCTATCTCTCACAATCTGGTCGCAAACAAAAACACACTACCAAATCTTCTTGCTAGAGCCCAAGCTCTGATGTTTTGTAAGAAAACAATACAAGGTCTATGCTCAACAGATAATATGATCTTGTATGAAGAGAGAAAAGTAGATAGTATGGAGAATCAAAAATTTTATTACTATAAATTTAATACAATAGATGGCACTGCCTCCCAGCCATGCACTCCTGTGTGAGAAGCTTCGATGGTGTGCTGGAAACAGTAGAGGACGGAGGCTGGATGCTAAGGAATTAGGGTTGTTGTAGCTAGTGATGATGATGGGCTCCACGGGCTTGCTCTTATATAGCCACCAATCATAGTCGGCTAGACCCAATCGGGAGACTGACCCAATCAGTCTAAAACGGTCGAGTTAAAATAGGCCACCAACCACACATTAGAATTGTAGCACAAAATAGAGCCATCTGGGATCATCTGGGGCTCCAAACGGGCGCCACAGCCCAAGAGTGGTGGGCTACCTCGAGAAATGCTCCGTCTACCCTCAGTGCAGTCAATCATGGGATGCCTTCCCGCACTTGCATGTAACCTAGTTGGCAGTGTCCCAACTCTATTTGAAGCCATCCAGCCATCAGGCCACACATAGCCCCCATCTGGTGTCCAAACCAAGACCTACCCGATAACCGAGCTACTTAAATGCCTTCTCCTCATATGGGGGGCTTACAAGTAGAGTTAGCTAGTTCCCGCATAGTTACACGAGAGTGGAGCATTGATATCTAACATGTTTATGGTGCAGCACATGACCAATTCTATGACAAGTGTAGAAGAAAGTATTGATGTGTGGTATGTTGACTCAGGTGCATCAAACCACATGACAGGTCATGCAGAATGGATGCAGGATGCAAGGAAAAAGGAAAGACCAGGATTTGTGGAGACTGGTAATGATACTACACATCCTATTGTGTAGATTGGTAAAATTTCTTTGTCTATGCAGGATGGAAAAAAGAAATACATGTTTAATGTATTTTATGTCCCGAATATCACTGAGAATCTGGTATTTGTTGGTCAAATGGTTAAGCAAGGCTTGCAAGTCAGATTTAATCCTCATGGATGCTTTGTTGAGGATATGAAAAATAAAGTTCACTTGGTAACAAAAGGGGAGAAGAAGGGCAGGATGTTTACGTTGGATGCGGACATGCCTGAATTGAGTGCAGTAATATTTGCACATGGGACCGGTGTAGTTGCAAATATTGATATCTGGCATAAACGCATTGGTCATGTTAATGTACAATGACTTAAATTAATGCAGGCCCAAAATATTGTTGCAGGATTGCCTAAGTTCAAGGTTGCAGAAATGCATAAGCTATGTGAAACCTGTCAATTTCGAAAATAGGCAAGGAAACCATTTCCAAGACATGTTCAAGAGAGTAAGAGTCCATTGGAATTAATCCACTCTAATGTGTGGACTACTAAAGATGCATCTATTGGAGGCTGTTGTCACTTTTATTGATGACTACATCAGAAAAGTTCGGGTGTATTTTATGAAAAAGAAAAGTGAAGTGTTTGGGCATTTCAAAGCTTTTAAAGCTATGGTTGAAAAAGAAACAGGCCTGCAAATAAAATGCCTAAGGTCAGATGGAGGGGGAGAGTACCTCTCAAATGAGTTTGCAAGTTTCCGACAGGAGCATGGCATAAAGCAGCAATATTCATGCAATCATACCCCACAACAAAATGGACTTGCAGAAAGGAAAAACATGCATATTGGAGAGGTATCTCGTGCCATGCTTAACGAAAAAGACCTGCCAGATTATTATTAGGCTGAAGCAGTTACCTCAAATACATAGGAGATAGATGCATTGATTACACATGCATCAACAGAAAAGGTTGATTAACAAGAGCAAGAAGTGCTAGAGGCACCTCGAGAAGAGCAAAAACTCAGATGGTCTACTAGGGAAAGCAGACCACCTACCAAATTGACATATGCTAAAGAAAGCAAAGCTATTGAGATTGAAACCATCAATTATGCTCTTATGACTACCATTGTGGCTATAGAAGAGCCAGTGTACTTCAAAGATGCAGTTGACAAGCCAGAATGGCATACTGCTATGAATGAAGACATGGAATAACACATGGGAATTATGCAACTTTACACCAAGAAAGAAGGTTATCGCAAACAAATGGGTTTACAAAGTGAAGTACAATGTAGATGGAAGCATTGAAAGATAGAGGAAAGATACAAAGCCAGACTACGTACAAAAGGATTTGCACAACAATATGGTCAAAACGAGACTTACGATCTAGTAGCTGTAAGAAAATAATACGTCTGTGCTCAACAGATAATAGGATCTTGTATGCAAGAGAGAAAAACAAGATAGTATGGAGAATCAAAATCTTGATTACTGTAGAACTGATACAATAGATGGCGCTGCCTCCCAACCGTGCACTCCTTTGAAAGAAGCTTCGATGGCATGCTGGAAATAGTAGAAGATGGAGGCTAGATGCTAAGGAATCAGGGTTGTTGTAGCCAGTGATGAAATGGGCTTCACATGCTTGCTCTTATATAGCCACCAGTCATAGTCAGCTAGGCTCAATTGGGTGACCGACCCAGTCTGCCCAAAACGGTCGACTGGGGGTTAGTCTTGAAATACGCCACCGACCATACGATAGAACCGGTGCACAAAACAGAGCAACTAACCTACGGTCTTCGTTTGGCCCAGAGCCATCTGGGATCATCTGAGGCTCCAAACGGGCCCTGCAACTCGAGAGTGTGCTGCCCCAAGAAATGCTCCATCTACCCTTAGTGCCATTAGTCAAGGGATGCCTTCCCACACTTGCATGTAGCCTAGTTGGCAGTGTGTCAACTTTATCTGAAGCCCTCTAGCCATCAGGCCACACATGGCCCCCATCTGGTGTCCAAACCAGGACCTATCGGATAACTGAGCTACTCAAATGCCTTCTCCTGATATGGGGGGCTTACAAGTAGAGTTAGCTGGTTCTTGCATAGTTACATGAGAGTGTTGATATCTAACACCCCCCCTCAATGTCCACCCGCAAGTGAACTTACTTTTTCGGCCCAATGCCAAGTCGATGAAGATGACTCTCCAGCAAGTCTCTTCTAAGAGCCTTCGTGAAGATGTCCGTAGCATTCTCTGTAGTCAGACAGTACACCAAGTCGACCTCTCCATCCATGATAAGCTCGCATACAAAGTGATATTGAATCTCAATGTGTTTTGTGCAAGCATGGAACATCGGGTTCTTTGCAATCGCCATGCAACTCTGATTGTCACATGATAACTGTGTATGCTTGTGCTGCACTGCACCCATGTCCCCCAAAATTCTCCTCAACCACACTGCCTCACAAGAAGCAAAGCATGCAGATTTGTACTCGGCCTCGGTAAAAGAAAGAGCAACAATGGGTTGCTTCTTGCTGACCCATGACACAACTCCAGATACAAGTGAGAAACAGTACCCTGTCACTGATCTCCGGTTGTCCACGTCTCCTACCCAATCCGAGTCACAGAATCCAGTCAAGATGTTGCCCTTGGTATAGGTGATGCCATAATCATGTATTTTAGCACCCGCATCCTTGCCCTCCAATGGTTCTCCCGAGGCTTATTGGAAAACTTGCTAAGTACACCAGTTGCAAAGCTGATGTTTGGTCGTGTGTTGCACAGGTAAATCAAGCTACCCACAAGCCTCTTGTACTTCGCTTCATCCACCAGTGGTGTGTGGGGGTTAAAGGTCACTGTGCCTTTACCCCGGTTATGTACAATACTCAAACACATATATAAATGAATGAAAAAGAAGATTAGGGTGGTTCTGCACCCACCAAAACTTGTGGCTCTCTGTCTCTCTCTCTCTCTCTCTCTCTCTCTCTCTCCTTCTTTCGTTCTTTCTTCCATTGAGAGCACTCTCAACTGGTATCAAAGCCCGGGTGATCTAGCTGAGCATTTGTGAATGCTTGAAGCTCAACAGCTCTATGGGAGGAAGGAGAAGCTCTATGGGAAGCTTTATAGGTGACTTTACTTGCATTCGAGTGTGTAGAGACCTTGGAGGAACCTTTTCAGGCTCAGAAGATGAATTTTGATGTGGAGACTAAGGCAATATTTCTCTTATGTTCATTGCCATCCTCATGGGATACCTTCCATACAGCTGTCAGTAACTCTGCACCTGGTGGAGTACTGAAATTTGATGATGTTATTAGTAGCTTGTTGGTCGAGGAGATTAGACGAAAGTCTATGGATGGCAAGAAGCAGGATGCAGCCCTAAATGTGCAAAGGGGTAGATCACAGTTCAGGGGGAAGTCCCAAGAAAGAGGGAAGTCTTGTAGCAAATCCAAGGCACAGAACATTCAGTGTTACCATTGTGGCAAGAAGGGCCATATGAAAAAGGATTGCTACAAGCTGAAAGGAGAGCAAAAGGATAAGAAAAAGAATGCAAATTGGGGTGCAAATCAAAAGGAAGAGAGTCCAAGGGAGGACAAAGGAAAAGTGAAGATTGAGGAGATCAATGCAGTCACACATGATAGTGACAATGACGTTCTCTTCATGTCTAGTTTATCTACAGAGTTGCTTACCACTTCAGATGATGCATATTCCCAGGATTAGATTTTGGATTGTAGTGCTTCATTCCATGTTACTCCCCATAGGGAATGGTTCGGTTCTCCACTTATGACAGTGGAAAGACAGGTTGTGTGCATCTTGGAAATGACTATGCATGTGACATAGTGGGAGCAGGTCACATAAACTTTTCTTTTGCAAATGGGTTTGCATTTATTTTGAAACATGTGAGACATGTGCCTAAGTTGACCAAGAGTCTTTTTTCAGTGGGTCAGCTAGATGATGCTAGTTTTCACACCACTTTTGGCTTTCAGAGTTGGAAAATTCAGAAGGGCTCTATGCTTTTGGCCAAGGGTGCCAAGTGCGGGACTTTGTATCCCTTACATGTATCAGGGCTATTTGATCATGTTGTTGCAATAACCGAGCAGCCAAGCACTTCTTTGTGACATTTCAGGTTGGGGCACATGAGCCAGAATGGAATGAAACTCTTATGCCGTTTGGATTATGTACCACATTTGAGTTTCTCTGATTTTGAATTTTGTGAGCACTATCTCTATGGGAAGCAGACTAAATCAGCCCATAAAAGAAGGGGAAAGAGAGTTTGAAAAGCTTGATTTGGTGCATTCAGACGTATGTGGTCCCATGCCTACACGGTCATTAGGCAGGGCTAAATACTATGTGACATTCATTGATGATGCAACTAGGAAAGTGTGGGCTTATGCTATAGCTCAGAAGAGTGATGTGTTCCAAGTATTTCAGAAATGGCTGGCCTTGGTTGAGAATTAGTCAGGTAGAACGCTTAAATGCCTATGGAGTGACAATGGTGGAGAGTATCTCTCTCATGACTTTCAGCATTTCTGTGATACACGTGGGATTAAGAGGGATCTCACATCCCCTCATACTCCAGAGCAAAATCCAATTGTAGAAAAGATGAACCGTACCATTCAAGAAAGGTTGCAATGCATGCTTTCCAATGCAAGTCTTTTTGGTGGTTTTTGGGCTGAGGCAATGAAGACTACAGTGCATGTGATCAATAGATCACCTAGTAAGAGTTTGGATGGTGGTATTCCTGAAGAGGCATGGAGTGGCAAGAAGCCCTCTTACTCTCACTTGCGTATATTTGGGTGTGAGGCATATGCACATGTGCCAAAAGAGCTTCGAAAGAAGCTAGATCCTAAGTCTAGGAAATGCATCTTCCTGGGTTATGGTGAAAGTGGAGAGATGGGCTATCGTCTTTGGGATCCAGAAGCAAAGAAGATCATATGCAGCCATGATGTGGTCTTCAATGAGAAGAAGATGCATAAGGCACCCATGAGGGATGTGGAAATGAGGAGAATCACTTTCCAGGATGTGAATCCACCTACATATGTTGATAGACAGCAAGCTGTCCATGCACCAAATGTGCAAGAAATGGTACCACCAAGTACTCCCACAGGTATACAATCAAGGGTAGATGATGGATCATCTATTGGTGGAAATGATGAGCCAAATGTGGCTGATATGCAGAAGGGACAGCAAGCTGAAATGCCCTTGAGAAGATCTTTTAGAGTGTCTAGACCACCTGATAAGTTTATTCTAGGGGTAGACTATGTGATGCTTACTGATTGCAGGGAGCCTTCTTGCTATAAAGAGGCTATGATGCACAAGGATCAATGCAAGTGGGAGTATGCTATGCAATTAGAGATGAGTTCACTTATGAAGAATAAGACTTGGGACTTGGTTTCTTTGCCAAATGGAAAGAAAGCATTGCCATGTAAATGGGTCTACAAAATGAAGGTCACAGGTGATGATGTACCTAGGTACAAGGCCCGTTTGGCTGCTAAAGGGTTCAAGCAAGAGAAGGGTGTGGACTTTGATGAGACATTATCTCCGATTGTGAAGATGACCACACTTAGATGCATGCTTGGACTAGTGGCAATAGAGGATATGGAGCTTATGCAGATGGATGTCAAGACAGCTTTCTTGCATGGGGATTTGCATGAGGAAATTTACATGGTGCAGCCGGAAGGCTTTGAAGAAAAGGGCAAAGAGAATTTAGTTTACAAGCTGAAGAAGAGTCTCTATGGTCTTAAGCAAGCGCCTAGAGAATGGTATCAGAAGTTTGATGCTTTCATTTGGTCCCAGGGTTTTAGAAGGAGTGAAATTGATCACTGCCTCTACACTAAAACGGCTAAGGATAATAGTCTGATAATCTTGGCACTATATGTGGACGATATACTAGCCAGAATACTTATGAGCTAGATGCATTAAAGGCCAAGTTGCATGAGGCCTTTGATATGAAGGATTTGGGATTTGCAAGTCATATTCTTGGTATGCGCATCACGCGTGATCGGAGTAGGAAACTTCTTTGGATTTCACAAAAAGAGTATGTTACAAAAGTATTGCAGCATTTCAATATGGAGGGGGGGAAGGCAGTGAGTACTCCATTGCCTCCATATGTGAAACTGAGTCATACAAATAGTCCCAAATTAGATGAGGAAAGGGCCATGATGGGCAAGGGTCCTTATGCATCAGCAGTTAACACCATATTAGAGAATTTGGGAAAATCCTGATAATTTGGGAACTTTTGAGGGGTTGTAATTATGTAACATTCAATGTTTTTCATTGATTTTTCCCATAGATTTGGGAGTCCATCCAAATCTTGCAGATGTGCATGGTTTGCATCAACATAAATAAAATGTCAAATGTTGAGGTTTCGACCAATGCATGGTATTTTTTGAGGGGTTATAATTACAATGCATTGAGTGCACTCCATTAACTTTCTCCCTGGATTTGGCCGTGTATATGAAATTCACAATTTGGAGTGTGCCTGTTCTGCATTAGCCGAGAAAAAAACATCATATGTTTGAGTTTAATGAAGCATTTTTTGCCTCTTCTCAAAAAAAGGTGGTGTTCAAAAACACCATTTTAGTTTAGTTGGAGAAAAAGTAAGAATGCAACACTAGTCCTTGATATTTTGTCGAGTGTGCAAAACTTGCAACCACAAAGCAATGGTCTGCAAAAAAAAAGATAAAGAAAAAAGATCAATGTCATACCTTCCAAATATTTGTCAGTATTCAAATAAATTATTGTTGTGCAAGGAAAAAAAAGTCATGCTTTTCAAGTACCTTCACTCCATTGTGGAGTCAGCATCAGAGTCAGAATCTGTTCTATGAGCCAAATTGGATAAAGCTCGCTTGCGTGCAATGGTTGGTATCTTCACCTTGATGGGGAGGTTGCTGCTCTTCGAGGAAACCTTCTTTGAGAGGTTACATTTTGGAACCCATGACCATACAATAGCATCTACAGATTCCCAACGTGGAGGATCACCTTTATTGCACATCCAAATCTTGTTCCAACAATCTGCATACACCTCCTCAATTTCTGCATTGTGTCTTTTGCATATAGGTGCCCAATATTGTATGGAAACCTTCTTGAAATTTTTAGATTTATTATCCTTCTGTACATCAGTTTGAGCAATGCCTAGCCAAATTGGGTAAATTTTTTCTGCTGGTCGGACCAAAAGAAAGTGTCCTTTTTGTACATCAACCATTGGATCAAATGATTGTTTTGGCTTTTTCCTTTGAGGTCCACAGTAATGATCATTCAACTCTTCAATTCCTTGAAACTCATCGTTTTCATTATCAAATACTTGCACACAATCAATATGTTGCGTCTTTGGCCAAAATCTCTCGTACATGCCCTCTACACTATTGTTTGGTTTATCAAGCTCATCAATCATGTTCTTCCAGTACTTCACTACTGGCTTGTAAAACTTTGTGAAAGATGCATCTGGACCTTGCAGGTGTGCCCATTTTTCCCAAAAGCGTACATACTCCTTGATACCAACTATCACATCTAAGTGATCCTTCACATACTTGAACATGGTTACATAAGGCGGCTCTCCACTTGGTAGCATTGGATGACCATCCGGATGTCTCTTCCACAACTCAATGCCACCTTCACTTGGTTGCCAATCTAATGATCGTGGATGCACTTTATATTGCATGATAGGAACTTCATTTCGCATAAAGAACCGAAATTGAGAGGCTTTGAGTGTCCCACTAAAGAATCTTTCCCATCGCATAGGCATCCATCAACATAGCTCTTGAAATCAGGGACTTCCGTTACCAAAAATGGCGTTGGAGAAGAGTCCTCACATTGTCTAAAAGTATCCATGAGATGTGCAAATGTCAATGTTTGGCTAGTTCTTAACCTCTCTGAAAACCTGCTAAACATTGCATCAATATCCTCATGTGTATGCCCAACCATCAAGAATCCCAATTGAATTGACTTGAAAATCCCTCGAGCAACAAGTAATGATAGGTATGCAAACAAGTACCTATTCTTGTTTTTAGAACCACAATTATCCAACTGCAACAATAGGTGTTCGGGTAGTTTCTTATAAGGATTTTCTTGATGGGAACTTCCAAGTCCAAGGTCTTTGAATGTTCCACCCACTGCTCCAAGATGAAGTTGTTGCTTGCCATTAGAAACATAGTGAGAATCCAATGCTTCTCTTGAGGTTAGTGCATTTAGCAGAGCATTGTCAGACCTTGGCATCCCATCATGTACCAAATCTCCAAGTGCATGGTTATCAAATCTTTCAAGATTTCTCAAACACAAAGCCAATGAACCAATCGTGAAGTTAGGATCCGACGGCCACAAGGATAAAGAAAATTGACCATAACGTCCTTGACCATGTCCATGTGTTATCATGCCAGTCAAAGCCACTGGGAGCTGAAAGGACTTGTCTGTGTCCTTTGAACGATTGCGTAATCTAGGGATGGCTGTCTTCTTTTGGTCCATCTTATCATGGATAATGCACAAGTATGTCTGAGGATACATTTCAGAAAATCTGCGCCAAGTGTAGTACACATTTCTACAACTTCTTTGTTTGTAACATGTGTTTTCTTCTATCTTCCATCAACTTATTACGTTCATTTTGGCATTTTGTCGCTGCAAGCTGAGCCTTGATTGCACTACATAAACCACACTTAGAGAATTCACTTGTTTTTGACAAAGTTACATGCTTGAATTCAGAGTTCCATATGCGGTTGAATGTGGAAGTTGACATCTCTTTACAACCCAAACTATGCTTTAATTGCATGTTAACTTCATAGAGAATATCAACCTGCTTGTATACATCCGGTATCACCAACTGTGTTTCCCTTGATCCATCCTGAAGTGTTCTACTTTTGTGTGGCATACGCTCAGAATTGTTATCCACAAAATCTTGGATTATGGCTCTACCCAGTTCTGTGTGGTCCCAACCTCTCCGCACGATTCCTTTATTACCATGTATGCACCCTCGTATACCAATTTCAAATTGCTCCCTGTATCGATAAAATGTTGTTTTTGGAATACCATGCATTTCATACCATGCTCTACAACAAACTTGAATACCATTCAATGAAAAGACATATTTGAACTGCCCATTGTCATCTTTTCGACAAGCAACCCCAAGAGTGTCATATACATAATTGGTGCGAGCCTCCAAACTTTGGCCCCAATACTCTATGCGTAATTTGGATATCATTTGACGATCGGCAAATTGACAACAATTTTGTTTACAACAATCAATCATTGATACTTTTATGACTGCATCCCTTGTGAGTCGAGATGATGCTAATGGCATGCCATGTTTTTTAGCTTTTCTCTTTATCATGCAATAACGCCTCTTTTTTGTGGATTTTTCCATTGGGTCCTCATCTTCCATGTGCTTTTTCCCAAAACCACTTGAAGAATTCATGGTGTCATCGATTCTTAATGAAGTTCCATCTAAAAAGGTTATTTGTGCAATGGGCCATTTTATTAAGTGGATGGTATCGATGCTTGATACATCACTATGATACTTTTCAATTCCCACACCTAGATTACCTTCACCAAGCATCTCAAAATTTATAGGTTCAAATGGGTAGACATACAAAACAACACCCTCTGCAATGCTCTTGGTTTTCTGCTCATCCCATATTAAGACTTTCTTGTCCTTCCATGATTCTCGAATGGAAAACTCATCATATTCACATAGAGGTTCAACGTCAATGGTATCTGATGTTATATCATTCATTGGTACAATAGCTCCATTGACATTGTCCACACAACTCATTGATCGTGCTTTCCAACGAACAACACTACCCAAAGCCTCATAGACTAAGAATGCATCCATTGTAGGAAATGGAAGAAGTGCACTTTCATCCATACAAATATCGATCACCACTGATACATTGTTTTCCCCCAAGGGCACACCTTGGCACATGTCATCATGTGATGTAGAGAATATTGTCCCAATGGCAACAATCTTTCCACTGACAAGCAAGTTGACTTTAACCCCCACTTTCAATGTGGCACCTTCATAGTACATAGCATTTGTTATAGTTCAATATTGATATCTGATGGTGTGACTTAGGATGAAAATGCTTTACAAGATTTCATTGCAAGACCAAATCTTCCTAAACCTTGGTGCTTTGAATTTTAGGCAGCAAAATTTGGCTACATGGCCAAATCTTCACAAACCATGGTGCTTTGAAATGGAGATAGCAAGATTTGTCCCCACAAACAAATCTCCCGAGACGCTGGTGCTTTCAAGAAGCCATCAAGATTTATCCACACATCCAAATCTACTTAGATCTTGGTGCTTTGAAAGAAGCCCACAAGATTTGGCCACATGGTCAAATCTCCCCAGACCCTGGTGCTTTGAAAGGAGCCAAAAAGATTTGGCCACATGGCCAAATCTCCTAAGACAGTAGTGCTTTGAAAGAAGCAATAAGATTTGGCCACGCGGCCATATCTGCTCAGACCTTGGTGCTTTCAAAGAAGCTAGCAAGATTTGGATGCACGGCCAAATCCTTCAAGACCTTGGTGACTTCTTTCAAAGCACTGAGAAGATTTGTTTGTGGCATTCTTTCAAACTTGGGGAGATTTGGTCATGTGGCCAAATCTTGTAGGCTTCTTTCAAAGCACTGGGGTATGGAGAGTTTTGGCCATGCAACCTCCTCTTGCATGCTTCTTTCAAATCACCAGGTTCTGGGGGATTTGGCCATGTGGCCAAATCTTTCAAAGCATTAGGGTTTGGGAAGATTTTGCCGTGCTGCCAAATGTTGCTAGCTTCTTTGAAATCACTAGGAAGATTTGGCCACATGGCCAAATCTTCTTTCAAATCACTAGGAAGATTTGGCCACATGGACAAATCTTCAAACGTTAAATTTAAAAATTGAAAATCTAGATTTTAAAATTTAAAATTTAAAGTTCAAAATTCAAAATTCAAAATTCAAAATTTAAAATAAAAAATTCAAATTTCAAGTTTCAAGTTTCAAATTTTGAAATTCAAATCTAGAGATCCTACTTTCAAAAAAATCGTACATGCTTTTCATGATTCACACTATTACACTTTAAAATCATACTATTACTTTAAAAGCAAACTAGAAAATCTAAAACTATTAAAAAACCAAAACTTTAAAAGGCAAAGCTAAACAAACCTTTTAAACCAAGCATAAAAAGTAAACCTATGAGAAGGAATTGAATTCGTCTTCATGGGGGATCAAGTGCTAGGCTCACCTTGTTCTCTCCCTTCCCGGATCTCCAATGTGTACATAGGGTGGTTTGAGAGCTTTAGGACAATGTCTTAGATGGGGTAGTTCTTGAAAAACACTCCTCCACCCTTGCTTAGCTAATTGCAAGTAAAAAAGTTCAAAACTATGTCAAAATGAGAGGTCCCGGGAGGCTCCCCATCCCAGTTTTGTCCTAACAATGTGTACTTAACTATGTAAGTTTTAAACTTCCATTACCAATTCAACTCTCCATAGATTCCACACACAATAGTTGGATTAGAAAGAGGTCTTTTTTTTTTTGGCTCTACATGCTTTTGGGTGGATTGCTCCTTCCCCCCAAAACATGCTTTTTTGGGGGGATTGCTCCTTCTCTTCCCCCCCCTCCCCCACCCCCCCACCTATTTTTGGGTTCCTCTTTTCCCCCTCCTTTCTCAGACCGCTCCATGCTGCTGCTGCTCCTCCTTCGGTTCTCAGGCCGCTCCATGCTGCTGCTGCTCCTCCTTCGGTTCTCAGGCCGCTCCACACTGCTGCTGCTCCTCCTTCGGTTCTCAGGCCGCTCCACTCTCCTCGTCCCTCCACCATCTTCTTCCCGCTGCTGCTCCTCCTTCTCACGGTTCCTCTTCCGCTCATGCTTTGCTCTCCTCGTCCCTCCGACGGAAGTTCACTCACGCTCCGCGTTACTCCTCTCCGTCCCTCTAGATCTTCCCAAATGAGGAGACACTGAGCAGCCACTTCAGAAGGATCACCACCGAAGAGCTTGTAGAAGGAATACACCGATATGAATACTTGCTGCCGGAAACACTAGATTACACAGGGAAGTAAAGAGTATGGTCGTCTGCCCAAGAATTTGTTGCAAGACAAGAGATAGGATAGGAGCCAAAACGTGGAGTCTCAATTCAACACTGAGAATAACGAGAACACTGTCCACAATTGATTGAAATCCAAATAGCACAAGCTCACGAACAACAATGGCTACTCAATCATCCAAGTAAGAAAATGAAAGAAATCAAAAGTGTACCTAATTCTTGCATCTTCTCCATTTTTTCCATTTTGAAACACCACGATTTGAAAGAAAGAGTCTTGTAAAAGTAGGAATCTTGAAGTGTGATTTGAAAGTAGGGTCTTTATTATATGATTTGACTTTCAGATCTTGAAATTTGAAATTTGAATTTTGTATCTAAGATTCAAAATTTCAATTTTGAATTTTGAATTTTAAATTTTGAATCTAAGATTTTGAATTTTGAAATTTGAAATTTTCAGATTTGAAATTTGAATCTTAAGATTTGAATTTTGAATTTTAAATGGGGAGATTTGGCCATGCGGCCAAATCTTCTTGGCTTCTTTCAAAACATACAAGATTTGGCCATACGGCCAAATCTTCCTAGACCTTGGTGATTTGAAGAAGCTATAAAGATTTGGCATCACAACTAAATCTTCCTAAACCTTGCTGCTTTGAAAAGATTTATCCACATAGCCAAATCTTCCTAGACACTCATGATTAGAAAGAAGATAGCAAGATTTGGCCGCATGGCCAAATCTCCCTAGACCCTCGTGATTAGAAAGAAGCTAGCAAGATTTGGCCGCATGGCCAAATCTCTTTAGACCTAGGTGATTTAAAAGAAGCTAGAAAGATTTGGCATCACAACCAAATCTCCCCAAATCTTGCTGTTTTGAAAAGATTTGGCCGCATGGCCAAATCTCCCTAGACCCTTGTGATGAGAAAGAAGCTAGCTGCACAGTCAAATCTCCCTAAACGCTCATGACTTATAAAAAGCTAGAAAGATTTCACATCGTAGCCAAACCTGTGCTTTGAAAAGAATTTGCCGCACGGCCAAATCTCCATATACCCTTATGATTAGAAAGAAGCTAGCAAGATTTGACCACACACACATCTCACCAAACCCTGGTGCTTTGAAAAGATTTGGCTGCACGGCCAAATCTCCATAGACCCTCGTGATTAGAAAGAAGCTAGCAAGATTTGGCCGCATGGCCAAATCTCCCTAAACCTGGTGCTTTGAAAAGATTTGGCCGCATGGCCAAATCTCCCTAAACCTGGTGCTTTGAAAAGAATTGGCCGCATGGCCAAATCTCCCTAAACCTGGTGCTTTGAAAAGAATTGGCCGCACGGCCAAATCTCCCTAAACCTGGTGCTTTGAAAAGAATTGGCTGCACGGCCAAATCTCCATAGAACCTTGTGATTGGAAAGAAGCTAGCAAGATTTTACCGCACGCAAATCTCCCCAAACCCTGGTGCTTTGAAAAGATTTGGCTGCACGGCCAAATCTCCCTAAACCTGGTGCTCTGAAAAGAATTGGCCGCACCGCCAAATCTCCCTAAACCTGGTGCTTTGAAAAGAATTGGCTGCACGGCCAAATCTCCATAGAACCTTGTGATTGGAAAGAAGCTAGCAAGATTTGACTGCACACAAATCTCCCCAAACCCTGGTGCTTTGAAAAGATTTGGCTGCACGGCCAAATCTCCCTAAACCTGGTGCTTTGAAAAGAATTGGCCGCACGGCCAAATCTCCCTAAACCTGGTGCTTTGAAAAGAATTGGCTGCACGGCCAAATCTCCATAGACCCTTGTGATTGGAAAGAAGCTAGCAAGATTTGACTGCACACAAATCTCCCCAAACCCTCGTGCTTTGAAAAGATTTGGCCGCATGACCAAATCTCCATAAACCCTCGTGATTAGAAAGAAGCTAGCAAGACTTGGCCGCACGGCCAAATCTCCCTAAACCTAAGTGATTTAAAAGAAGCTAGAAAGATTTGATTGATTTGAAAGAAGCTAGCAAGATTTGGTTGCACAACCAAATCTCTCCAGACCCTAGTGCTTTGAAAGAAGCCCACAAGATCTGGACACAAGGCCAAATCTCCCCAAACTTTGGTGCTTTGAAAGAAGCCCATATGATTTGGCCACACATCCAAACCTCCCCTTCCAATGCTTTAAAAGAAGCCCATAAGATTTGGCCGCACGGCCAAATCTCCCTAGAATCTGGTGCTTTCCAAATCTACTACTATGTCTAGTGTCAATTCTAGATTCTATTTCAGATATGTTTATCGATAATGTGTTTTGTCTAACATTAAAGATTATAAAGATGATAGTTTGTATATTGCTTGGATTTTTTTTACAGGAAAGACACAAATGTGAAGAAGGTTGAGAAAGTTATAAGTGGATTTGCAGAAAAAAGCATACCTTGGTACTTTGACATATATAGTATTGAGGGAGCACAGTTGACACGAGTTCACTTATTTGTTTTGTTACCTAATAAAAGTGCATACACTTGTGTTGGATCGGTACATCAAATCACTGAAGATGTGGTTGGAAAAGAGGGAGATATTGGATTGTTGATCATGATAAATCAAAATAAGAAGTTTCTCTTGGATCCCAGCGATTATGAAGCATCTCGTATGAAGTCTGATGTAGATGACAACATGCACTCAAGAGGCTGGATAAGTGTTGAATCAATTGATGGAAATGAAATTGACACAGTGACAACAATCATTGAATCATATCGCAAAGTTTCAGCAACATTAAAGAAGCGTAAGAGTGGGGAAGATAGTGGGGAAGGAACAAAGAAAGGAAAATCGACTTTGGTTCAAGCACCAGGTGGTAGCGGAGAAGGGGCAAAGAAAGGAAAGCTAACTATAGTTGATGTACCACAAGAAGGAACACCTCTAGAGGGTATGCTAGCAGTTGTGGAAAGAAGCAGTGGTAGTGAATTGGAGCCAAGTGGAAAGGTCATAGGAAAAAAAGGGCAAAAGAAACCATCAGGCTTGGTGGAATATGAAAAATACTACCCATTCGGGTTGCATGCAACATTTTCAATTCTAGTTACAAGATGTCAAAAAGCTCCTCCAAGCTATGTATATAGAGGGTTGAACAAAGAGCATGTGGAGAAGCTTGCTGCAGACTTCGGTTATAACTCTAGGCCTCCTGCTGCTGTAGCGGATTTAATGCCTTTCAATCCTGAAACAAAGCAGCCCCTGGAAAGGGTAGATAAAAAGGATTTAACCAAGTGCCACTACTGGATACTATCTGGACAACATTCAATATATGTTGCTAAAATATTCACATCTAATGATGATAACAGCACGGCCCAAAGAAAGAACTACTACCGCACCCGCCAGGCGAGGATTGTAGTGAATTGTCCCGCACGCTTTTGTGTGGAGATATCAAAGATGGCAAACCTGGAGTCTCAAAATATCTTGAGACAATCTCCATACATTGATATACTTAAGCAGGTGAGGGGACAATGGATTCTCTTTAACAGACCCAAGAAAGCACAACAAGGGCTTGCAAAAGGACATCCAGATCGTGAGAATTGGGATGTAAGTACAGATTTTGATTATGAATCATTTTTTACAAGTCGGTTTCATAATTATTACATTCTAATGGATTCATATATTTTGCAGGCTTTCATTGACACTGGCAAGGTAACATTGGGCAATAGCTTTGCCACGAAGGATGTACATATGATAATCACAAGCGATGCCATTTATGATGGTTGGATCTCCATCCTTGAGGATTACATTGCAGGCAAATATTCACAAGATGGAAAATGCCGTAGGCAACCCACAGTCTCAATGTTTAGATGCTTGCGTGGATTGAGTGATGATCAAATTGGTCAAATTCAAAATGACATTAAGGAAGGTAGAGTAGTTATAGCTAAAACAAAGATGGATGCCATGATTCTTGATATTGAAGGACGAGCTATGCAGATCAAGAGAGATGCTGCACTACAAGAAGAACTTTATATGTTTATATCCGCAGAACGGCCTTCTTTAATGTTAAAAAATTGGGATGAGTGCAGATTACATTTTAAAATTACTCCAGAATTGTATCATCGGATTCGTGGTTGCTCTGACTCATGGTTAAAAGTGAAGCTTCAACAGGGCAAGGAAACTCCACCATTGCCTGATGCTGCAAAGGGGTATCTGAGGTGGATTATGGGACAAAGTGAAGGTGCAAGTCATGGACCGAATTCCACCCGGCCTTGGAGGTTCTACACAGTCGGTTCAAACATGGAGGGAATGGAATTTATACATAATGTGTACCAAGAGCCAATGGCAATAGGGGTTGCCTTTTTGGATGTAATGTATGGACCAAGCAGAAGTAGAAATTGGAATGAGGATCGCTTTGAGTGTTTGTTGAAAAGCTTGATGACAATCGCTTCTCCCCTAGTGCAATTCCTTCTTGTGGTGTTCTTGACCATGGACCATGTATCATGTTTGAAGAATGCATTAAATAAGGCATGCGGACAATATAAAATACACTTCGGTTGCCTTAAATTTGAAACTGCAGATATCTTTGTCACTGGATCTATGGATGGCTTAATTGCCTGTGTATTGGTAAGCAAGGAAAAGCATTTCAATGATATTGAGTGCTATACCAATGCACAATGTAAGCCATCAATATATGTTGCAGATGAAAAATATGAAAAATCAAGTGGTGCAGAAGAATCAGGTGATGAGGATGATGATGATGATGAATTTGGCATTGAATTGTCCTTGAAAAGAAAACGTTCAAGTATCATGAAAGACATGATCATGGGTTTCTGTCGAGAAGATGAGTATGTATTGGACTTGTTCTCTGAGGGGCTTGCTGCAATAGAGTCTCTTTCTTGTAAGAGGCGTGTTGTTTCAGTTGTTGAGACTTATGAGGAGTTGGCAAAGGTTGAAAGTATATGTTGCATGTATGCTTACAGTAATCATGAAATTCGACAATGGGCTGGCTTGCAAGAACCAATATTGGCAATAGAGGGGGTGCCAAAAGAAGATGATACAATTGAAGGTGGAGGGGATAAAGAAATTGATACCATACCAGGACAAAAAGAGCTTCAACCCTTCAATGAAGAGCAGCGTGAGCATTTACAAAAACACGCTTCAAAGTTTTGGGAAACAGAAGAGGAAGCAACAGGTCCTTGAAATTGTCCTTTTATATGGTGTTCATGTTTTCCATATGTTATCTTGCTATATTCTCCATATGATGTATTAATTTTGTTCCAAAGATCTTTTAATATTTCTTGGAAATTTCTTCTATCTCATTGCCATAATTCAAACATTCATATGTATTCTTGAATATGTTTAATTTTCTATATTTCATGAAAAGATGTGTTTGCATGTTGTAATACCTTCGGAGTGTGATACACATCCAAATTTATTTACGAGTTCATAAATGTTAAAAAGTGTGTTGAGTCTTGATCGTGATGAATGAATTAGTGTAAATTGTTGTTTCTATCCTTATTCACTTCATATGAATGCTCAAATATGTTTTGGCCGCTTGGCCAAATATTTTCTTAGTGGGAACACTCGGGCAATGCTAGATAATGTTGGACTCCACTCTATCTATTACGCAAAGGTTTTTGGCATTGTAAGGATATGTAATTTTGGGGATTAAAATAACTTGAACGGGTATAGATTCAACAACTTTAGGGGGTATACTAAGCATATGAACATGAATGCTTTCTTTATTTTAGTATTCCAATTTTGTTTTGAAAAAGAAAAACATGAATGCTTTCACACAAAGAAATTGCATTGAGAGCACACAACCTAAAGTTTGACAATTTGGTTTTCCATCTCAATCTTCAGTTTGTTTCTACTTATGAATTTCATTTCCTTGTTTATCAACAGATATTGGCCATCTCAATTTCACATCGCTAGAAGCATTGCCTGTACATGTGACACCTGATCCAATGATTCATTATGTGCCTAATTTGAACATTAGCATGCAAGTTCCAAGCTCAACATGGTTGATTGAAAATGTTGAGGATGCAATGTCTGCAGTTAATGTTCCATTGACAAATGTGAATGCAAGCTTAGAAGGTAAAGGAGAAGATGCAATGTCATTGTATGAAGCCAAGGTGCAGGAAGAAATCTTAGAAGGTAAAGGAGAAGACATAATGTCACACTCAGAAATAATGTCAAAAGAGGTGATAACAAAAATAAGACTAGCAGTGATAATAGATTTGAAAGGGTTATTGCTCGAGCATTGTTTTTCAAAGTCAAATAAACATATGAGCTTGCACAATGGGAAGCATTGGCTTGTTCTCCGTCCTAGGTGTTTAGAGTTTCTACAATGGTTGCTCGATCACTACCATGTTGGCATTTGGTCCACTGGAGGAGAAAAGGGCATGGTGCAACACATGCTGGACACTTTGGAGCATCATGTTAACAGAAAGTTACATTTCTTCATGGTTTGGGGTGCGATGGCATGCCACAAGCATACAAAGAGTAGAATCATTCGACCAGATAGGATGAATGTGGAAGCGGAGTTTAAACCATTAATGAGAGTGTGGTGTTGTTTTAAAGAGGAATGCAAACCAGCAAGAACAGTGTTCATTGATGTTTCGCCTTACACGGGTTGTGTTAATCCAGCAGAAAATTGCATTTTCCCTACAAAATTTGATATAGATTGTGGTGATTCTATTTTGCTTCATGAGTTATTACCATACCTACAGATGCTAGATGATGCAGTAGATGTGCGCAGTGCCATCTCTTCTAACAGATTTGGTCAAGCTCCGATTGTCGAAGGGCATGATATGTTCTATTATTTTCAACCAGTGATCCTTGAATTCAAAGAAAAAAACAAAGAAGTTCTCGAAAGGATGAATGTCGAATCTCATATGTCTACTCGTAGTTCAAAAAAAGACACAGAGAAAGGTATTACTTCACCTATAACCAAAACTAGAGTGAGAGGGACTTGTCCTACTACAAGAAGTATGGTGCATGCTCAACATGTTACATTGAATGAAGAGGAAGAATGCATGCTAGGAAAAATTGCCAAAATGGGGCCATTGAAAGATAGTGAGGCAAAACGCTTTGCTATGGTTCTTGGATGCAAGGAAAGGGGAATCACTGCCGATGCTGCAAGGGCATTCTTAGCCAACTTGATTCGATTTTATTGTATAGACAACCCTTAGGGAATGTGAGTGATCTTGTTAATTAGAGTTGCAAACACAAATGCTCAACTAAAACATTTGTACCTACATTCTGATTTATATTTGGACACTATTTGGTTAGATTCGATTTTCAAAACATTATGTTTCAATTTGTTTTGTGAAAGAATTAATAGACGTTGAGTTAGTACCTTGTCCAAAAAATGCTATGTGCTTTATGATGTGAGTTTGTATTCCTCCACTAAAAGAATGATTCTTTGATTTTAAACATATGATAGGTGTTGCAGATTGTCCTGAAAAGATGAAGAGCTATCTTATTACAAATTTTGATCCTGCATCCAATGGCTTATGGAAACATAAATTGCCCATACCCATTGAGCACGTGTTCGAAATGAATGGCATCCATTATGAAGTAAAGAAATCAACAATACCTGGGGCAGGATATGGTCTTTTTGTACATACGAGCATCAAGAAAAAACAAGATTTGATGGTATATAATGGTCCAAAGTATGATTATGATACTTGGAGATCTCTCCTCAAGTTTTTCCCAAGGATGAAGACTTATGGAATGTTTGAAGATCCATTCATTGAGCCATTGACAGATGTGAAATGTATTGTGGGAGATGTATTGTATGGAAACATTGCTGGATATATAAATAGCTCAATGTATTATAAAGAAAGAACAAATGTTATATTTGTATACATCCCTAAACTACCACCTTGGGCTCAAAAGTCACAAGGAAATTTGAGTGCCCATGGGTACATTACTGTGCAAACCATAAAGGATATCTCCTTCGGAGATGAGCTACTTTGTGAGTATGAATACTAGTATGGAATTGTTAATGATTATGTTAAACAATGTGGTGAAAAATTGGCTATGTGTCAATGGTTTTGATTATATTTAGTACAAGAAAGCAATTTAAAAAAAGGTTTTTATCAAGACCATGTCTCTGAGTTTCATGAGCTCTATTGTGATGGAGAGTTTCATGAGCTCTATTGTGATGGAACGGTGTTTTTGAACACCACATTTATATGATGGATGTCAAAGCTCTACCATAATCCTATTGCATATGTCAATACTACAATTTATCAACATAGAAACATAAGCATTTGACATTAATTTTATACATCTAATATACCAAATAAAAATTGACAGTTGTTGCAAGTTTAATTTTTTTTTTGAAGACCACATTTATATGATGGATGTCAAAGATCTATAACAACCCTATTGCATATATCAATACTCCAATTTAATTTACTCCAATGAATCTTCCTAACGCAACATCTATAAATTGGTTTTTCTTTGTGGTTTCGATGCATACAAAACAACAAACATCTTTCTTTCACTAGTAAATCAACAAGTGTTTTGGCCATGGAGCCATGTTCACATCTATTAAGGCCTTTTGCCATAGCAACATACGGAAGATTTTTGCTTGGGTTTCTAGGAATTGGGAAAGTATTGTGCATGGTCTAGTCTCCCCCAACATAATTGAAACTTGGGTCCTCAATGGAGCTAATGTTTCAATAAAAAACATCAAATTTTACTTTTGAAGTGACTATATTTTATTTCGTGGGAATTGGGATTTTCCCAAATTCTCTAATATAGTGTTAGTTGGAAGTCTTATGTATGCTATGATAGCTACTAGACCAGACATTGCATTTGCAGTGGGAGTTGTTAGCCGGTATATGGCTAATCCAGGAAAGAGGCATTGGGAGGCAGTTAAGTGCATCATGAGGTACATGAAGGGTACCAAGGAGATGTGCATCTGCTTTGGTAAAGGAGACATGTTGTACCTAGGTACACAAATTCAGACTATGCAGGGCATGTGGATAGTAGGAGATCCACTTCTAGTTATGTGTTCACCTTTGCAGGTGGTGAAGTGTCGTGGATGTCTCGTGCATAGAAGTGCGTTGCTTTGTCTACCATAGAGGCTGAGTATGTTGCAGCCACAGAGGGTTGCAAGGAGGCTATATGGCTTTATCGGCTAGTGGGAGATTTGGGGATTCATACAGGTGTACCGACATTGCATAGTGATTCCATGAGTGCTATACAGCTAGCATAGAATCCGGTCTTTCATGCAAAGACCAAACACATTGAGGTCAGATACCATTTCATCAGGGAGGTACTTGAGGACAAGCGCATAGAGCTTGTTAAGGTTCATACAGATGATAACCCTACAGGTATGCTGACGAAGAGTCTACCTAGTCAGCGGTTTGAGTATTGTCGTGTCTTGATGGGCATTGGATAGTATGCTCACTGGTTTTTCTCCCTTAAAGGCACATTGTCCTTTAAGTGGGAGGTTGTGGGGGTTAAAGGTCACTGTGCCTTTACTCCAGTTATGTACAATACTCAAACACATATATAAATGAATGAAAAAGAAGATTAGGGTGGTTCTGCACCCACCAAAACTTGTGGCTCTCTGTCTCTCTCTCTCTCTCTCTCCTTCTTCCGTTCTTTCTTCCATTGAGAGCACTCTCATGGTGATGAATCCTTGTTTGAGAGCTTCGCATCAACCTCCATAGGGGTACCAACTATCTTGCACTCAGCCATGCCAAATGCCTTCAGTATCTCTCCAGCATACTTCAACTGTGAAATGAAGATCTGTTTCGGATCCTGCCAAACTTAAATCCCCAAACAAAAATGCATTAGTCCGAGGTCTATCATTTCAAACTCTCTTCCTAGCAAATGGTTCGTCTGCGAGATCTTCTCTTCATGGTTCCCTGTTATGACAAGGTCGTCCACATAAAGGACCACGATCATACACCTGCCTCCTTCTCTGAAGATATATAAATTTGCATCAGATGGGCTCCTCCTGAACCCGTTTTGTAGAAAGTAGGCATCAATTCACTAGTACCACACTCGTGGGGCCTGTTTCAGCCCATAAATTGCCTTCTTTAGTTTGAAGACTTTACCTTCTGAACCGAGGATCTCAAAACCTGGTGATTGTTTCATGTATACCTCCTCCTTGAGATCTCCATTTACAAAGGAGGATTTCACATCCATCTGAAACACGGGCCAACTTCCCTAGGCAGCTAAAGCCAAAACACTGCGAATTGTGGTTAGTCGAGCTGTGGGAGCAAAAGTATCTTGAAAATCAAAACCATGTACCTGTGCAAATCCTTTTGCCATGAGCCGAGCCTTGTACTTATCCAACATGCCATCGGACTTGTACTTGGTCTTGTACACCCACTTGGTTCCGATTACCTTGCGTTTTGGTGGTCGATCCACAAGGCCCCAAGTGTTGTTCTTCATTATGGAGCCATACTCCAACTACATAGCCTCCATCCACCTATCATTGCCCTGTGCCTCTTCAAGACACTGGGGTTCATCAGCACGGATAACTTCTGTCATCAAAGCATAGTTCACCAAGTGTTCTTTGCCCTTCTTTGCTCCTCTAATCTCTTGGACTGGCAGATGGTTCCTCCTCAATGGCTGGAGGTTCTCTGCCATCCAAAAGCTGCTTTACTCACTTCAGGAATGGCTATTGCCATTGTGGTTCTGCAGGCTCTTCTTCATCTTCTTTGTCTTGAATCCTCCCAAGCACCATTGGGGGAGTTTGGTGTGCTATTGGTGGCAGTATTGGATGGATATCCTAGTCCTGGTTGTCTGGGAAGGAAGCATCCTCCTCCAATTGATGCAGCTATTCTGAGAAGACCACATTGCAACTTACAATTACCTTCTTGGTAACAGGGTTATAGAGACGGTAACCCTTTGCCTCTTCACAGTAGCCCAAGAAAATACACTTTCGGCTCTTCGGTTCCCATTTGGTCATGGTAGCATCAGGGACATGCACAAAACAGTCACATCCAAAAACTTTGAAATGTGCAGCTGAAGGTTTCTTACCAGAAAAGGCTTGCAGTGGAGTCATGCCATTCACAACCTTCATGTAGCTACGATTGAGGATGTAAACTACAGTGTTACATGCTTCAGCCCAGAAAGTCTTCGGCAAATCTTTCCCTTTCATCATACTCCGGCCCATTTCACAGATGACACGCATCTTGCGTTCTGCTACTCCATTTTGCTATGATGTATGTGGCGGAAGTTTCTACCTCTTGATTCCGTGACTTTTGTAGTAACTTTTGAATTCAGTCGATGTAAACTCTCCACCTCTGTCTGATCTCAGCTTCTTCACCTTCCCCCCTGATTCTTTCTCGATCATTACATGCCATTCCTTGAACCTACTGAAACCCTCGTCTTTCGTCTTCAGGAAGTATATCCATATCGTTCTACTGTAGTTGTCGATCAGCATCATGAAGTAGTAGGAACCACCCAAAGCTTCTATCTCCATCTTTCTGCAGAGGTCCATGTGAACGAGCTCTAGAGGAGCCTTTGCCCTGTTGGCCTCTTTAGGAAAGGGCTGCCGATGCTTCTTGCCCATCATGCAAGCTTCACATACATCAGGAAGATCTAAAATTTCTTGTAGGTTTGCAATCATTCCACTTTTATGCATCTCCTTCGAAGAACTAAGGTTTAGATGACCAAACATCTCATGCCACAGCTTAGTGTTTTTCACATCTGCTCGAGCACTGAAAGTTGAGAGTTTGTAAATGTTATTGCACTGTGTACCTTTACCAATGACCTTTCCTTGAAGATCTAGGATCTGTGTGTGAAGATAGTGGGAGAGAAGGAAGGAGTCTCACTTACGGCTTTCTCACATACACAATGGGGGAATATTCACAAAGGTGGAGGCTGAAAAACAATTTTCCTCTTCTTAGTTGTGAAAGCCAAAAGAACTCTAGTACAAAAAAATAGAAGAACCCTATATGTAGGTCTCAAACCAAACTCAGCTAACTAAGGTGGCATACTAACTGAGCCACGAACTAGAGCACATAAGGATAGGTGTCATCCAGCTATTATTGATGGGCGGTGTATGAACCACATCTGCAGCTAACAAGTCAGTGACATAAATGCGCAATGGTCACCCTGGCATATCATGAGTGGAGCTCGATATCTCAACAATCCCCCTCGAGGTCAATCCCAATTCCTGCACACCAACTAGGTCTCTGAACGTGCGCAACTTCTCTGCGGCCAATGCCTTCGTGAATATGTCAGCTATCTGATCCTCTGTGCTGACATAAACTAGATCAATAAGACCTAGTAAAACCTTCTCCCACACATAGTGATAATGCACCTCAATGTGCTTTGTTCTAGCATGATAGACTGGGTTATTTGCCAAGTGTATACTGCTCATGTTGTCACACTAAATGACAAATGGCCCATCTGTAGACTAATGCATATCATAAAGTAGCTTATGCAACCAAGCTACCTCACATGCAACCATTGCTGCACCCCTGTACTCAGCCTCTGTGCTTGACAAGGCAACTGTAGGCTGTTTCTTGCTACTTCAAGTGAATGTAGCACTCCCAAAAGAGAACACATATGCACTGGTAGATCGTCTATCAAAAATACTACCAGCCCAATCAGCATCAGTGTATCCATGCAACTGTATCTGAACCCCAGCCTCATAAAATAGTCCATACTGCAATGTGGACTTCACATACCTGAGTATGGATCTAGCTGCATCCAAATGTGGTTTCCTTGGAGCCTGCATAAACTGGCCTGGTAATAGTCATATAAATCAAACTTCCTACTATGCGTCTGTACATAGTAGGGTCTTCCAGAAGCTCACCTGCATCTGCGCTCAGCTTCACATTCTACTCCAAAGGAACTGAAATAGGCTTACAGCCTGTCATCCCATATTTGGATAGCATGTCGAATCCATATTGCCTCTGCAAGAGCTGTATCCCACTTGGTGATCTAATCACCTCAATGCCCAAGAAATAACGCAGGTCTCCCAAATCCTTCATCTCAAACTTCTACTTCAATAGCATTTTCACATGAAGGATATCTTCATCACTATCACCTGTGATGATCAAATCATCAACATAAATGACAAGCAGCATAATACCTTTCTCTGTTTTTCTCACATAAAGTGAGAAATCTACCTTGGAAATCTGAAAGCCAATAGTGACAAGATATTGTCCTATCTTGTCAAACCATGCTCTAAGTGCTTGCTTCAAGCCATACAAGGCTTTCTTCAACCTGCAAACAAACTCAGGATGAATAGCATGGACATAAAATGGAGGCTACTCCATAAAGACCTCTTCTTGCAAATCATCATGCAAGAAGGCATTCTTTACATCCATCCGATGTAAAGACCATCCCTTTGATGCAACCATAGCAATGACTACTCTTACAGCTGCCATCCTTGCACTTGGACTGAATGTTTCTTCATAATCAATGCCATATGTCTGTGCATACTCCTTGACAAATACTCCTTGACAACTAATCTTGCCTTGTATCTGTTCACAGAAGCATCTGCATTGTGCTTCACCTTATAAACCCACTTACAGCCAATTGCATTCTTGTCTTTAGGCAAAGGCACCAATTCCCATGTAGCATTTGCATCCAAGGCATCCATTTCTACATCCATGGCTATCTTCCATTTTTCTCTTCCCATGGCTTGCTCAAAAGAAGTGGGTTCTAGTTCCTGTATCACTTTGACCATATAGGCATAGTGAATGGCTGTAAATCCATCATATTTAAGCCTATCCACAGGATACCTAGCTCTGGTAGACCTGTGCAAAATAGGCTCACTTCCAGGTGCTCTCAAAACATCCCCAGTCTTTCTTACTCTAGGTGTAACAACAGAAGGAATACCCAACTCATCATCAATGCTCTGTTCTGAGCCACTGGATTCACCATCCACATAAGAGTGACATGCATTCACATCAAACATGGGCTGATCTACCTTCCCTTTTCCTTTTTGTGATACCTGCATACCACTATCTGCATTGCTTTAAGGAGATTCTCCTTATCTCAATCTGCCTATCCATGGTGAAGTATGTGAACCACTGCTAGAGAACACTGCATGTCCACTAATATTTTGTGATTTGCTACTGTGAATTCTGTGCAGCATTACCATTTTGTGCATCTACATCATCAATCACATTTACTGGTTTATACTAGCTACTCATCTCATAAAAAACAACATCTCTGTTGACTGTAAACTTACGAGTAGAAGGGTTATAGCATCTGTACCCTTTCTGCTGCAGAGAATAACCAATAAAGATGTACTTCTCAGACTTTGGATCCAACTTGGTCCTCAACTCATCTGGCACATGAACATAGGCAATGCAACCAAAAATTTTCAAATGAGAAATATCTGGTTTCCTACCAGTATACATCTTCTCTGGCATCATGCCATGTATTGCTGCAGTGGGAGTCCTGTTCATTATGTAAACTACTGTAGCAACTGCTTCAGCCCAATGATAATCTGGTAGGTCTTTCTCATTTAGCATGGCCTGAGATACCTCTCCAATATGCGTGTTTTTCCTTTCTGCAAGTCCATTTTGCTGTGGGATATGACTGCATGAATATTGCTGCTTTATGCGATGCTCTTGCAGGAACCTTGCAAACTCATTTGAGAGGTACTCTCCCCCTCCATCTGAGCTTAGGCATTTTATTTGCAAGCCTGTTTCTTTTTCAACCATAGCTTTAAAAGCTTTGAAATGCCCAAACACTTCACTTTTCTTTTTCAGAAAATACACCCAAACTTTTCTGCTGTAGTCATCAATAAAACTGACAAAATAATGATAGCCTCCAATAGATGCAACTTTAGTAGTCCACACATCAGAGTGGATTAATTCCAATGGCTTCTTACTCTCTTAAACATGTTTAGGAAATGTTTTCCTTGCCTATTTTCCAAATTGATAGGCTTCACATACCTTATGCATTTCTACAACCTTGAATTTAGGCAATCCTACAACAATATTTTGGGCCTGCATTGATTTAAGTCGCTGTACATTAACATGACCAATGCATTTATGCCAGATATCTATATCTGCAATGACACCAGTCCCATGTGCAAACATTGTTGCACTCAATTCAGGCATGTCCACATCCAACGTAAACATCTTGCCCTTCTTCTTTCCTTTTGCTATCAAGCGATCATTATTTTTCATATCCTCAATAAAGCATCCATGAGGATTAAATCTGACCTGCAAGCCCTGCTCAAACCAAGGACCCAAACTCTATATGAGAAAAATCCATCGTGAAAATTAAATATAGAGTCTGATAAGGTCCGACTCTCATGAAACAAAGATAAGTATAAACTTTCTAAAGATCTAGGATTTTGACAGTTTAACATGATAAATGTATTCATTCATATAATTCCGATCGTTTTGACTACAAACATGACCATATTTGGAGTCCAATTGACCAAGTTATGGCCCAAATAAAATTGGCAAGAGGAGCCTCCCAAGAGGCCGCGATATCGCAGCCTCTAGGGAGGCTCCTCCTCCCATTAATTTTTTGCCTTGAAAATGGAAATTGCACAAGAAAAACACATACTTTGACCCCTTTCTTCCACCCCTCCTTCATTGACCCTTGAAAAACAATGCCAAACATTTTCAAAAATTGTTGTTTGTCTATAAGACAATTGATTACTCACAATATCATGGGTAGGACTATGAAGATAGTGGGAGAGAAGAAAGGAGTCTCACTTGCAGCTTTGTTACATACACAATGGGGGAATACACACAAAGGTGGAGGCTGAAAACACTTTTCCTCTTCTTAGTTGTGAAAGCCAAAAGAACTCTAGTACAAAGAAATAAAAGAACCCTATATGTGGGTCTCAAACCAAACTCAACTAACTAAGGTGGCATACTAACTGAGCCACGAACTAGAGTACATAAGGATAGCTATCATCTAGCTATTAT
The DNA here is from genome assembly GCF_047967505.1 of Dipteris shenzhenensis. Classification (NCBI taxonomy): domain Eukaryota; kingdom Viridiplantae; phylum Streptophyta; class Polypodiopsida; order Gleicheniales; family Dipteridaceae; genus Dipteris; species Dipteris shenzhenensis. The sequence continues at coordinate 14,612,834 of NC_141624.1, forward strand.
TCAAGGGCGGTGTACCAACCGCATCTGTAGCTAACAAGTCGGTGACATAAATGCACAATGGTCACCCTGGCATATCGCGAGTGGAGCGATATCTCAACACTCCCCCTCAAGCTCAATCCCAATTCCTGCACACCAAGCAGGTCTCTGAATTGTGCAGCTTCTCTAAAGCCAATGCCTTCGTGAATATATCAGCTACCTGATCCTCTATGCTAACATAAACTAGATCAATAAGACCTAGTAAATCCTTCTCCTGCACATAGTGATAATGCACCTCAATGTGCTTTGTTCTAGCATGATAGACTGGGTTATTTGCCAAGTGTATATTGCTCATGTTCTCACAATAAATGAGAACTGGCCCATCTGTAGACTGATGCATATCATAAAGTAGCTTATGCAACCAAGCTACCTCACATGCAGCCATTGCTACACCCCTATACTCAGCCTCTGTGCTTGACAAGGCAACTGTAGGCTGTTTCTTGCTACTTCAAGTGACTGTAGCACTCCCAAAAGAGAACACATATCCACTGGTAGATCGTCTATCAAAAATACTACCAGCCCAATCAGCATCAGTGTATCCATGCAACTGTATCTGAACCCTAGCCTCATAAAATAGTCCATACTACAATGTGGACTTCACATACCTGAGTATGGATCTAGCTACATCCAAATGTGGTTTCCTTGGAGCCTACATAAACTGACTTACCAATCCAACAGCATAGCTCAAATCTGGCCTAGTAATAGTCATATAAATCAAACTTCCTACTATGCGTCTGTACATAGTAGGGTCTTCCAGAAGCTCACCTGCATCTGCGCTCAGCTTCACATTCTACTCCAAAGGAACTGAAATAGGCTTACAGCCTGTCATCCCATATTTGGATAGCATGTCGAATCCATATTGCCTCTGCAAGAGCTGTATCCCACTTGGTGATCTAATCACCTCAATGCCCAAGAAATAACGCAGGTCTCCCAAATCCTTCATCTCAAACTTCTACTTCAATAGCATTTTCACATGAAGGATATCTTCATCACTATCACCTGTGATGATCAAATCATCAACATAAATGACAAGCAGCATAATACCTTTCTCTGTTTTTCTCACATAAAGTGAGAAATCTACCTTGGAAATCTGAAAGCCAATAGTGACAAGATATTGTCCTATCTTGTCAAACCATGCTCTAAGTGCTTGCTTCAAGCCATACAAGGCTTTCTTCAACCTGCAAACAAACTCAGGATGAATAGCATGGACATAAAATGGAGGCTACTCTATAAAGACCTCTTCTTGCAAATCATCATGCAAGAAGGCATTCTTTACATCCATCCGATGTAAAGACCATCCCTTTGATGCAACCATAGCAATGACTACTCTTACAGCTGCCATCCTTGCACTTGGACTGAATGTTTCTTCATAATCAATGCCATATGTCTGTGCATACTCCTTGACAACTAATCTTGCCTTGTATCTGCTCACAGAAGCATCTGCATTGTGCTTCACCTTATAAACCCACTTACAGCCAATTGCATTCTTGTCTTTAGGCAAAGGCACCAATTCCCATGTAGCATTTGCATCCAAGGCATCCATTTCTACATCCATGGCTATCTTCCATTTTTCTCTTCCCATGGCTTGCTCAAAAGAAGTGGGTTCTAGTTCCTGTATCACTTTGACCATATAGGCATAGTGAATGGCTGTAAATCCATCATATTTAAGCCTATCCACAGGATACCTAGCTCTGGTAGACCTGTGCAAAATAGGCTCACTTCCAGGTGCTCTCAAAACATCCCTAGTCTTTCTTACTCTAGGTGTAACAACAGAAGGAATACCCAACTCATCATCAATGCTCTGTTCTGAGCCACTTGATTCACCATCCACATAAGAGTGACATGCATTCACATCAAACATGGGCTGATCTACCTTCCCTTTTCCTTTTTGTGATACCTGCATACCACTATCTGCATTGTGGACTTCACATACCTGAGTATGCGTCTAGCTGCATCCAAATGCGGTTTCCTTGGAGCCTACATAAACTGACTTACCAATCTAGCAGCATAGCTCAAATATGGCCTGGTAATAGTCATATAAATCAAACTTCCTACTATGCCTCTATACATAGTAGGGTCTTCCAGAAGCTCACCTGCATCTGTGCTCAGCTTCACATTCTACTCCAAAGGAACTGAAATAGGCTTATAGCCTGTCATCCCATATTTGGACACCATGTCCAATCCATACTGCCTCTGCAAGAGCTGTATCCCACTTGGTGATCTAATCACCTCAATGCCCAATAAATAATGCAGCTCTCCCAAATCCTTCATCTCAAACTTCTGCTTCAATAGCATTTCCACATGAAGTATATCTTCATCACTATCACCTGTGATGATCAAATCATCAACATAAATGACAAGCAGCATAATAACTTTCTCTGTTTCTCTCACATAAAGTGAGAAATCTACCATGGAAATCTAAAAGCCAATAGTGACAAGATACTATCCTATCTTGTGAGACCATGCTCTAGGTGCTTGCTTCAAGCCATATAAGGCTTTCTTCAACCTGCAAACGAACTCAGGATGAATAGCATGAACATAACCTGGTGGCTGCTCCATAAAGACCTCTTCTTGCAAATCACCATGCAAGAAGGCATTCTTTACATCCATCTGATGTAAAGACTATCCCTTTGATGTAGCCATAGCAATGACTGCTCTTATGGTTGCTGTCCTTCATAATCAATGCCATATGTTTGTGCATACCCCTTGACAACTAATCTTGCTTTGTATCTGTTCACAGAACCATCTGCATTGCTCTTCACCTTATAAACCCACTTATAACGAATTGCATTCTTGTCCTTAGGCAAAGGCACCAATTCCCATGTAGCATTTGCTTCCAAGGCATCCATTTCTTCATCCATGGCTTTCTCCCATTTTTCTTTTCCCATGGCTCAAAAGAGGTGGGTTCTAGTTCTTGTATCACTTTGACCATGTAGGCATAGTGAATGGTTTGAATCCATCATATCTCAGACTATTCACAGGATACCTAGCTCTAGTAGACCTATGCAAAATAGGCTCACTTCTAGGTGCTCTCAATACATCCCTGGTCTTTCTTAATCTAGGTGTAACAACAGAAGGAATATCCAACTCATCATCAATGCTCTGTTCTGAGCCACTGGATTCACCATCCACATAAGAGTGACCTGCATTCACATCAAACATGGGCTGATCTACCTTCCCTTTTCCTTTTTGTGATACCTGCATACCACTATCTGCATTGCTTTGAGGAGATTCTCCTGATCTCAATCTGCTTGTCCATGGCGAAGTATGTGAACCATTACTAGAGGACACTGCAAGTCAACTAATATTTTGTGATTACTGCTGTGAATTCTATGTAGCATTACCATTTTGTGCATCTATATCATCAATCACATTTACTGGTTTATACCAGCTACTCATCTCATAAAAAACAACATCTCTGCTCACTGTAAACTTACAAGTAGAAGGGTTATAGCAGCTATACCCTTTCTGCTACAGAGAATAACCAATAAAGACGCACTTCTCAGCTTTTGGTTCCAACTTGGACCTCAACTCATCTGGCACATGAACATAGGCAATGCAACCAAAATTTTTCAAATGAGAAATATCTGGTTTCCTACCAGTATACATCTCCTCTGGCATCATTTCATGTATTGCTGTAGTGGGAGTCGTGTTCATTATGTAAACTGCTGTAGCAACTGTTGCATCCTAATAATAATCTGGTAGATCTTTTTCATTTAGCATGGCCCGAGATACCTCTCCAATATGCCTATTTTTCCTTTCTGCAAGTCCATTTTGCTGTGGGGTATGACTGCATGAATATTGCTGCTTTATGCCATGCTTTTGCAGGAACCTTGCAAACTCATTTGAGAGGTACTCTCCCCCTCCATCTGACCTTAGGCATTTTATTTGCAGGCCTGTTTCTTTTTCAACCATAGCTTTAAAAGCTTCGAAATTCCCAAACACTTCACTTTTCTTTTTCATAAAATACACCCAAACTTTTCTTCTATAGTCATCACTAAAAGTGACAAAATAATGATAGCCTCCAATAAATGTAGCTTTAGTAGTCCACACATCCGAGTGGATTAATTCCAATGGCTTCTTACTCTCTTGAACATGCCTAGGAAATGGTTTCCTTGCCTGTTTTCCAAATTAACAGGCTTCACATACCTTATGCATTTCTACAACCTTAAATTTAGGCAATCTTGCAACAATATTTTGGGCCTGCATTGATTTAAGTCACTGTACATTAACATGACCAATGCGTTTATGCCAGATATCAATATCTGCAACTATACTGGTCCCATGTGCAAACATTGTTGCACTCAATTCACACCTGTCCGCATCCAACGTAAACATCTTGACCTTCTTCTTGCCTTTTGCTATCAAGCGACCGTTATTTTTCATATTCTCAACAAATCATCCATGAGGATTAAATCTGACCTGCAAGCCCTGCTCAACCATTTGACCAATAGAAACCAGGTTCTTGGTGATATTCGGGACATGAAATACATCAGACAGGTATTTCTTTTTCCCATCCTTCATAGACAAAGGAATTTTACCAATCTTCATAATAGGATGTGCAGTATCATCACTAGTCTCCACAAATCCTGGTCTTTCCATTTCCCTTGCATCCTGCATCCATTCTGCATGACCTATCATGTGGTTTGACGCACCTGAGTCAACATACCACACATCATTGATTTCTTTTGCACTTGTCACAGAATTGGTCATGTGCTGCACCATAAAAAAATGCTCATTTTTGTCATCACCCTGTCTATTAGAGGATGCATAATTGCCTTGCTGCAATTTTCCATTCATAATGTCATTTTGCTTTTTGTAGCAGTCTTTAGCCATATGACCCATTTTACCACAATAGTAGCATTCAACATTGGTGTTTGCATTTTGACCTCTCTGCCATCCACCACTACCTCTTTGGCTCCCCCTGCCTCTAGAGTTATCACGTCCTCCTCTAAAGGATTGGTTTTCTTGAGTTTGCTGCATATTCTAATTTCTACCACGCCTCTAGATCGCCTCCTCTATCTCTGCCTCTACCTCTTCTAGCATTTGAGTAGAAGACAGTTTCTTTTGAAGTTCCTTCTGAAGAATATGCACCACCATTTCTCTGCTCTTTAGAAATTAGAAGAGCAAACAACTCCTCAAAATTAGGAAATTTTTCACGGACTACAATGGATGTCCGGAACTGTGCATAATCCTTTCCTAGACCATTCAAGGTCTCAGAAACTAGATCATCATCTTCCACTGGTGACCCAATGGAAGCAAGTGCATCTGCAATTTTATTTACCTTCATGTGGTAGTCATTGATTCTCATATTTTCTCTCTGCATATTGTGCAACTCCTACTTGAGCTGCATTTTCCTCGCTTGCGTATTTGTGCTGTACATTTTTGCCAAAGTATCCCATGCCTCCTTTGGCATACTTGCATCCTGAATATGCACAATCATAGAATCTGAAATACTGATAGATAGCCAGTACATAACTTTTCTGGCTCTCTCATGCCATCCTTTAAATGCCTGCATTTCCTGTTGATTGGGAACATTAGGAAGAACTGGTTCTTCATCATTTCTTGTAATGAACTCCCATTAGCTTTTTCCCATAAGGAAATTCATCATTCTAAACTTCCATGCTTGGAAGTTGTTCTTGTCAAGCTTTTCAGTGACAATCTATGAAAGAGAATCAGACGCCATTACAGAACATTGCAAAATATTCTGTCACTGCAAAAAACACAGCTTCTGCCTCACACTGGCAAATTTGCAAAACTGGCGAAAGTGGTATCTGACCACACAATCACTTCCTAGTGACATATTTTGCATCAACAGGCAATAAGGATGATTCTGTAACTCCCAATATCTCTATGCAAAGGCATACGATGCAATTTATGTGGCAACTTTTCACCAACCTGCAGAGCAATGGTCGCATAGCAAAAATAGGACCTTTTTCTCAGTGCTTCAGAGAATTTCCGCCTCTAAAACGGGCTCCTAAATGGCCTCGAATCAGAAAAATAAAGTCACCTAGGGCTTTGCCCTATCCCGCAGCATATATTGCCCTCTTGCCACACCGTGAAGGGCATCTCAACCTGAGACAATGCACTCTTGCACTTTCCGACTGTGCTAACTACAGAGATTTGCTCCCAAAGTTGAAAAAGGAAAGCAACACTGGTCCTCTTACCAGGACACTGTGAGCTTGGTTTGCTTTCTTGAGCTCCTTACCATGAACCAGGCTCTGATACCATGTGAAGATAGTGGGAGAGAAGGAAGGAGTCTCACTTGCGGCTTTCTCACATACACAATGGGAGAATACACACAAAGGTGGAGGCCGAAAATAGTTTTCCTCTTCTTAGTTGTGAAAGCCAAAAGAAGTCTGGTACAAAGAAATAGAAGAACCCTATATGTGGGTCTCAAACTAAACTCAGCTAACTAAGGTGGCATTCTAACTGAGCCACGAACTAGAGTACATAAGGATAGCTATCATTCAACTATTATTCATGGGCAGTGTACCAACCACATTTGCAGCTAATAAGTCAATGACATAAATGCACAACGGTCACCCTGGCATATCGCGAGTGGAGCTCGATATCTCAACAAGGAAAACAACTGTAAAAGTAAGCAATGAATGCTACTTTTTAAACATAAAACATCACACTAGAATGTCAAAAGTTATGAAATTCCTCGCTCGAACCATCACCTCGCTCAAACCATCACCTCACTCGAATGCAATCGCTCGAATTCTGATAATCCTCTGGACTGAAGAGTGCAACCAAGACTTTAAGCTTTTAAAGTGGTTCCTCATCACAACACTCATCCTTAGATATCCAAATTGGGATATTGATTTTCATGTTCATACTGATGGCTCCAAGTATGCAATTGGGAATGTGCTTTAACCCTAAGGGGTTCACATGTATATCTTCATGTTCATGTTCAATACAACATAGTATATAGGTAGCTATATTGTGTGTACTCCTCTCTCTCTCACTCACTTCCAGTAACATGGTATCAAGGTTGATTGTGCTCCCACTCCCTTCATGAGTGTCAAGCCCTCCTTTGTGAGGCATCTTCCATTAAAATAATTCCCATTCAAGAGAGAGCACAAGCCCTCATTCCATCAACTCAGTCAAGGCACAAGCCCTGTCCTTGAGGCATCTCCATTCCATCTCTAGCTCTCATCAAAGAGCTCCTTCTACTCTTCAATCTGGTTCAAGAAGCTCTCCATTCCGCCTCGTGGAGCTCATGTTATAGTGTTTTGTAGTTGAGAGGGAGAGAATCTGTTGAGACAAACTCTTTTTAGAGGGAGAGACTCTTTTGAGAGAGAGTCCTACTACAAGATAAAGGTTCACGTTTTTAGAGCTTTGAGAGAGAGGGTTTGGTGTCTATATATCCACTTCCAATGAGGGTTCTCAGCTCAATCATCTTGCAAAACAAAGTAGTAGTATAACAGGTCCATCTGAGCTTAGAGTTGGGTGCATGGGGGCTAGCCAATACTCAACTCTCTTTACCTACAAGCTACTGGTAGATCCAATCACATCTGCAACATAGCATCGACTTGAAGCAACAGAAGCATCTACAACTATGCTTCTCTAATGAACTACCTGTTGCAAAGGCTCCCTACTCATTAATGTGCTTCCATGAGCTCCAATGCCTAGCAACAAAATCAAGTCCACAACAACACTAAAACCTTCGATGGATTTCAACAACAGACTCCAACAAGTACTATAGCCACATGACAGCCTAACACTCTTCTCCATTGCCTAAGTTCCTCCAACAAGACAAGATCTCCTAGTGCTCCAAAAGCCAACAAGAAACTTTGTGCCCTTGCCCACTATAACTAGTGACAATGCCCTCGGTATCCCACCTCTCCAAATGATGGATGTCAAGAAAATAACATGGCCATTGACCCACACACAATGCTAGCTCCTCTACAATGACATCATATCCTCACTTCCTTGTCATAATTGACCTATGAACCTCATGCTCCCGTGATAGAGGCAATCCTGAAGCTTAGCACACTCCTACACTCACCGACCGGTTCAGCCCCTCAACAACCCATGGCTCATGCAATTGACAACATAAGTAGTTGTAAATCAGCTTGAGCAACCATGTACACTCCACACAATGCGGCTCCCAATAATGAGTACCCAAGATGGCCAATGCAACCTCGAAGTCTCAATGAACTCCAATGGACTTTAGCTGCTACAAACGGGACAACAAAAGTCATGATAGTGGCAAAGCTCCTCCATGACCAGAGAATGTCAAAGCTCCTCCGCAACCAAAGAGAGAGAAGTCTTTCACATTACCACTCCCATGGCCCACCAAAAATAGCTCGGAGTGATTAAAAATGATGCCTAATATCTTAGCAATAGTAAACACTATTACAGATGAAGTGAGAACATTGCATGGCTTCTCAAAAAAAGATTCTATTTAGAATCCTAGGATTATTGACCACTTTTTAAAAGTATTTTACTTTATCATTGTTCCATCTCAGAAAACAATTGATTCTACAAAAGGGCACAAATTTATGCAACACAACTTTTTAAGATGAACTAGATACATATACTTGTGCTTTCACACTTTACTATACATGAATACCATCTTCAAAACACATGCTAGATTAACAATTTGACAATGCAAGATTTCACTCTTAAAGAGGGTTTAAATTTGGTATTGCATAGAAAAAATGAAAATGGTTGCCTTTGGCCAAATACGCAGTCTTGATCCCATGAGCTTGTGTCACTTTCAATGTTGTGGTGAGAAAAGCTGTGTGATAATAATCAATGAGGTGACTCTCCCCAAAGTGTGGATGTTAAAGGTTATTGTGCCTTTACCCCGGTTATGTACAATACTCAAACACATATATAAATGAATGAAAAAGAAGATTAGGGTGGTTCTGCACCCACCAAAACTTGTGTGGCTCTCTGTCTCTCTCTCTCCCTCTTCCATTCTTGCTTTCGTTGAGAGCACTCTCAACTAGTATCAGAGCCCGGGTGATCTAGCTAAGCGTGTGTGAATGCTTGGAAGCTCAGCAGCTCTGTGGGAGGAAGGAGAAGCTCTGTGGGAAGCTTTGTGGGTGACTTTACTTGCATCTGAGTGTGCAGAGACCTTGGAGGAACCTTTGGAAAAGTCACTTTGGTTTTTCGAAGTGGTTTTGAGAGCCTGTTAAGTGTTTTCAAAGAAAAAGTCGTTTTTTAAGCTTTTCCCTATTCCATTCGATGACAGAGACTCCGTATTGACTTGTAGAGGCAACTATTGCTTGCTTTTGGTGGCCACTTCCCTTCAAGAGCTTGGAAACACCTTCATTCTTGAATCTAGGATCATTTCATTGGATTTCTGACTCACTATGTCAGTTTCTACATTTTTCTGCCCGAGTGTTGGAACTCAAGTTTGGAGCAACCATTTGCAGATCTGTCAGTTCCCATGGACTCAGGAGGTCCTAAAACTTCTACGTTGCTCATCATTCGCACTCCGGTGGAGTTTACAAATAGCTCTATTTCCAAAAACGTTTTTCAGTCCGTGTGTTGGACCCAGTGATTGAGACCACGGTTTCCAAAACTGTCTGTCCCATTGCATTTCGGATGCCCAAAAACCCCTACCTGTCACTTCTTATGCAATTCAGTGAAGGGTTTTTAGAGTTATAGATCTCTGTGTATTCGATTTTGTCTCTCTATTATTCATTTTTCATTCTAAGGTTTTGAAACCTTAGATTTATGCCACATGGCAGTGGATAAGTGTTGACTCCCATTTCTCACTCATCGGTTGGGATTTTGGAGTTCCGGCAGAAGAGAGATATTTGCAAATTTTCTTGCTGAGTCTGATTATGCAATGGCACCCATGTTTTAAGGCATCTCAGGTTCTATTTTCACTAGCAGTCATTACCGTGGGACTATGATTTCTTGAGCATACCTTATGTAGATCACTCTGGTTGCAGTTTGAGAAGTGTGCGCTCATTCGTGGTGTGCATTGGGTTGCAGTGGATGATTTATAGGCCATTTGGATGCATTGCGGTCCTTATTGGATGCACTGATAGGCCCAAATTGCCTTGTGGGATGCTATTTTTATGGATGCTTTGCACATGGATGCTATTTTATGTTGAGGGACAACTTTGACACATTGCAGGTGATGCACTGATAGTGCTATGCTCTCTTGGATAGATATTATTAATGCATATGCCAGTGGACGCTGTTTATGCTGGAGTCATTTCGCACTTATTGGCATTTTGGATTGCCATTGCAGTTGGCATTTTCTTTTGGGCCAGATTTGCTCATATGGATGCATAGTATATGCACATGAGTCAGATGCTTTGAGACATGAGTTTTGGTGATATTTCAGTCTATTGTGGCATACACATTTGGGTGCACCTGGTATTTGGTGTGATTCTCTCTTGTAGGCACTAGCATTTGGGATTTTTCTTTATTTGCATCATGGCATCCTCTTCCATGTCTGAAAAGGAGTTTTTCAGCATTAAAAAGTTTGATGGGACAAACTTTTCTTTGTGGAAAGAATAGATAAGGGATGTGCTTATTCAAAAGAAGCAGATTAAACCCTTGGCAGGGATTGAAGCTAAGCTTGCAAATATGTCTGAGGATGATTGGAATGATTTGGATGCATTAGCAAAGTCTACTATTAGACTTCATCTTGCAGAGCCAGTTTATTTCACAGTAGTAAATGAGCAGACTACAGAAGATTTGTGGAAGAATCTGTGTGCCACTGATGAGCAGGCAAATGCCTCTAATAAAGTTTACCTCATGAAGAGGTTGTTTGAGCTACAGATGAAGAAAGGGGTCTCCATTGCTTCTCACTTAAATGAATTCAATATAATTTTCAGTGAGCTTCACGCTTAGAAGATGAATTTAAATGTGGAGACTAAGGCAATATTTCTCTTATGTTCATTGCCATCCTCATGGGATACCTTCCATACAGTTGTTAGTAACTCTGCACCTGGTGGAGTACTGAAATTTGATGATGTTGTAGGTAGCTTGTTGGCCGAGGAGATTAGACAAAGTCTATGGACAGCAACAAGTAGAATGCAGCCTTAAATGTGCAAAGGGGTAGATCACAGTTCAGGGGGAAGTCCCAAGAAAGAGGGAAGTCCGTAGCAAATCCAGGGCACGGAACATTGAGTGTTACCACGGTGGCAAGAAGGGCCATATGAAAAAGGATCGCTACAAGCTGAAAAGAGAGCAAAAGGATAAGAAAAAAAATGCAAAGTGGGGTGCAAATCAAAAGGAAGAGAGTCCAAGGGAGGACAAAGGAAAAGTGAAGATCAAGGAGATCAATGCAGTCACACATGATAGTGACAATGACATTCTCTTCATGACTAGTTTATCTAGAAAGTTGCTTACCACTTCAGATGATGCATATTCCCAGGATTGGATTTTGGATTATGGTGCTTCATTCCATATTACTCCCCATAGGGAATGGTTCTCCACTTAAGACAGTGAAAGACAAATTGTGTGCATCTTGGAAATGACTATGCATGTGACATAGTGGGAGTAGGTGACATAAAGTTTTCTTTTGCAAATGGGTATGCATTTGTTTTGAAACATGTGAGACATGTGCCTAAGTTGACCAAGAGTCTTATTCCAGTGGGTCAGCTAGATGATGCTGGTTTTCAAACCACTTTTGGCTTTCAGAGTTGGAAAATTAAGAAGGGCTCTATGCTTTTGGCCAGGGGTGCCAAGTGTGGGACTTTGTATCCCTTACATGTATCAAGGGTATTTGATCATGTTGTTGCAATAACCAAGCAGCCAAGCACTTCTTTGTGGCATTGCAGGTTGGGACACATGAGCCAAAATGGAATGAAACTCTTATGCCGTTTGGGTTATGTACCGCATTTGAGTTTCTTTGATTTTGAATTTTGTGAGCATTGTCTCTATGGGAAGCAGACTAAATCAGCCCATAAAAGAAGGGGAAAGAAAGAGTTTGAAAAGCTTGATTTGGTGCATTCAGACGTATGTGGTCCCATGCCTACACAGTCATTAGGTGGGGCTAAATACTATGTGACATTCATTGATAATGCAACTAGGAAAGTGTGGGCTTATGCTATAGCTCAAAAGAGTGATGTGTTCTAGGTATTTTAGAAATGGCTGGCCTTGGTTGAGAATCAGTTAGGTAGAACGCTTAAATGCTTATGGACTGACAATGGTGGAGAGTATCTCTCTCATGACTTTCAGCATTTTTGTGATACACGTGGATTAAGAGGGAGCTCACATCCCCTCGTACTCTAGAGCAAAATGTAGTTGTAGAAAAGATGAACTGTACCATTCAAGAAATGTTGCAATGCATGCTTTCCAATGCAAGTCTTTCTGGTGGTTTTTGGGCTGAGGCAATGAAGACTGCAGTGCATGTGATCAATAGATCACCTAGTAAGAGTTTGGATGGTGGTATCTTGAAGAGGCATGGAGTGGCAAGAAGCCCTCTTACTCTCATTTGCGTATATTTGGGTGTGAGGCATATGCACGTGTGCCAAAACAACTTCGAAAGAAGCTAGATCCTAAGTCTAGGAAATGCATCTTTCTGGGTTATGGTGAAAGTGGAGAGATGGGCTATCGTCTCTGGGATCCAGAAAGAAAGAAGATCATACACAGCCATGATGTAGTCTTCAATGAGAAGAAGATGCATAAGGCACCCATGAGGGATGTGGAAATGAGGAGAATCACTTTCCAGGATGTGAATCCACCTACATATGTTGATAGACCGCAAGCTGTCCATGCAACAAATGTGCAAGAAATGGTACCACCAAGTACTCCCACAAGTATACAATCAAGGGTAGATGATGGATCATCTATTGGTGGAAATGATGAGCCAAATGTGGCTGATATGCAGGTGGGATAGCAAGCTGAAATGCCCTTTAGAAGATCATCTAGAGTGTCTAGACCGCCTGATAGGTTTGTTCCAGGGGTAGACTATGTGATGCTTACTGATTGCGGGGAGCCTTCTTGCTATAGAGAGGCTATGATGCATGAGGATCAATGCAAGTGGGAGTATGCTATGCAATCAGAGATGAATTCACTTATGAAGAATAGGACTTTGGACTTGGTTTCTTTGCCACATGGAAAGAAAGCATTGCCATGTAAATGGGGTCTACAAGATGAAGGTCACAGGTGATGATGTGCCTAGGTATAAGGCCTGTTTGGTCGCTAAAGGGTTCAAGCAAGAGAAGGTGTGGACTTTGATGAGATATTCTCTCCAGTCGTGAAGATGACCACACTTAGATGCATGCTTGGACTAGTGGCATTAGAGGATATGGAGCTTATGTAGATGGATGTCAAGACAGCTTTCTTGCATGGGGATTTGCATGAGGAAATTTACATGGTGCAGCCGGAAGGCTTTGAAGAAAAGGGCAAAGAGCATTTAGTTTGCAAGCTAAAGAAGAGTCTCTATGGTTTTAAGCAAGTGCCTAGAGAATGGTATTAGAAGTTTGATGCTTTCATTCTATCCCAGGGTTTTAGAAGGAGTGAAATTGATCACTGCCTCTACACTAAAAGGGCTAAGGATAGTAGCTTGATAATCCTGGCACTATATGTGAATGATATGCTATTGGCTAGCAAGAATACTGATGAGCTAGATGCATTAAAGCCAAGTTGCATGAGGCCTTTGATATGAAGGATTTGGGACTTGCAGGTCATATTCTTGGTATGCATATCACGCGTGATCAGAGTAGGAAACTCCTTTGGCTTTCACAAAAAGAGAATGTTACTTTCACTATGGAGGGGGGGAAGGCAGTGAGTACTCCATTGCCTCCATATGTGAAACTGAGTCACACAGATAGTCCCAAATCAGATGAGGAAAGGGCCATGATGGCCAAGGTTCCTTATGCATCAGCAGTTGGGAGTCTTATGTATGCTATGATAGCTACTAGACCAGACATTGCATTTGCAGTGGGAGTTGTTAGCGGGTATATGGCTAATCTAGGAAAGAGGCATTGGGAGGCAGTTAAGTGCATCATGAGGTACATGAAGGATACCAAGGAGATGTGCATCTGCTTTGGTAAAGGAGACATGTGTGTACTTGGGTACACAGATTTAGACTATGCAAGGCATGTGGATAGTATGAGATCCTTTTTTGGTTATGTGTTCACCTTTGCAGGTGGTGCAGTGTCGTGGATGTCTCATGCACAGAAGTGCATTGCTTTGTCTACCACAGAGGCTGAGTATGTTGCAGCCACAGAGGGTTGCAAGGAGGCTATATGGCTTGATCATCTAGTGGGAGATTTGGGGATTCATACAGGTGTACCGACATTGCATAGTGATTCCATGAGTGCTATTCAGCTAGCACGGAATCCAGTCTTTCATGCAAAGACCAAACACATTGAGGTCAGGTACCATTTCATCAGGGAGGTACTTGAGGACAAGCACATAGAGCTTGTCAAGGTTCATACAAATGATAACCCTACAGATATGCTGACGAAGAGTCTACCTAGTCAGCGGTTTGAGTATTGTCATGTATTGATGGGCATTGGATAGTATGCTCACTGGTTGTTCTCCTTAAAGGCACATTGTCCTTTAAGTGGGAGGTTGTGGGGGTTAAAGGTCATTGTGCCTTTACTCCAGTTATGTACAATACTCAAACACATATATAAATGAATGAAAAAGAAGATTAGGGTGGTTTTGCACCCACCAAAACTTGTGTGGCTCTCTGTCTCTCTCTCTCCCTCTTCTGTTCTTGCTTCCGTTGAGAGCACTCTCACGAAGAGGATTTAAAGTATCTACAAGGAGATTTTCAAACACTCGGTGATTTACTAGAACGTCAAATTATTAACATACAAGCACAATGAATGCTTTGGGATCGGCGGGATGAGATCATCCCAAAGTCTCTTCTTCATAATCATGATATTACATTTCAAACCTTTCTTGAGGGAGAAAAGATTGATATTTTGTTTTTGTCAGGGGAAGTACTAGGAGGTGGCACATTTATGGGCTATACTCACAATATACTTTGCATGATCAAGATTATTAAGTTGACAAATGAAGGAATCATTTAAAGTGTTTTAAAGGTTGCAATACATATTTTACATCCACAAAGTCACCCTGAGATTTCATCATCACTGATGGTATGGAAATTTAATTCAAATCAAATGAACATGAAAGATATTGTTATTTATATTATAACAAAGAAACCAAATGAAGTACATGTGAAATATGTATCAAATGGGAAATCCATATGACAAATAGAAAACCAAATCATTTGAATATCTTAAAATATTTCCATATATCAAAATTCACATGAAAAACCAAATGTCTAACTGAACATCGACACAATCTATGCCTATCTTATCAACAATGGTAGCAATGTCTCTTCTTGTACAATAGTTGAACCTATTCTAGTTTCATGAATAGCTTCATGCTCTAGCTCAACAAATTCACCAGCCTCATCATGAAGGGGAGCTTGAGGCTCTCATGACAAGGCTTGGATAGTGGCAAAAGGATTCGCACAGGTACATGGTTTTGATTATCAGGATACTTTTTCTCCCACAGCTCGACTAACCACAATTCACAGTGTTTTGGCTTTAGCAGTATAGGATAGTTGGCCCGTGTTTCAGATGAATGTAAAATCCACCTTTTTGAATGGAGATCTCAAGGAGGAGGTATACGTGGAGCAACCACCAGGTTTTGTGATCTTCGGTTTAGAAGGTAAAGTCTATAAACTAAAGAAAGCACTTTATGGACTGAAACAAGTCCCACGAGTGTGGTACCAGTGGATTGATGCCTACTTTCTGCAAAACGGGTTCAGGAGGAGCTCATCTGATGCAAATTTGTATATCTACAGAGAAGGAGGTAGGTGTATGATTGTGGCCCTTTATGTGGATGACCTTGTCATAACAGGGAATCATGAAGAGAAGATCTCGCAGACAAAGCATTTGCTAGGAAGAGAGTTTTAAATGACAGACCTCGGACTGATGCATTTTTGTTTGGGGATTGAAGTTTGGCAAGAGCTAAAACAGATCTTCATTTCACAGCTGAAGTATGCTGGAGAGATACTGCAGGCATTTGGCATGGCTGAGTGCAAGATAGTTGGCACTCCTATAGAGGTTGACGTGAAGCTCTCAAACGAGGATTCATCACCACTGGTGGATGAAGCGAAGTATAGAAGGCTTGTGGGCAGTTTGATTTACTTGTGCAACACATGGCCCAACATCAATTTTGCGACTGGTGTATTAAGCAGGTTTTCCAATAAGCCCCGAGAGAACCATTGGAGGGCAAGGATGTGGGTGCCGAAATACATCAAAGGCACACTTGATTATGGCATCACCTATACCAAGGGCAACACCTTGACTGGATTCTATGACTCGGATTGGGCAGGAGACGTGGACAGCAGGAGATCAGTGATAGGTTACTATTTCTCACTTGGATCTGGAGCTGTGTCATGGGTCAGCAAGAGTCTTCTACCGAGGCTGAGTACAAGAGTCTTCTACCGAGGCTGAGTACAAATCAGCATGTTTTGCCTCTTGTTGTGAAGATAGTGGGAGAGCGGGAAGGAGTCTCACTTGCGGCTTTCTCACATGCACAATGGGGGAATACACACAAAGGTGGAGGCTGAAAATAGTTTTCCTCTTCTTAGTTTGAAAGCCAAAAGAACTCTAGTACAAAGAAATAGAAGAACCCTATATGTGGGTCCCAAACCAAACTCAACTAACTAAGGTGGCATACGAGCCACGAACTAGTGTAGATAAGGATAGCTGTCATCCAGCTATTATTCATGGGCGGTGTACCAACCGCATCTGTAGCTAACAAGTCGGTGACATAAATGCACAACGGTCACCCTAGCATATCGCGAGTGGAGCTCGATATCTCAACACTCCTCCTCGAGCTCAATCCCAATTCCTGCACACCAAGCAGGTCTCTGAACTTTCACAGCTTCTCTGCGCCCAATGCCTTCGTGAATATGTCAGCTACCTGATCCTCTGTGCTGACATAAACTAGATCAATAAGACCTAGTAAAACCTTCTCCCACACATAGTGATAATGCACCTCAATGTACTTTGTTCTAGCATGATAGACTGGGTTATTTGCCAAGTGTATACTGCTCATGTTGTCACAATAAATGACAACTGGCCCATTTGTAGACTGCTGATGCATATCATAGAGTAGCTTATGCAACCAAGCTACCTCACATGCAGCCATTGCTCCACCCATGTACTCAGCCTCTGTGCTCGCGACAAGGCAACTGTAGGACTCTTTCTTGCTGCTCCAAGTGACTGCAGCACTCCCAAAAGAGAACACATATCCACTGGTAGATCGTCTATCAGAAATACTACCAGCCTAATCAGCATGAGTGTATCCATGCAACTGTATTTGAACCCCAGCCTCATAAAATGGTCCATACTGCAATGTGGACTTCACATACTTGAGTATGCGTCTAGCCGCATCCAAATGCGGTTTCCTTGGAGCCTGCATAAACTGACTTACCAACCCAACAGCATAGCTCAAATCTGGCCTGGTAATAGTCATGTAAATCAAACTTCCTACTATGTGTCTGTACATAGTAGGGTCTTCCAGAAGCTCACCTGCATCTGCGCTCAGCTTCTCATTCTGCTCCAAAGGAACTAAAATAGGCTTACAGCCT
Source organism: Dipteris shenzhenensis (assembly GCF_047967505.1). Lineage (NCBI taxonomy): Eukaryota > Viridiplantae > Streptophyta > Polypodiopsida > Gleicheniales > Dipteridaceae > Dipteris > Dipteris shenzhenensis. The sequence goes on from NC_141624.1 coordinate 14,630,424, forward strand.
GTCATCCCATATTTGGACAGCATGTCCAGTCCATACTGCCTCTGCAAGAGCTGTATCCCACTTGGTGACCTAATCACCTCAATGCCCAAGAAATAACGCAGCTCTCCCAAATCCTTCATCTCAAACTTCTACCTCAATAGCATTTTCACATGAAGGATATCTTCATCACTATCACCTGTGATGATCAAATCATCAACATAAATGACAAGCAGCATAATCCCTTTCTCTGTTTTTCTCACATAGAGTGAGAAATCTGCCTTGGAAATCTGAAAGCCAATAGTGACAAGATACTGTCCTATCTTGTCAGACCATGCTCTAGGTGCTTGCTTCAAGCCATACAAGGCTTTCTTTAACCTGCAAACAAAGTCACGATGAATAGCATGAACATAACCTGCTGGCTGCTCCATAAAGACCTCTTCTTGCAAATCACCATGCAAGAAGGCATTCTTTACATCCATCTGATGTAAAGACCATCCCTTTGATGCAGCCATAGCAATGGCTGCTCTTACGGTGGCCATCCTTGCAACCGGGCTGAAAGTTTCTTCATAATCAATGCCATATGTCTGTGCATACCCCTTGACAACTAATCTTGCCTTGTATCTATTCACAGAACCATCTGCATTGTGCTTGATCTTATAAACCCACTTATAACCAATTGCATTCTTGTCTTTAGGCAAAGGCACCAATTCCCACGTAGCATTTGCATCCAAGGCATCCATTTCTTCATCCATGGCTTTCTCCCATTTTTCATTTCCCATGGCTTGCTCAAAAGAAGCGGGTTCTAGTTCCTGTATCACTTTGACCATATAGGCATAGTGAATGGCTGTAAATCCATCATATTTCACCCTATCCACAAGATACCTAACCCTGGTAGACCTGCACAAATATACCCTTTCTGCTGTAGAAAATAACCAATAAAGATGCACTCAGGATGAATAGCATGGACATAACCTGCTGGCTGCTCCATAAAGACCTCTTCTTGCAAATCACCATGCAAGAAGGCATTCTTTACATCCATCCGATGTAAAGACCATACCTTTGATGCAACCATAGCAATGACTACTCTTACGGCTGCCATCCTTGCAACTAGACTGAATGTTTCTTCATAATCAATGCCATATGTCTGTGCATACTCCTTGACAACTAATCTTGCCTTGTATCTGTTCACAGAAGCATCTGCATTGTGCTTCACCTTATAAACCCACTTACAGCCAATTGCAATCTTGTCTTTAGGCAAAGGCACCAATTCCCATGTAGCATTTGCGTCTGAGGCATCCATTTCTTCATCCATGGCTTTCTTCCATTTTTCTCTTCCCATGGCTTGCTCAAAAGAAGAGGGTTCTAGTTCCTGTATCACTTTGACCATATAGGCATAGTGAATGGCTGTAAATTCATCATATTTAAGCCTATCCACAGGATACCTAGTTCTAGTAGACCTGTGCAAAATAGGCTCACTTCCAGGTGCTCTCAAAACATCCCTAGTCTTTCTTACTCTAGGTGTAACAACAGAAGGAATACCCAACTCATCATCAATGCTCTGTTCTGAGCCACTGGATTCACCATCCACATAAGAGTGACATGCATTCACATCAAACATGGGCTGATCTACCTTCCCTTTTCCTTTTTGTGATACCTGCATACCACTATCTGCATTGCTTTAAGGAGATTCTCCTGCTGCCTATCCATGGTGAAGTATGTGAACCACTGCTAGAGAACACTGCATGTCCACTAATATTTTGTGATTTGCTACTGTGAATTCTGTGCAGCATTACCATTTTGTGCATCTACATCATCAATCACATTTACTGGTTTATACTAGCTACTCATCTCATAAAAAACAACATCTCTGTTGACTGTAAACTTACGAGTAGAAGGGTTATAGCATCTGTACCCTTTCTGCTGCAGAGAATAACCAATAAAGATGCACTTCTCAGCCTTTGGATCCACCAACTTGGACCTCAACTCATCTGGCACATGAACATAGGCAATGCAACCAAAAATTTTCAAATGAGAAATGTCTGGTTTGCTACCAGTATACATATCCTCTGGCGTCATGCCATGTATTGCTGCAGTGGGAGTCCTGTTCATTATATAAACTGCTGTAGCAACTGCTTCAGCCCAATAATAATAGCCCAATAATAATCTGGTAGATCTTTTTCATTTAGCATGGCACGAGATACGTCTCCAATATGCCTGTTTTTCCTTTCTGCAATTCCATTTTGCTGTGGGGTATGACTGCATGAATATTGTTGCTTTATGCCATGCTCCTGCAGGAACCTTGCAAACTCATTTGAGAGGTACTCTCCCCCTCCATCTGACCTTAGGCATTTTATTTGCAGGCCTGTTTCTTTTTCAACCATAGCTTTAAAAGCTTTGAAGTGCCCAAACACTTCACTTTTCTTTTTCATAAAATACACCCAAAGTTTTCTGCTGAAGTCATCTTTAAATGTGACAAAATAGTGACAGCCTCCAATAGATGCAGCTTTAGTAGTCCACACATCAGAGTGGATTAATTCCAATGGATTTTTACTCTCTTGAACATGCTTAAGAAATGGTTTCCTTGCCTGTTTTCCAAATTGACAGGCTTCACACACCTTATGCATTTCTGCAACCTTGAATTTAGGCAATCCTGCAATAATATTTTGGGCTTGCATTGATTTAAGTCGCTGTATATTAACATGACCAATGCGTTTGTGCCAGATATCAATATCTGCAACTACACCGGTCCCATGTGCAAACATTGCTCCACTCAATTCAGGCATGTCTGCATCCAACGTAAACATCCTGCCCTTGTTCTTTCCTTTTGCTATCAAGCGACCGTTATTTTTCATATCCTCAACAAAGCATCCATGAGGATTAAATCTGACCTGCAAGCCCTGCTCAACCATTTGAGCAACAGAAACCAGATTCTTGGTGATGTTCGGGACATGAAATACATCGGTCAAGTATTTCTTTTTCCCATCCTACATAGACAAAGGAATTTTACCAATCTGCACAATAGGATGTGCAGTATCATCACCAGTCTCCACAAATCCTAGCTTTTCCATTTTCCTTGCATCTTGCATCCATTCTGCATGACCTGTCATGTGGTTTGACGCACCTGAGTCAACATACCACACATCATTTCGTTCTTCTTCACTTGTCACAGAATTGGTCATATGCTGCAGCATAAATAGATGCTCATTTCTGTCATCACCCTGTCTACTATAGGATGCATAATTGCCTTGCTGCAATTTTCCATTCATAATGTCATTCTGCTTTTTGTAGCAGTCTTTAGCCATATGCTCCATTTTACCACAGTAGTAGCATTTTACATAGACAAAGGAATTTTACCAATCTGCACAATAGGATGTGCAGTATCATCACCAGTCTCCACAAATCCTAGCTTTTCCATTTTCCTTGCATCTTGCATCCATTCTGCATGACCTGTCATGTGGTTTGATGCACCTGAGTCAACATACCACACATCATTTCGTTCTTCTTCACTTGTCACAGAATTGGTCATATGCTGCAGCATAAATAGATGCTCATTTCTGTCATTTAGCCATATGCTCCATTTTACCACAGTAGTAGCATTTTACATAGACAAAGGAATTTTACCAATCTGCACAATAGGATATGCAGTATCATCACCAGTCTCCACAAATCCTAGCTTTTTCATTTTCCTTGCATCTTGCATCCATTCTGCATGACCTGTCATGTGGTTTGACGCACCTGAGTCAACATACCACACATCATTTCGTTCTTCTGCACTTGTCACAGAATTGGTCATATGCTGCAGCATAAATAGATGCTCATTTCTGTCATCACCCTGTCTACTAGAGGATGCATAATTGCCTTGCTGCGATTTTCCATTCATAATGTCATTCTGCTTTTTGTAGCAGTCTTTAGCCATATGCCCCATTTTACCACAGTAGTAGCATTCAACATTGTTGTTTGCATTTTGGCCTCTCTACCATCCACCACGACCTCTTTGGCTCCCCCTGCCTCTAGAGTTACCACGTCCTCCTGCATAGGACTGGTTTTCTTGAGTTTGCTGCATATTCTAATTTCTACCACGGCCTCCAGATCGGCCTCCTCTACCTCTGCCTCTACCCCTTCCAGCATTTGAGTAGAAGATAGTTTCTTTTGAGGTTCCTCCTAAAGAAGATGCACCACCATTTCTCTGCTCTTTAGAAATTAGAAGAGCAATCAACTCCTCAAAATTAGGAAATTTTTCATGGACGGCAATGGATGTCTGGAACTGTGCATAATCCTTTCCTAGACCATTCAAGGTCACAGAAACTAGATCATCATCTTCCACTGGCGACCCAATGGAAGCAAGTGCATCCGCAATTTTCTTCACCTTCATGTGGTAGTCATTGATGCTCATATTTTCTCTCTGTACATTGTGCAACTCCTGTTTGAGCTGCATTTTCCTGGCTTGCGTATTTGTGCTGTACATTTTTGCCAAAGTATCCCATGCCTCCTTTGGCGTACTTGCATCCTGAATATGCACAATCATGGAGTCCGAAATACTGATAGACAGCCAGTACATAACTTTCCTGGCTCTCTCATGCCATCCTTTGAATGCCTGCATTTCCTGTTGATTGGGAACATTAGGAAGAACAGGTTCTTCTTCATTTCCTGTAATGAACTCCCAATAGCCTTTTCCCATCAAGAAATTCGTCATTCTAAACTTCCATGCCTGGAAGTTGTTCTTGTCAAGCTTTTCAGTGACAATCTGTGAAAGAGAATCAGATGCCATTATAGAACACTGCAAAATATTCTGTCACTGCAAAAAACACAGCTTTTGCCTCACACGGGCAGATCTGCAAAATTGACGAAAGTGGTATTTCACCACACAGTCACTTCCTAGTGACGATTTTGCATCAACAGGCAACAAGCATGAATCTGCAACTCCCAATATCTCTACACACAGGCATACGATGCAATTTCTGCAGCAACTTTTCACCGACTAGCCACGCAGTGGTCGCACAACCAAAACAGGGCCTTTTTTTGAGTGCCTGCGAAGAACTTCCGCCTTCAAAATGGGCCCCGAAATGGCCTCGAATCAGAAAAATAAAGTCACTCAGGGCTTTGCCCTGTCTAGCAGCATATACTGCACTCTTGCCACACTGCGAAGGGCGTCTCAATCTGAGACAATGCACTCTTGCACTTTTGGCTGTGCTACCTGCATAGATTTGCTCCCAAACTCGAAATAGGAAAGCAACACTAGTCCTCTTGCCAGGACACCACAAACTTGGCTTGCTTTCTTGAGCTCCTTACCACGAACAAGGCTCTGATACCATGTGAAGATAGTGGGAGAGAGGGAAGGAGTCTCACTTGCGGCTTTCTCACATGCACAATGGGGGAATACACACAAAGGTGGAGGCTGAAAACAGTTTTCCTCTTCTTAATTGTGAAAGCCAAAAGAACTCTAGTACAAAGAAATAGAAGAACCCTATATGTGGGTCTCAAACCAAACTCAACTAACTAAGGTGGCATACTAACTGAGCCACGAACTAGTGTAGATAAGGATAGCTATCATCCAGCTATTATTCGTGGGCGGTGTACGAACCGCATCTGTAGCTAACAAGTCGGTGACATAAATGCACAACGGTCACCCTGGCATATCGTGAGTGGAGCTCGATATCTCAACACTTGTGAGGCAGTGTGGTTGAGGAGGATTTTAGGGAACATGGGTGTAGTGCAGAACAAGCCTACACAGTTATCATGTGACAGTTAGAGTTGCATGGCAATTGCAAAGAACCCTTTGTTCCACGCTTGCACAAAACACATTGAGATTCAATATCACTTTGTACGTAAGCTCATCATGGATGGAGAGGTCGACTTGGTGTACTGTCCGACTACAAAGAATGCTATGGACACCTTCATGAAGGCTCTTGGAAGAGACTTGCTAGAGAGGCATCTTCATCGACTTGGCATTAGGCCGAAAAAGTAAGTTCACTTGCAGGTGGACATTGAAGGGGGGTGTTAGATATCAATGCTCCACTCTCGTGTAACTATCCGGGAACCAGCTAACTCTACTTGTAAGCCCCCCATATGAGGAGAAGGCATTTGAGTAGCTTAATTATTCGGTAGGTCCTGGTTTGGACACCAGATGGGGGCCATGTGTGGCCTGATGGCTAGACAGCTTCAGATAGAGTTGGCACACTGCCAACTAGGCTACATGCAAGTGCGGGAAGGCATCCCATGACTGACCACACTGAGGGTAGATGGACCATTTCTCGAGGCAGCCCACTCTCAGGATGTGGGGTCCGTTTGGAGCCCCAGATGATCCCGGATGGCTTTGGGCTGAATGGACACTGTAGGTTAGTTGCTCTATTCTGCACCACGGTTCTAATGTGTGGTCGGTGGCCTATGACCTCCAATCGGCCATTTTGGGCCGACTGGGTCGGTCTCCCAATTGGGTCTAACCGACTACGACTGGTGGCTATATAAGAGCAAGCCCATGAAGCCCATCATCATCACTAGCTACATCAACCTTGATTCCTTAGCATCCAACCTCCGTCCTCTACTATTTCCAGCATGCCATCGAAGCTTCTCACATAGGAGTGCATGGTTGGGAGGCAACACCATCTATTGTATCAGTTTTATAGTAATCAAAATTTTGATTCTCCATACTATTTGCTTTTCTCTCTTGCATATGAAATCCTGCTATCTATTGACCACAGATGTTGTATTGTTTTCTTACAAAATAGACGCTCATTTCTATCATCACCCTGTCTACTAGAAGATGCATAATTGCCTTGCTGCAATTTTCCAGTCATGATGTCATTCTGCTTTTTATAGCAGTCTTTAATCATATGACCCATTTTACCATAGTAGTAGCATTCAACATTGCTGTTTGCATTTTGGCCTCTCTGCCATCCACCACGACCTCTTTGGCTCCCCTTGCATCTAAAGTTATCACGTCCTCCTCCATAGGATTGGTTTTCTTGAATTTGCTACATATTCTCATTTCTACAACAGCCTCCAAATCAACCTGCTCTACCTCTGCCTCTACCTCTTCCAGCATTTGAGTAGAAGATAATTTCTTTTGAAGCTCCTTGTGAAGAAGATACACCACCATTTCTCTGCTCTTCAAAAATTAGAAGAGCAATCAACTCCTCAAAATCAAGAAATGGATGTCCAGAATTGTGCATAATCCTTCCCTAGACCATTCAAGGTCACAAAAACTAAATCATCATCTTCCACTAGCGACCCAATAGAAGCAAGTGCATCTGCAATCTTCTTCACCTTCATGTGGTAGTCATTGATGCTCATATTTTCTCTCTGCACATTATGCAACTCTTGCTTGAGCTGTGCTTTCCTAGCTTGTGTATTTGTGCTATACATTTTTGTCAAAGTATCCCATGCCTCCTTCGGCGTGCTTGCATCCTGAATATTCACAATCATAGAATCTGAAATACTGATAGACAACTAGTACATAATGTTTCTGGCTCCCTCATGTGATCCTTTAAATGCCTGCAACTCCTGTTTATTGGGAACATTAGGAATAACTAGTTCTTATTCAGCTCTAGTAATGAACTCCCAATATCCTTTTCCCTTAAGGAAATTCATCATTCTAAACTTCCATGCTTGGAAGTTATTGTTGTCAAGCTTTTTAGTGACAATCTGTGAAAGAGCATCAGATGCCATTACAGAACACTACAAAATATTCTATCACTGCAAAAAAACACAACTTCTGCCTCACAAGGGCAAATTTGCAAAACTGACGAAAGTGGTACTTGACCACACAGTCACTTCCTAGTGACGATTATGCATCAACAGGTAATAAGAAAGATTCTGTCACTCCCAATATCTCTGTGCATAGGCATACGATGTAATTTTTGCGATAACTTTTCATTGACCTGAGAATAGTGGTCACACAACAAAAACAGGGCACTTTCCTGAGTGACTGTGGAAAAATTCCACCACCAAAATGGGCCTCGAATAAAAAAGTAGCATATACTACCCTTTTGCCACACTGCAAAGGGTGTCCCAATCTGAGATAGTGCACTCTTGCACTTTCCGGTTGTGTTACTTGTAGAGATTTGCTCCCAAACTCGAAAAAAAAAGGAAAGCAACACTGATCCTCTTACTAGGACACCACAAACTTGGTTTGCTTTCTTGAGCTCCTTACCATGAACCGAGCTCGGATACCATGTAAAGAGAGTGGGAGAGAAGAAAGGAGTCTCACTTGTAGCTTTCTCACACACACAATGGGGGAACATACACAAGGGTGGAGGCTGGAAACAGTTTTCCTCTTCTTAGTTGTGTCAAAAGAACTCTCAGTACAAAAGAATAGGTGAACCCTATATGTGGGTCTCAAACCAAACTCAACTAACTAAGGTGGCATACTAACTGAGCCACTAACTAGAGGACATTAAGATAGCTGTCATCCATGTGAAAAGAGTGGGAGAGAAGGAAAGAGTCTCACTTGCGGCTTTCTCACATACACAATGGGGGAATACACAAAAAGGTGGAGACTGAAAACAGTTTTCCTCTTCTTAGTTGTGAAAGCCAAAAGAACTCTCTCTAAGTACAAAAGGAATAGGTGAACCCTATATATGGGTCTCAAACCAATCTCAGCTAACCTAGGTGGCATACGAATTGAGCCACTAACTAGAGTACATAAAGATAGTTGTCATCCAACTATTATTCAATGCCTTCTGAATATGTCAGCTACTTGATCCTCTGTGCTGACATAAACTAGATTAATAAAACCTACTAGAACCTTCTCCCCCACATAGTGATATTGTTAGATATGCTCAATGCCCCACCCTCCTAGTATACACCAGTGGTCCAAGGTGCTCAAGTTGTAAGGCCCCCATATGAGGAGAAGCCATGTGTGAGCCCAAGACACTGGATGGGGATCCGGATCCTGACTTGCATGTCAGATGAGGTCTATCAATGGGACTGTTGATGGTAGAAAGGTGATTGTGTGGGAGCCCCTTATTCTTGCAGGGGCTTGGGGCCAGCTAGGGGGTCTCAAGAGGGCTAGCGGCCCCCCTGGTGGGGGTTCGGGGGTGGGAGCCCCTTGCAGCGATGGTATAGGAAATATTCCATGGACGGCTAGTCAGTTCCACCGACTAGGTTGACTGGTTTGCTCCATCGCCTAGGTCGACTGGTCAACTCCACCGGACCACTGGCTATGTTGATCCGACTACCACTCTCATAGCTATAAAGAGGTGACCTCCCCAATCCATTGTATTAGATCTTCTAGCTAGTAGCCCTTCACCTAGTATCTATCTAAATCACCATCTAAGCTCCATTGTGGTAGTGCACGGGTGGACGGAGCCATCATTTGTACTACATCAGTATTGAAGGAAAAGTTTGTTCCTCTCTAATTTGCTGGGTACTCTATATTCTTTGTTCAGTTTCTGTTCCACTACGCCATGTAATTTGACATGGTATCAGAGCCCAGGTAGCTCTAAGGATCAAAGAATAGAAGAGAGGCGAGGGATTCAACAACATACGGAGTGATGGCAATAGGAAACGGCTTAATAGGAAGCAGCTTGCATTCAGCAGCTGCTGCTACACCAACAATCCAGGCATTGAGGATTCGCCCACCAACCTTCACTAAAGGCAAGCTAGATGGTACGTGTTGGAACACTGAAAGGAAAGAGTAGAGTGACAAAATCAGAATTCTTTCTCATAGAATGAAGAAGAAAGAGGTCCTTAAGTAGGCACCTCATACAAGGTCACTGACATCACTGATGACCTCAAAGCTCCTCAATCATCTCCTCAATCTGCTCCTAGATTCACTCAATCATCCTATGTGGCTTTTCCACCACCTAACTGTGCTTGTGGGCACCTAACTGTGCCTCTAGCACTCACACATAGAAACATAAGGTGTGCCTGAGGCATACACCTTGAGATATCCCAACAAACCCCCCCTCAAGGGAATGCCTCAAGCTATGTCAAGGATACATCTAGTCTCATAGTTTCTCATGCCATCTCATGGTGGTCAAGGATAAATCTATGGCTAGGTTCTCATGCTAGCAAGGGTTTCCTTGGGGGTGTAAGGTAAACAGAAAGGGATACAAACAAACCTTCCAATGGTTATCTCCCCTACATGTACATGCACACAATGTCTGTAGGAGGTACCATGGAACAAAACATACACATGGCCTAGATCATAAGGTGACCAGAGGTGTTTACAAAACACACAACACACAATAATTTATTTTCATTCATTTTGGAGGACTATCCAGGCTGAGTACCTTGACATAAAAAGAGTGATCTGGAGCATACATAGAGATGATTTAAAATGCATAATCTTCATGGGATGCCTCATCTTGTGGAGGCAAATTCACTGTAAGTAGATTTGCATTTTCTGTCTTTGCTTTGTCTCTGCAGAACTTCTCACTATGGTTGTTTTTGCCACAGTGCTTACATGGATTAACTTTGAAGCAGTCCTTTGAAAGGTGATTTGTCTTTCCACAGTGATTGCAAGGAGAGTACTTGCCCTTCTGGAATTTCATAACATAAGCAGTGTCATTGCCTTTCCTTAACTCCATGTGTCTTTCTTCTTCTTGGAGAGCTGAGATAATGCCTTCAAGGTTTGGATTGGGAAGATTCTTCAAAGTGCTTACAATGTGATCAAAGCATTCAGGCATACTCTTAAGTAGTACTGCCATAGCATCATCAGGGGTGATAGGAGAGTTGATAGAAGCTAACTGAGTCATAAGACTCCGCATATAGTTGACATGGGCAGCTAAAGTAGTATCACTTGCCATCTTTAATTCAAAGAAAGAGATTTTAAGTGATAGTTTAGAAATATGAGAGCTTGCACCAAAAATCAAATCTAGCTTCTGCCATGCTTCCGATGGAGACTCCAAGTCAGATATATGATGTATGTAATCATCACCCAAAGCTAAAGCAATTATACCATATGCTTTTTCTTCTCTTGCTGGATCCCTTGCCGGTCGTGTCGGAGCTGAAGATTCCCCAACATTTGAGGCCGTAGAAGAAGCGGTAGGAGTAGGTTTGACAAGTCCCCATAAGTTCTCCCGCATTAATGCAAATTTTACCTTCATTTGCCATGTATGGAACCCCTTTCCATTGAACTTCTCAAGATTATATAAAGTAGCCATGAGAGGGTCTAACCTAGATATTGGGCAGTGTCTATCTCTCTTACAAGGCAAAAAGAACTGAAATACTTCCAAAGTATAGCCACTTGATGTAGCAAATAGTAGTGACTAGTTTTCAAACAATGATGCTACTTTTGCATGCTTCATAGGAGTGAATGAAATAATCACTTTCCAATCACATCCAAGTCTAGCAAGTCAAAAAAAAGCTGAAGCAACACTCGTAGTGAAGTTATTAAAAACTTCAAAAGACCAGAAATGCTAGAGTAGCATTTTATGTAGCATCATTTTCAAAAGTATGTCAAAACTGTCAAAACTAGAGAGCTGAACTTGGAGGGCTCATATCACACTCTTCAAAGCAAAAGAAAGAGGGCTTTCTGAGGCAAAAGAAAGCTGGTATACCACAGTAGATCCTCTGGGAAGAAGAGGCGAAAATATGCGTCAGGTCGCCTTCATCTTCATGACTAAAGTCGATTGGTTTTTCTCTGTTTTCTCCTTCAATATGCAGCCATTGCTGCTCAGATTTCAGCACAAGGTAGCTCTAGGTATGAAGAAGCTTGCCTTGGAAGGAATTAGGAAAAGACAGAGCAGGTGTAGAGAACTTGCAGTAGAGGATTTCGATGACTTTTCTGCAATGGCGACGAGCAGCGCGTGAATTTCGTCGATTCCTTCCAGCTCAAAGTTTGCCCCAACCAGAGGGATCTCCAGCAGAAAGGGCATGGGAAATGGTTGAGGATTGAAGGAGAACAAGCTCAAGCAAAATTTTTGGAGAAGAGGGAGAGATGGTGAAGAAGAAGAAGAAGATGATGATGATGATGTGGCAGAAATGGGCTCAAGGAGGATCAAATGGCTCTGATACCATGTTGGAACACTAAAAGGAAAGAGTAGAGTTGACACAAAATCAGAATGCTTTCTCATAGAATGAAGAAGAAAGAGGTCCTTAAGTAGGCACCTCATACAAGGTCACTGACATCACTGATGACCTCAAAGCTCCTCAATCATCTCCTCAATCTGCTCCTAGATTCACTCAATCATCCTATGTGGCTTTTCCACCACACCTAACTGTGCTTGTGGGCACCTAACTGTGCCTCTAGCACTCACACATAGAAACATAAGGTGTGCCTGAGGCATACACCTTGAGATATCCCAACAGTATGAACTACACTCTATGGAAGTTTAAAAGTACTGCTATTCTAGACTCATATGAGCTTCTAGAGACAGTACTAGGACTGACCTAGAACCACAAGGAACCCCCAACCTAGCAAATTTGGGGAGTATGATACCTCCCAATGCTGACCTTCTATGAGCTTGGAAACATAGGAACACAGATGCTTTGTGTGCCCTGGTTACAAGTACTACTTATAGTGTTTTGACCTTGATTCAGCATACATCTAAGGCAACTGTGGCCTGGAACATATTGAAGAGTCAGTATGAGACGTGAAATTAGACAAGGATCCAAAACTTGGAGAATCAACTCGCAGCAGAGAAATTTAATGAAGGAGAGACAACGGAGGTATTCATAACCCGAATCAAAAATCTACGTGACCAGATGGCTGGTGCTGCGATACAAAATACTAGTGAAGAGCTAGCTCGGTGGTGTCTCCAGATATGTCCACCAAGGTCTGATGGATTGGTAACAACGCCTAACACTTAGGTGAGACCCCAACTAGTGTCATTTGAGGAGTTCTGTGCTTTACTTATGGAGGAGGAATTGAGGCTTAAAGCTTGAGATGGAGGTGGCAATGGGGATGCTACTTTCTCTGCCACTCCAAAAGGCAAAGGTGGTTCCTCCACCAAAGGTGAGTCCTCTACTAGTGGTGACAAAAAGAAGAAGGGCGGCAAGAAGAAGTTTCAGGGAGAATGCTTCTCCTGCAAAAAGAGGGTCCATGTGATTGCAGATTGCCAGGTCAAGAAAGGAGATGAAAAGAATGGTATCCTGAAGAAGACAGATAAGGGGAAAAAAAAAGCTAACATAGCGGAAGCAGAGTTGGATCTATTTCTGGCCATTGAGGAAGAGTGTTCCTCAGTTCAAGAAGCTTCAACCACTGATTCATGGGTGTTGGATAGTGGTGCCTCCCGTCACATGACCTACAAGAAGGGTCTATATTGTTCCATGCAGCCTCTATAGGAACCCATCACCATGACGGTTGGTAATAACACAAAATGCCCTATTGAGGGTATAGGTATGGTTTCATTTGTTTCTGTGAATGGAGATGTTAAGAAACTATCTAATGTGCTGTATGTTCCACAAATCAAGAGAAATTTGCTATCAATTGCTTCCATAATTGACCTTGACCATGAGGTGAGGTTCAGCAAGATAGGAGCAAAAATTCTAGATAATGCAGGCAATCTTGTTAGCATAGGAGTAAGGAGGAACAACCTATATGAGCTAAGTGCTCTTACAGCCACCGCAGGAGTGGGCAAAATCAGACTTTGGCATGAAAGATTTGGCCACATCAGATTTGCAATGTTGAAGGAGATGCAGAAGCAAGGTATGGTTGCTCACTTACCTACAGTCACAAAAATCAAAGAACCATGTGAAGCTTGCATGATGGGAAATGAGAGTGCTCTCGACGGAAGCAAGAATGGAAGAAGGAGAGAGAGAGACAGAGAGCCACACAAGTTTTGGTGGGTGCAGAACCACCCTAATCTTCTTTTTCATTCATTTATATATGTGTTTGAGTATTGTACATAACTGGGGTAAAGGCACAGTGACCTTTAACCCCCACAACCTCCCACTTAAAGGACAATGTGCCTTTAAGGGAGAACAACCAGTGAGCATACTATCCAATACACGACAATACTCAAACCGCTGACTAGGTAGACTCTTCGTCAGCATATCTGCAGGGTTATCATCTGTATGCACCATGACAAGCTCTATGCGCTTGTCCTCAAGTACCTCCCTGATGAAATGGTACCTGACCTCAATGTGTTTGGTCTTTGCATGAAAGACCGGATTTCTGCTAGCTAAATAGCACTCATGGAATCACTATGCAATGTCAGTACACCTGTATGAATCCCCAAATCTCCCACTAGCCGATCAAGCCATATAGCCTCCTTGCAACCCTCTGTGGCTGCAACATACTCAGCCTCTGTGGTAGACAAAGCAATGCACTTCTGTGCACGAGACATCCACGACACTGCACCACCTGCAAAGGTGAACACATAACCAAAAGTGGATCTCCTACTATCCACATGCCCTGCATAGTCTGAATCTGTGTACCCAAGTACACGCATGTCTCCTTTACCAAAGCAAATGCACATCTCCTTGGTACCCTTCATGTACCTCATGATGCACTTAACTGCCTCCCAATGCCTCTTTCCTGGATTAGCCATATAGCGGCTAACAACTCCCACTGCAAATGCAATGTCTGGTCTAGTAGCTATCATAGCATACATAAGACTCCCAACTGCTGATGCATAAGGAACCTTCGCCATCATGGCCTTTTCCTAATCTGATTTGGGACTATCTGTATGACTCAGTTTCACATATGGAGGCAATGGAGTACTCACTGCCTTCCCCCCCTCCATATTGAAACGCTGCAATACTTTTGTAACATACTCTTTTTGTGAAAGCCAAAGGAGTTTCCTACTCTGATCACACGTGATGCGCATACCAAGAATATGACCTGCAAATCCCAAATCCTTCATATCAAAGGCCTCATGCAACTTGGCCTTTAATGCATCTAGCTCATAAGTATTCTTGCTAGCCAATAGCATATCATCCACATATAGTGCCAGGATTATCAGGCTATTATCCTTAGCCCTTTTAGTGTAGAGACAGTGATCAATTTCACTCCTTCTAAAACCCTGGGACCGAATGAAAGCATCAAACTTCTGATACCATTCTCTAGGTGCTTGCTTAAGACCATAGAGACTCTTCTTCAGCTTGAAAACGAAATGCTCTTTGCCCTACAAGTACATCATTAATTAGGGGTATGTACGAAGGCCTTAGATTTTCTTTTAAGGCTTGTGTAGAGTTTCATACCCATATGATATCATTTGAGTTGTTTGGAATGTGTACTTTTCTATTTTGTACCATGCATCATGCATGAGTGTTCAAAAACATTGTGCACTCAGTTTGCTTTTAGACTATGTGCCTATCTCTAATGGATATGATACTCTACATAAGATTTACACTACGTTAGTGTAGGACCTCTATAAATTATCATACTTAAATGATATTATTTAGTATATGGTTTGAAATGCATCTTTCTCCTTTCTTAGCATGCATCATGCAAGAGTGTCAAGAAATACATTTGGCATGTGCTTCTTAGCCTATGTACTTGTTTTCGATGGGTATGATTCTTTGTACAAATGTTAAACTTTAAGGCTTGTGCAAAGTATCAAACCATTCTTTGGCACAATTCAGAATGTATATTTTACTTACTTTTAACTCAATGAAATTATCCTTAACCCTAAACGCTATATCCTAAATTATAACCCTAAACCCTTGAACCTAGACCCTTAATCATTCAACCCATATTCTACATTCTAAACTCTTTACCTTGGATGCTAAACCCTAAACCCTAAATCATAAATCATAAACCATACAACTTACTTCCAATATTCTAAACTCTTAACCTTAGATACAAAGCTATAAATCCTAAACCCTAAACCCTAAGCTGCAAACCCTAAATCATAAATCGTAAACCATACAGCTTACTTTCTATATTCTAAACTCTTAACCTTATATACAAAGCTATAAATCCTAAACCCTAAATCATAAATCATAAACCATACAACTTACTTTCTATATTCTAAACTTTTAACCATAGATACAAAGCTATAAATGCTAAACCTAAACCCTAAACCCTAAATCATAAATCGTAAACCATAGAGCTTACTTTCTATATTACAAACTCTTAAGCTTAGATACAAAGCTATAAATGCTAAATCTTAAACCCTAGACCCTAAACCCTACAACCTAGATCCTAAGTATTAGAACCTATATCTTAGACCCTAAAACATAATCTCTAAACCCTAGACTCTAGATTATAAACCCTAGCTAAACCCTAAAATACAAGCAATAATTTATTATTTCTGGTGATTTGTGCAACTGCGCCCCCCAACTTGTTGCATATGCAACAGGTTGGGGTTGCACCCACCAACTTGTTGCACATGCAACAAGTTGGGGGTTTTGGTGTTTTGTGTGCATATACAATAGGTTGGGGTTGCACCCACCAACTTACTACTACATGTGCAACACTTCAAAGCCTTCCGGCTGCACCATGTAAATTTCCTCATGCAAATCCCCATGCAAGAAAGCTGTCTTGACATCCATCCGCATAAGCTCCATATCCTCTACTGCCACTAGTCCAAGCATGCATCTAAGTGTGGTCATATTCACAACTAGAGAGATCTCACCAAAGTCCACACCCTTCTCTTGCTTGAACCCTTTAGCAACCAAACGGGCCTTGTACCTAGGCACATCATCACCTGTGACCTTCATTTTGTAGACCCATTTACATGGCAATGCTTTCTTTCCATGTGGCAAAGAAACCAAGTCCCAAGTCTTATTCTTCATAAGTGAACTCATCTGTGATTGCATAGCATACTCCCACTTGCGTTGATCCTCATGCATCATAGCCTCTCTGTAGCAAGAAGGCTCTCCGCAATCAGTAAGCATCACATAGTCTACCCCTGGAACAAACTTATCAGGTCGTCTAGACACTCTAGATGATCTTCTCAAGGGCATTTCGGCTTGCTGTCCCATTTGCATATCAGCCACATTTGGCTCATCATTTCCACCAATAGATGATCCATCATCTACCCTTGATTGTATACCTGTGGGAGTACTTGGTGGCACCATTTCTTGCACATTTGGTGCATGGACAGCTTGCTGTCTATCAACATATGCAAGTGGATTCACATCCTGGAAAGTGATTCTCCTCAGCAACCTTTCTTGAATGGTACGGTTCATCTTTTCTACAACTGGATTTTGCTCTGGAGTATGAGGGGCTGTGAGCTCCCTCTTAATCCCATGTGTATCACAGAAATGCTGAAAGTCATGAGAGAGATACTCTCCACTATTGTCAGTCCATAGGCATTTAAGCATTCTACCTGACTGATTCTCAACCAAGGCCAGCCATTTCTGAATTACCTGGAACACATCACTCTTCCGAGCTATAGCATAAGCCCACACTTTCCTAGTTGCATCATCAATGAATGTCACATAGTAATCAGCCCCACCTAATGACCGTGTAGGCATGGGACCACATACGTCTGAATGCACCAAATCAAGCATTTCAAACTCTTTCTTTCCTCTTCTTTTATGGGCTGATTTAGTCTGCTTCCCATAGAGACAATGCTCACAAAATTCAAAATCAGAGAAACTCAAATGTGGTACATAACCCAAACGGCATAAGAGTTTCATTCCATTCTGGCTCATGTGCCCCAACCTGCAATGCCACAAAGAAGTGCTTGGCTGCTCGGTTATTGCAACAACATGATCAAATACCCCTGATACATGTAAGGGATACAAAGTCCCACACTTGGCACCCCTGGCCAAAAGCATAGAGCCCTTCTAAATTTTCCAACTCTGAAAGCCAAAAGTGCTGTGAAAACCAGCATCATCTAGCTGACCCACTGAAATAAGACTCTTGGTCAGCTTAGGCACATGTCTCACATGTTTCAAAACAAATGCAGACCCATTTGCAAAAGAAAACTTTATGTCACCTGCTCCCACTATTTCACATGCATAGTCATTTCCAAGATGCACACAACCTGTCTTTCCACTATCATAAGTGGAGAATCATTCCCTATGGGGAGTAACATGGAATGAAGCACCAGAATCCAAAATCCAATCCTGGGAATATGCATCATCTGAAGTGGTAAGCAACTCTGCAGATAAAGTAGACATGAAGAGAACATCATTGTCACTATTGTGTGTGACTGCATTGATCTCCTCGATCTTCACTTTTCCTTTGTCCTCCCTTGGACTCTCTTCCTTTTGATTTGCACCCCAATTTGCATTCTTTTTCTTATCATTTTGCTCTCTTTTCAGCTTGTAGCAATCCTTTTTCATATGGCCCTTCTTGCCACAATGGTAACACTCAATGTTCCGTGCCCTGGATTTGCTACGTGACTTCCCTCTTTCTTGGGACTTCCCCCTGAACTGTGATCTGCCCCTTTGCACATTTAAGGCTGCATCCTGCTTGTTGCCATCCATAGACTTCCGTCTAATCTCCTCGGCCAACAAGCTACCCACAACATCATCAAATTTCAGTACTCCACCAGGTGCAGAGTTACTGACAGCTGTACGGAAGGTATCCCATGAGGATGGCAATGAACATAAGAGAAATATTGCCTTAGTCTCCGGATCAAAATTCATTTTCTGAGCCTGAAGCTGGCTGAAAATAATATTGAATTCATTCAAGTGAGAAGCAATGGAGACCCCTTCCTTCATTTGCAGCTCAAACAACCTCTTCATGAGGTAAACTTTATTAGAGGCAGTTTCCTTCTCATAAGTGGCACACAATTTCTTCCACAAATCTTCCGTAGTCTGCTCATTTACTACTGTGAAATAAACTGACTCTGCAAGATGAAGTCTAATAGTAGACTTTGCTAATGCATCCAACTCATTCCAATCATCCTCAGACATATTTGCAGGCTTAGCTTAAATCCCTGCCAAGGGTTTAATCTGCTTCTTTTGAATAAGCACATCCCTTATTTGTTCTTTCCACAAAGAAAAGTTTGTCCCATCAAACTTTTTAATGTTGAAAAACTCCTTTTCAGACATGGAAGAGGATGCCATGATGCAAATAAAGCAAAATCCCAAATGCTAGTGCCTGCAAGAGAGAATCACACCAAATACCAGGTGCACCCAAATTTGTATGCCACAATAGAGTGAAATGTCACCAAAACTCAAAGCTCAAAGCATCAAAGGATGCATCTGACTCATGTGCATATACTATGCATCCATATGAGCAAATCTAGCCCAAAAGAAAATGCCAATAAGTGCCAAATGACTCAAGCATAAACACCATCCACTGGCATATGCATCAATAATATCTCATCCAAGAGAGCATAGCACTATCAGTGCATCACCAGCAATGTGTCAAAGCTGTCCCTCAGCATAAAATAGCATCCATGTGCAAAGCGTCCATAAAAAATAGCATCCCACAAGGCAATTTGGGCCTATCAGCGCATCCAACAAGGACCGCAATGCATCTAAATGGCCTATAAATCATCCACTACAACCCAATGCATACCACGAATGAGCGCACACTGCTCAAACTGCAACCAGAGTGATTTGCATAAGGTATGCTCAAGAAATCATAGTCCCACGGTAATGAGCGCTACTGAAAATAGAACCTGAGATGCCTCAAAACATGGGCGCCATTGCATAATCGGAATTAGCAAGAAAATCTGCAAATATACTTCTTCTGCCAAAACTCCAAAATCCCAACTGATGAGTGAGAAATGGGAGTCAACACTTATCCACTGCCATGTGGCATAAATCTAAGGTT
The DNA here is from genome assembly GCF_047967505.1 of Dipteris shenzhenensis. Classification (NCBI taxonomy): domain Eukaryota; kingdom Viridiplantae; phylum Streptophyta; class Polypodiopsida; order Gleicheniales; family Dipteridaceae; genus Dipteris; species Dipteris shenzhenensis. The sequence goes on from NC_141624.1 coordinate 14,649,973, forward strand.
TCAAAACCTTAGAATGAAAAATGCATAACAGAGAGACGAAATCGAATACACAGAGATCTATAACTCTGAAAATCCTCCACCGAATCGTGCAAGAACTGATAGGTAGGGGTTTTTGGGCATCTAGAACACAATGGGACAGACGGTTTTGGAAACCGTGGTCTCAATCACTGGGTCCAACACACGGGATGAAAAACGTTTTTTGAAACAGAGCTATTTGTAAACTCCACCGGAGTGCAAATGATGAGCAACATAGAAGTTTTAGGACCTCTTGAGTCCATCGGAACTGACAGATCTGCAAATGGTTGCTCCAAACTTGAGTTCCAACACCCGGGCAAAAAACGCAGGAACTGACACAGTGAGTCAGAAATCCAATGAAATGATCCCAGATTCAAGAATGAAGGTGTTTCCAAGCTCCTGAAGTGAAGTGGACATTAAAAGCAAGCAATAGTTGCTTCTACAAGTCAATACGGAGTCTCTGTCATCGAACGGAATAGGAAAAAGCTCAAAAAATGACTTTTTCTTTGAAAGCTCTTAACAGGCTCTCAAAACCACTTCGCAAAGCCAAAGTGACTTTTCCAAATGTTCCTCCAAGGTCTCTGCACACTTGGATGCAAGTAAAGTTGCCCACAAAGCTTCCCACAGAGCTTCTCCTTCCTCCCACAGAGCTACTAAGCTTCAAACATTCACGCACGCTTAGCTAGATCACCCGGGCTCTGATACCAGTTGAGAGTGCTCTCAACGGAAGCAAGAATGGAAGAAGGAGAGAGAGAGACAGAGAGCCACACAAGTTTTGGTGGGTGCAAAACCACCTAATCTTCTTTTTCATTCATTTATATATGTGTTTGAGTATTGTACATAACTGGGGTAAAGGCACAGTGACCTTTAACCCCCACAGGGAAAGCAACAGAGAAAGGCATTCCCACAAGAAAGCAAGAATAGAGCAAATGCTCCTCTAGAGTTAGTGCATGTTGACTTGTGCAGTAAGATGCCTACACAGGCCTTGGGGGGATCTTCCTATTTTTTATTGATTGTCGACAATTATAGTAGGAGGATGTGGGTGTACTTTCGTTGCGAAAAGTCTCAAGCTTTTGATAAATTTAAAGAATGGCTATAGCTTGTTGAAAATGAAACAGGGAGAAAAATGAAGAAAATCAGATCGGATGGTGGTGCTGAGTTTGTTTCTACAAAGTTTGGAGATTTTTGCAAGATCAAAGGGATCAAGCAACAAAGAAAGACACCACATATGCCTCAACAAAATTCAGTTGTTGAATGTCGAATGCATACCATGGTGGAGATGGGGACGTGTAAGTTGAAAGGTGTTGGACTACCAAACCACTTTTGGGCTGAGGCTGTCAATACTGCGGTTTACATTCTTAATCGCAGCTATACAAAGGCACTCAAAGGTAAAACACCACATGAGCTTATAACGATAAGAAGCCATCTATCTCCCACTTCAAAACATTTGGGTGTGAATGCTATGCGCATGTACTAGACAAAGAGAGAAACAAGCTACAACCAAAAAGCACCAAATGTATCTTCTTAAGCTATTGTGATGAGAAGAAAGCCTATAAGTTGTATGACCAAGAGGCAAAGAAGATCATAGCGAGCTGTGATGTGGTGTTCAGGGAGCAGCCACATGCAGTGGAGGTAGAGAAGAGCTCTTCCACTTTATCATCAAGCGAAGAGGTAATTCACTATGGACCTATCCCAAGAGCTATAAAGGAGGAGGAAATATCAGATGATGAAGGTATAAGTCACCAACCTATTGTTACACCACTGGAAAAGCCATTGCCACAATGGGTAAGGTAGCTCTACGACCATGATAACCAAATGCATATATCTATTGAGTAGCACGCAGATGGACCAAGGTGGTCTGAGAGAATCGAGGAGCAAAGGAGGGCTTCTGCTCACATAGTCAATATGGCCTTGATGGTTGAGATTATTGCAGAAGTAAAGGAGCCTGTGAGTTTGGAGGAAGCACTTGCAGACCGAGATTGGAAAAATGCTATGGAAGCAGAATATGATAGCATCATGAAGAATGAAACTTGGGAGCTAGTAGATCGACCACCTAACAGAAAGGTTATTGGCACCAAGTGGGTTTGGAAGGTAAAGTATAAGGCCGACAGGACTTTGGAAAAGTACAAAGCTAGATTGGTTGCACAAGGATTTTCATTGGTTGAAGGGTTTGATTTTCAGGAATCTTTCGCCCCAACTACCAAAATGACCATATTCGCACAGTACTATCGGTGGCTACTCATAAAAAGTGGCCATCAAATGGAAGTTAAATCAGCATTCTTGAATGGTGACCTCAAGGAGGAGGTGTGTACATGGCTCAGCCACCTGGGTTTGAGGCCCTCCATTTTGAGAACAAGGTATGTAAGCTGAAGAAGGCTTTGTATGGGCTGAAACAGGCCCCAAGAGCATGGTACCAATGGATAGACAAATTCTTTCATAAATTAAACTTCAAAAGATGTGCCTCAGATGCTAATTTGTATGTGTACAGGAAAGGTCAAAAAATTGCTATTATTGTTCTATATGTGGATGATCTCCTTATTACAGGTGACTATGAAGACATGATCCAGTAGACTAGAAAGGCATTGAGCATGGAGTTTGAGATGATAGACTTAGGCTTGATGCACTACTGTTTGGGGATTGAAGTCTGGCAGGCAAGATCTTCATCTCTTAGCAAAAATATGCAAGGGAGATCTTGAAGGCATTTGGTATGTCCGAATGCAAGGAGATAGCTACACTATGGAGGTAAATGTGAGGTTGTCTATGGAGGATGCCTCACCACTAGTAGACATCGGAGGTACATGAAGTTGGTCGACAGTCTCATCTATCTGTGCAACACCAGACCGGACATCAGTTTTGCTATTGGCGTTTTGAGCAGGTTCTCCAATAAGCCTCGAGAGAATCATTGGAATGTAGGAATGTGGGTGCTCAGTTATGTGAAGGGAACTCTTGATTATGGCATCACCTATGGTACAGGCACTTCCTTGGCTGGTCATTGTGACTCAGATGGGCTGGAGCTGTTGATTCCAGGAAATCAATTTCTGGATATTGTTTCTCTTTAGTTCAAGTATCTTCTCTTAGATTAGTAAGAAACAACCAACAGTGGCATTGTCTTCTACTGAGGCTCAGTACAAGGTAGCATGTGTTGCTGCATGTGAAGCAATGTAGCTGAGGAGGATCTTATGGCACATGGGAGCGCAAGAGGATGTGGCAACTGTGTTGAGGCGCAATAATCAAACTTGCACGGCCATTGCGAAAAATCCAATGTTTCATGCACGCACAAAACATATAGAGATTTAGTATCACTATGTGGGTGATTTGATCAAGGACAGGATAGTGGAATTGGTCTACTATCCAACAAAGCAAAATGGAGTAGATATCTTCATCAAGGTACTCGGGAAGGATCAGCTTCAGGGTCATCTTCAGAGACTCAACATTGGGCTGAGAAGGTAGTTCACCTACAGGTGGACATTGAGGGGGGGTGTTAGATATGGTCAATGCCCCAGCCTCCTAGTAACTAGCAGTGGTCCAAGGTGCTCAAGTTGTAAGGCCCCCATATGAGAAGAAGCCATGTGTGAGCCGGGGACACTGGATGGATCTTGACTTGCATGTCAGATGAGGTCTATCAATGAGACTATTGATGGTAGAAAGGTGATTGTGTGGGAGCCCGTTACTTTTGCTGGCCCCCAGCTGGGGGGTTCCCAAGGGGGCCAATGGCCCCCCTGGTGGGGGTTTGAGGGTAGGAGCCCCTTGCGACGATGGTATACAAAATATTCCCTCAATATTCCATGGATGACTAGTCGGTTCCACTGACTAGGTTGACTAGTTGGCTCCACCGACTAGGTCGACTGGTCAACTCCACCAACTACATTGATCTGACTACCACCCTCATAGCTATAAAGAGGTGACCTCGCCAGTCCATTTTATCAGATCAAATCTTCTAGCTAGTAGCTCTTCACCTAGTATCTAGATCGCCATCTAAGCTCCACTCTGGGAGTACACGGATGGACGGAGCCATCATTTGTACTAAATCAGTATTGAAGGAAAAGTTTGTTCCTCTCCAGTTTGCTGTGTACTCTATGTTCTTTGTTCATTTTCTGTTCCATTGCGCCGTGTAATTTAACAGATAATGCACCTCAATGTGCTATGTTCTAGCATGATACACTGGGTTAGTTGCCAAGTGTATACTACTCATGTTGTCACAATAAATGACAACTGGCCCATCTGTAGACTGATGATATCATAAAGTAGCTTACGCAACCAAGCTACCTCACATGCAGCCATTGCTACACCCCTGTACTCAGCCTTTGTGCTTGACAAGGCAACTATAGGCTATTTCTTATTGCTCCAAGTGGCTATAGCACTCCCAAAAGAGAAAACATATCCACTGGTAGATCGTCTATCAAAAATACTACCAACCCAATCAGCATCAATGTATCCATGCAACTGTATCTGAACCCCAGTCTCATAAAATAGTCCATATTGCAGTGTGGACTTCACATACCTCAGTATGTGTCTAGCTGCATCCAAATGCGGTCTCCTTGGAGCCTACATAAATTGACTTACCAACCCAACAGCATAGCTCAAATCTGGCCTAGTAATAGTCATATAAATCAAACTTCCTACTATGCGTTTGTACATGGTAGGGTCTTCCAGAAGCTCACTTGCATCTGTGCTCAACCTCACATTCTGCTCCAAAGGAACTGAAATAGGCTTACAGCCTATCATCCCATATTTGGACAGCATGTCCAATCCATACTGCCTCTGCAAGAGCCATATCCCACTTGTGGATCTAATCACCTTAATGCCCAAGAAGTAATGTAGCTCTCCCAAATCCTTCATCTCAAACTTCTGCTTCAATAGCATTTTCACATGAAGGATATCTTCATCACTATCACCTGTGATGATCAAATCATCAACATAAATGACAAGCAACATAATGCCTTTCTCTATTTTTCTCACATAAAGTGAGAAATCTGCCTTGGAAATCTGAAAGACAATAATGACAAGATACTGTCCTATCTTGGTAGACCATGCTCTAGGTGCTTGCTTCAAGCCATACAAGGATTTCTTCAACCTGCAAACAAACTCAAGATGAATAGCATGAACATAACCTGGTGGCTGCTCCATAAAGACCTCTTCTTGCAAATCACCATGCAAGAAGGCATTCTTTACATCCATCTAATGTAAAGACCATCCCTTTGATGCAGCCATAGCAATGACTGCTCTTACGGTTGCCATCCTTGCCACTGGACTGAATGCTTCTTCATAATCAATGCCATATGTATGTGCATACCCCTTGACAACTTGTATCCATTCACAAAACCATCTGCATTGTGCTTCACCTTATAAACCCACTTGTAGCCAATTGCATTCTTGTCTTTAGGCAAAGGCACCAATTCCCATGTAGCATTTGTTTCCAAGGCATCCATTTCTTCATCCATGGCTTTCTCCCATTTTTCTTTTCCCATGGCTTGCTCAAAATAAGTGGGTTCTGGTTCATGTATCACTTTGACCATATAGGCATAGTGAATGGCTGTAAATCCATCATATTTCTTCTTTACTCCAAGTGTAACAATAGAAGGAATACCCAACTCATCATTAGGGCTCTGTTCTGAGCCACTTGCATTCACATCAAACATGGGCTGATCTACTTCTTCTTTTCCTTTTTGCGATACTTGCATACCACTATCTACATTGCTTTGAGGAGATCCTCCTGATCTCAATTCGCCTATCCATGGTGATGTATGTGAACCATTGCTAGAGGACACTACAAGTTCACTAATATTTTGGGATTACTGCTGTGAATTCTATGCAGCATTACCATTTTGTGCATCTACATAATCAATCACATTTACTGGTTTATACCAGCTGCTCATCTCATAAAAAACAACATCTGTGCTTACTATAAACTTATGAGTAGAAGGGTTATAGCATCTATATCATTTCTACTACAGAGAATAACCAATAAAGATGCACTTCTCAGCTTTTGGATCTAACTTGGATCTCAACTCATCTGGCACATGAACATAGGCAATGCAACTAAAAACTTTCAAATGAGAAATATCTAGTTTCCTACTAGAATACCTTATTGAGATATCGAGCTCCCCACTCGTGATATGACCGTTGTGCATTTATGTCACCGACTTATTAGCTACAGATGTGGTTGGTACATCGCCCATGAATAATAGCTCGATGATAGCTATCCTTATGTACTCTAGTTCATGGCTCAATTAGTATTCCACCTTAGTTAGCTAAGTTTGGTTTGAGACCCACATATAGGGTTCTTCTATTTCTTTGTACTAGAGTTCTTTTGGCTTTCACAACTAAGAAGAGGAAAACTATTTTCAGCCTCCACCTTTGTGTGTATTCCCCCATTGTGTATGTGAGAAAGCTGCAAGTGAGACTCCTTCCTTCTCTCCCACTATCTTCACATGGTATCAGAGCCTGGTTCGTGGTAAGGAGCTCAAGAAAGCAAACCAAGTTCGTGGTGTCCTGGTAAGAGGACCAATGTTGCTTTCCTTTTTCGAGTTTGGGAGCAAATCTCTACAGGTAGCATGAGAAAGAATGTAAGATCGTGCTAAACCTAGTGCACACAAGATTAACAGAAGAACTAAGGAGGCTCAAAGCACACTAAATAAGACATGAGAGGGAGATAGCAAATCTATATCTCTTGCAATGTGTGTTCTCAACAATACATGATAGGCTTCTTATATAGAGAGAGCCTTTAGAATAGTCAAACCATGTGGGATCCTCTCATCCACATCTCTCCTTGTGGATATCCTCAATCCACATCTCCACATCATGTAGTCCACATCTTAGGGTGGCTACTTTAATACATTCCTTATCACATACCTTTACCCTTTAATCTCTGTGCTAATGGCACCATATCTCAACACCTCCCCTTGGTGCCATGATCCTTTGGCTACTGCAAGGTGGTCAGATGTGAGTTACATTCCATCACCTCCCCTTAGTGCAAGCCTGCTACTTAAGATGGTCAAGTGTGGCTTTTACATGTCAGTTTCTCCCCTGGGTGCTTTCATAGCTACTCTCAGGTGGTCAGGCTTGATTATAAACATATGGGCTATAGGTCAAAAGGATGTTGCTTCTCAATGCTTGATGTCGATGGCGTTCGTTTCTTCGCTTGAGGTAGCTTAATGCATGATGCTTTGTTCTTCCATGTGCCTTGATGCTTTATGTGTGGATGCCATGCTTTGTGCTATGGTCATCTCATGCACTTGTGCTTTTGGCATGCCTATGACAGCAATGTGTGCATTCATGCTTGCTTTATCATTTGTTGCAAAGGTCGTACCAATTGATTTCTTTCAATATTGGTAGTGTCTAATTGCATACAACGATCACTTTTCCTTTTTGGGGTGTGTGCAAATTCTTCCTGGATTGGAAGTTATGCCTTGTTGAAGTTTTTGTGAAGAAGAAGGGTCCTTGATGATGTGGCTTGGTTGTTCACATGATGCACTCACACTGTGCTTAGTAAGAGGTTACTGTGCTTAGGTGGCCCTTAACTATTCCTATCCCTAACCATAAGCCTTAACCATGGTTCAAGTTTGATCTGCCACGTGGCAAAAAACTGACCATTGCATGGCTAACCAAACCTAGAGATTGACTACACCCTAATCATTCTATGTGCCACGTGTGGCCCTTAGCCAAAACTATGACCAAATCTTTGCAAACAATCTGTCATCCTCATTGCAAGAAGAAGTCGTTGGCATTCCTTATCGCAAGAAGAAGAAGTTGTCTCGCTATTGTCCGGGTCGGGGATGTGTGCATGCTATCGCATGAGTTGCTTGGGCAATCGTCGATCGATGGAGATGAGGAGATAGTCATCGCATTTGCAGTTGGGTTGCGTTGGCTGTAGGTTGCTGGTCGTCAATGGATGGGCCGTGTAGAGGTTGTACAGAGAGTTCCAACGGTGCTTGGTCATTTCTACAATGCAATCGATCCTAGATATATCAAAGAATTCAACCAGAGTCTGCGTATGTGTGAAATCAATATGGTGCTTTGCTGCAAATTTCGGAGAGAGGAAGAGTGAGTGCAAGCCGCTTGTAGAGGGAGGCAGACGAAGCAGCATTTGCTCAGGGGATGAATCTAATTATTATGATTGGGCATTGGTGTTGTTTTCAACGTGGATAAGGATCTCGCCAAACCCTCAATGAAATCGCATGAATCGGAGCTTGCCATATCTAGGAAGCGTGCATAGCTTGGCTGCTTTGTGTTTTGGAGCTTTGAGCTATCGTCAGTCAAGGTCGCGTCTAGAGAGGGACGATCTTGAGCTATCGTCAGTCAAGGTCGCGTCTAGAGAGGGACGATCTTGCAGGAGCAGCATTAAAGGACGCGGGAGACTGGAGACTGGGAGCACTGTTGGAGAGGCATCAAAGGCAATTAGGCGAGGCTGGATTTTGGTCGAGTCAGTTGTAGTAGTCACTGCTTGGTGTAGATGTTGCTAGTTGTTGCTGGCATCGCTTAGCTACGTATGCTAGGTCGTTTTGGAGATGGAGAATCCTTAGAGCCTTAGATCTACAACAAGGTTGAAAACCTTTGAAGTTGCACTCCCTGTCTCTCTCTCTCTTGCAACAAGGAGAATATAAATGCTCTCTCTCCCAAACATAATTTTATCACAGAAATGAAGGAGCATATCTCTCTCTTTCTCACGTGAATGGAAATATCTCAAATGAATGGAAATTCTATTGAGCAAATGGAAATTGTCTCAAGAAGATGGATTTCTCTCTCTTTCTCTCAATGAATTCTCACAAGAACTCTCGAGATCTAAAACTAATCCTACATTTTGAAACTAATCTAGGAATGGAAGCAATCCTAGTGAACTACTAATGAGCTAAACTAGGAGAGCTAAACCTATGCTCTGATACCATGAGAAAGAATGTAAGATCGTGCTAAACCTAGTGCACACAAGATTAACAGAAGAACTAAGGAGGCTCAAAGCACACTAAATAAGACATGAGAGGGAGATAGCAAATCTATATCTCTTGCAATGTGTGTTCTCAACAATACATGATAGGCTTCTTATATAGAGAGAGCCTTTAGAATAGTCAAACCATGTGGGATCCTCTCATCCACATCTCTCCTTGTGGATATCCTCAATCCACATCTCCACATCATGTAGTCCACATCTTAGGGTGGCTACTTTAATACATTCCTTATCACATACCTTTACCCTTTAATCTATGTGCTAATGGCACCATATCTCAACATAGCACAGCCGGAAAGTGCAAGAGTGCATTGTCTCAGATTGAGACACCCTTCGCAGTGTGGCAAGAGGGCAATATATGATGCAGGCAAGGTCAAGGCCCTCGGTGACTTTATTTTTTTGCTTCGAGGCCATTTCAGGGCCCGTTTTGGAGGCAGAAGTTCTCCGCAAGCACTGAGAAAAAGGCCATGTTTTTGCTGTGCAACCACTACTCCACAGGTCAGTGAAAAGTTGTCATAGAAAATTGCATCGTATGCGTGTGCGCAGAGATATTGGGAGTTACGGAATCATCCTTATTTCCTGTTCATGGAAAATCATCACTAGGAAGTGACTATCTGGTCAAATACCACTTTCATTAGTTTTGCAGATTTGCCCTTGTGAGGCAGAAGATGTGTCTTTTATAGTGAGAATATTTTAGTGTTTTGTAATGGCGTCTGATTCTCTTTCATATATTGTCACTGAAAAGCTTGACAAGAAAACTTCCAAGCATGTAAGTTTAGAATGACGAATTTCCTTAATATGGGAAAAGTCTATTGGGAGTTCATTATAGGAAATGAAGAAGAACCAGTTCTTCCTAATGTTCCCAATCAACAGGAAATGCAGGCATTGAAAGGATGGCATGAGAGAGCCAGAAAAGTTATGTTACATTGGCTATCTATCAGTATTTTAGATTCTATGATTGTGCATATTTAGGATGCAAGTACGCTAAAGGAGGCATGGGATACTTTGGCAAAAATGTATAGCACAAATACGCAAGCCAGGAAAATGCAGCTCAAGTAGAAGTTGCACAATGTGTAGAGAGAAAATATGAGCATCAATGACTACCACATGAAGGTGACGAAAATTGCAGATGCATTTGCTTCCATTGGGTTGCCAGCGGAAGATGATGATTTAGTTTCTATGACCTTGAATGGTCTAGGAAAGGGTTATACATAGTTCCAGACATCCATTGCCGTCCGTGAAAAAATTCCTGATTTTGAGGAGTTGTTTGCTCTTCTAATTTCTAAAGAGTAGAGAAATGGTGGTGCATCTTCTTCAGGAGATACTTCAAAAGAAACTGTCTTCTACTCAAATGCTGGAAGAGGTAGAGGCAAACGTAGAGGAGATTGACGATTTGGAGGCCATGGTAGACATCAAAATATGCAGCAAACTCAAGAAAACTGGTCTTATGGAGGAGGACGTGGTAACTCTAGAGGCAGGGGGAGCCAAAGAGGTCGTGGTGGATGGCAGAGAGGCCAAAATGCAAACAGCAATGTTGAATGCTACTATTGTGGTAAAATGGGTCATATGGCTAAAGACTACTACAAAAAGCAGAATGACATTATGAATGGAAAATTGCAGCAAGGCAATTATGCATTCTCTAGTAGACAGGGTGATGACATAAATGAGCATTTGTTTATGGTGCAGCACATGACCAATTCTGTGACAAGTGCAGAAGAAAGCAATGATGTGGTATGTTGGCTCAGGTGCATCAAACCACATGACAGGTCATGCAGAATGGATGCAGGATGCGAGGAAAATGGAAAAACCAGCATTTGTGGAGACTAGTAATGATACTGCACATCCTATTGTGCAGATTGGTAAAATTCCTTTGTCTATGTAGGATGGGAAAAAGAAATACCTGTTTGATGTATTTCATGTCCCAAATATCACCAAGAACCTGGTTTCTGTTGGTCAAATGGTAGAGCAGGGCTTGCAGGTCAGATTTAATCCTCATGGATGCTTTGTTGAGGATATGAAAAATAATGGTCGCTTGAATTGAGTGGAATAATGTTTGTACATGGGATCGGTGTAGTTGTAGATATTGCTATCTAGCATAAATGCATTCGTCATGTTAATGTATAGCGACTTAAATCAATGCAGGCCCAAAATATTGTTGCAAGATTGCCTAAATTCAAGGTTGTAGAAATGCATAAGGTGTGTGAAGCCTGTCAATTTGGAAAACAGGCAAGGAAACCATTTCCCAGACATGTTCAAGAGAGTAAGAAGCCATTGGAATTAATCCACTATGATGTGTGGACTACTAAAGCTGCATCTATTGGACGCTGTCATTATTTTGTCACTTTTATTGATGACTACAGCAGAAAAGTTTGGGTGTATTTTATAAAAAATAAAAGTGAAGTGTTTGGGAATTTCGAAGCTTTTAAAGCTACGGTTGAAAAAGAAACAGGCCTGCAAATAAAATTCCTAAAGTCAGATGGAGGGGGAGAGTACCTCTCAAATGAGTTTGCAAGGTTCCTACAGGAGCATGGCATAAAACAGCAATATTCATGCAGTCATACCCCATAGCAAAATGGACTTGCAGAAAGGAAAAACAGGCATATTGGAGAGGTATCTCCGGCCATGCTAAATGAAAAGACCTACCAGATTATTATTGGGCTGAAGCAGGTGCTACAGTAGTTTACATAATAAACATGACTCCCACTGCAGCAATACATGGCATGATGCCAGAGGAGATGTATACTGGTAGCAAACTAGATATTTCTCATTTGAAAATTTTTGGTTGCATTGCCTATGTTCATGTGCCAGATGAGTTGAGGTCCAAGTTGGATCCAAAAGCTGAGAAGCACATCTTTATTGGTTATTCTCTACAGCAGAAAGGGTATAGATGCTATAACCCTTCTACTCGTAAGTTTACAGTAAGTAGAGATATTATTTTTGATGAGATGACCAGCAGGTATAAACTGTGAAGATAGTGGGAGAGAGGGAAGGAGTCTCACTTGCGGCTTTCTCACATGCACAAATGGGGGAATACACACAAAGTTGGAGGCTGAAAACAGTTTTCCTCTTCTTAGTTGTGAAAGCCAAAAGAACTCTAGTACAAAGAAATAGAAGAACCCTATATGTGGGTTTCAAACCAAACTCAACTAACTAAGGTGGTGTACTAACTGAGCCACAAACTAGAGTAGATAAGGATAGTTGTCATCCAGCTATTATTCATGGGTGGTGTACCAACCGCATCTCCAACTAACAAGTCGGTGACATAAATGCACAACGGTCACCCTGGCATATCGCGAGTGGAGCTCGATATCTCAACACTCCCCCTCGAGCTCAATCCCAATTCTTGCACACCAAGCAAGTCTCTGAACTTGTGTAGCTTCTCTGCGCCCAATGCTTTCGTGAATATGTCAGCTACCTGATCCTCTGTGCTGACATAAACTAGATCAATAAGACCTAGTAAAACCTTCTCCCGCACATAGTGATAATGCACCTCAATGTGCTTTGTTCTAGCATGATAGACTGGGTTATTTGCCAAGTGTATGCTGCTCATGTTGTCACAATAAATGACAACTGGCCCATCTATAGACTGATGCATATCATCGAGTAGCTTATGCAACCAAGCTACCTCACATGCAGCCATTGCTGCATCCCTGTACTCACCTCTGTGCTCGACAAGGCAACTGTAGGCTGTTTCTTGCTGCTCCAAGTGACTGCAGCACTCCCAAAAGAGAACACATATCCACTGGTAGATTGTCTATCAGAAATACTACCAGCCCAATCAGCATCAGTGTATCCATGCAACTGTATCTGAACCCCAGTCTCATAAAATAGTCCATACTGCAATGTGGACTTCACATACCTGAGTATGCGTCTAATGCGGTTTCCTTGGAGCCTGCATAAACTGACTTACCAATCCAACAGCATAGCTTAAATCTGGCTTGGTAATAGTCATATAAATCAAACTTCCTACTATGCGTCTGTACATAGTAGGGTCTTCCAGAAGCTCACCTGCATCCTTGCTCAGCTTCACATTTTGCTCCAAAGGAACTGAAATAGGCTTACAGCCTGTCATCCCATATTTGGACAGCATGTCCAATCCATACTGCCTCTGCAAAAGCTGTATCCCACTTGGTGATCTAATCACCTCAATGCCCAAGAAATAATGCAGGTGAATAGATACAAGGCAAGATTAGTTGTCAAGGGGTATGCACAGATATATAGCATTGATTATGAAGAAACATTCAGCCCGGTTGCAAGGATGGAAACTATAAGAGCAGTCATTACTGTGTCTGCATCAAAGGGATGGTCTTTACATCAGGTGGATGTAAAGAATGCCTTCTTGCATGGTGATTTGCAAGAAGAGGTCTTTATGGAGCAGCCACCAGGTTATGTTCATGCTGTTCATCCTGAGTTTGTTTGCAAGTTAAAGAAAGCCTTGTATGGCTTAAAGAAAGCACCTAGAGCATGGTCTGACAAGATAGGACAGTATCTTGTCACTTTGGTTTTCAAATTTCTAAGGCAGATTTCTCAGTTTATGTGAGAAAAATAGAGAAAGGTATTATGCTGCTTGTCATTTATGTTGATGATTTGATCATCACAGGTGATAGTGATGAAGATATACTTCATGTGAAAATGCTATTGAAGTAGAAGTTTGAGATGAAGGATTTGGGAGAGCTGCGTTATTTTTTGGGCATTGAGGTGATTAGATCACCAAGTGGGATACAGCTCTTGCAGAGGCAGTATGGATTGGACATGCTATCCAAATATGGGATGATAGGCTATAAGCCTATTTCAGTTCCTTTGGAGCAGAATGTGAAGCTGAGCGAAGATGTAGGTGAGCTTCTGGAAGACCCTACTATGTACAGATGCATAGTAGGAAGTTTGATTTATATGACTATTACTAGGCCAGATTTGATCTATGCTATTGGATTGGTAAGTCAGTTTATGCAGGCTCCAATGAAACCACATTTGGATGCGGCTAGATGCATACTCAGGTATGTGAAGTCCACATTGCAATATGGACTATTTTACGAGAGTGGGGTTCAGATACAGTTGCATGGATACACTGATGCTCATTGGGCCGGTAGTATTTCTGATAGACGATCTACCAGTGGATATGTGTTCTCTTTTGGGAGTGCTACAGTCACTTGGAGTAGCAACAAACAGCCTACAGTTTCCTTGTCGAGCACAGAGGCTGAGTACAAGGGTGCAGTAATGGCTGCATGAGAGGTAGGTTGGTTGCATAAGCTACTTTATGATATGCATTAATCTACAGATGGGCCACTTGTCATTTATTGTGACAACATGAGCAGTATACACTTGGCAAATAACCTAGTCTATCATGCTAGAACAAAGCACATTGAGGTGCATTATCACTATGTGCGGCATAAGGCTTTACTAGGACTTATTGATCTAGTTTATTTCATTACAAAGGATTAGGTAGCTCACATATTCACGAAGGCATTGGGCACAGAGAAGCTACGCAAGTTCAAAGACCCCGTCTTGGTGTGCAGGAATTGGGACTGAGCTTGAGGGGGAGTGTTGAGATATCGAGCTCCACTCGTGATATGCCAGGGTGACCGTTATGCATTTATGTCACTGACTTGTTGCGATGCAATTTTTGTGGCAACTTTTCACCGACCAGTGGTCGCACAGCAAAAATAGGGCCTTTTTCTCAGTGCTTACGGAGAAATTCCGCCTTCAAAACGGGCCTCAAAACTGCCTCGAATCAGAAAAATAAAGTCACCAAGGGCTATGCCCTTGCCCGCACCATATACTCCCCTCTCGCCACACTACAAAGGGCATCTCAATCTGAGACAATGCACTCTTGCACTTTTCGGCTGCTACCTGTAGAGATTTGCTCCCAAACTCGAAAAAGGAAAGCAATATTGGTCCTCTTACTAGAACACCGCGAACTTGGTTTGCTTTCTTGAGCTCCTTACCACGAACCAGGCTTTGATACCATGTGAAGATAGTGGGAGAGAAGGAAGGAGTCTCACTTGTGGCTTTCTCACATACACAATGGGGGAATACACACAAAGGTGGAGGCTGAAAATAGTTTTCCTCTTCTTAGTTGTGAAAGCCAAAAGAACTCTAGTACAAAGAAATAGAAGAACCCTGTATATGGGTCTCAAACCAAACTCAGCTAACTAAGGTGGCATACTAACTGAGCCACAAGCTAGAGTACATAAGGATAGCTATCATGCAGCTATTATTCATGGGTGGTGTACCAACCGCATCTGCAGCTAACAAGTCGGTGACATAAATGCACAACGGTCACCCTGGCATATCACAAGTAGAGCTCGATATCTCAACAGGGGCAGCCAAAGAGGTCGTGGTGGATGGCAGAGAGGCCAAAATGCAAACAGCAATGTTGAATGCTACTACTGTGCTAAAATGGGTCATATGGTAAAAGACTGCTATAAAAAGCAAAATGACATCATGACTCAAAAATTACTGCAAGACAATTATGCATCCTCTAGTAGATAGGGTGATGAAAGAAATGAGCATTTGCTTATGGTGCAGCACATGACCAATTCTATGACAAGTGCAGAAGAAAGCAATGGTGTGTGGTATGTTGACTCATGTGCACCAAACCACATGACAGGTCATGCAAAATGGATGCAGGATGAAGGAAAATGGAAAGACTAGGATTTGTGGAGACTGGTGATGATACTACACATCCTATTATGTAGATTGGTAAAATTCCTTTGTCTATGAAAGATGGAAAAAGGAAACACCTATCTGATGTATTTCATGTCCTGAATATCACCAAGAATCTAGTTTCTGTTGGTCAAATGGCTGAGCAGGGCTTGCAAGTCAGATTTAATCCTCATGGATGCTTTGTTGAAGATATGAAAAATAAAGGTCGCTTGATAGGAAAAGGGAAGAAGAAGGGCAAGATGTTTATGTTGGATGTAGACATGCCTGAATTGAGTGTAGCAAAGTTTGCACATGGGACCAGTGTAGTTGTAGATATTGATATCTGGCATAAATGCATTGGGCATGTTAATGTACAGCGACTTAAATTAATGCAAGCCCAAAATATTATTGCAGGATTGCCTAGGTTCAAGGTTGCAGTAATGCATAAGGTATGTGAAGCCTATCAATTTCGAAAGAAGGCAAGGAAACCATTTCCTAGACATGTTTAAGAGAGTAAGAGGCCATTGGAATTAATCCACTATGATGTGTGGACTACTAAAGCTGCATCTATTGGAGGCTATCATTATTTTTTCACTTTCATTGATGACCATCAGAAAAGTTTGCATGTATTTTATGAAAAAGAAAAGTGAAGTGTTTGGGCATTTCAAAGCTTTGAAAGCTATGGTTGAGAAAGAAACACGCCCGCAAAGAAAATGCCTAAGGTCAGATGGAGGGAGTACCTCTCAAATGACTTTGCAAGGTTCCTACAAGAGCATGGCATAAAGCAACAATATTCATGCAGTCATACCCCACAGCAAAATGGACTTGCAGAAAGGAAAAACAGGCATATCGGAGAGGTATCTTGTGCCATGCTCAACAAAAAAAACCTATGAGATTATTATTGGGTTGAAGCAGGTTCTACAGTAGTCTACATAATGAACAAGACTCCCACTACATCAATACATGGCATGACACCAAAGGAGAGGTATGTGAAGATAGTGGGAGAGAAGGAAGGAGTTTCACTTGCAGCTGTCTCACATACACAATGGGGGAATACACACAAAGGTGGAGGCTGAAAACAGTTTTCCTCTTCTTAGTTGTGAAAGCCAAAAGAACTCTAGTATAAAGAAATAGAAGAACCCTATATGTGGGTCTCAAACCAAACTCAGCTAACTAAGGTGGCATACTAACTGAACCACGAACTAGAGTACATAAGGATAGCTATCATCCAGCTATTATTCATGGGCCGTGTACCAACCACATCTAAAGCAGAGTTACAGAATCATCCTTATTGCCTGTTCATGCAAAATCCTCACTAGGAAGTGACTGTGTGGTCAAATACCACTTTCGTCAGTTTTGTAGATTTGCCCTTGTGAGGCAGAAGCTATGTTTTTTTGCAGTGACATAATATTTTCCAGTGTTTAGTAATGGCGTCTAATTCTCTTTCACATATTGTCACTGAAAAGCTTGATAAGAACAACTTCCAAGCATGGAAGTTTAGAATGACGAATTTCCTTATGGGAAAAGGCTATTGGGAGTTCATTATAGAAAATGAAGAAGAACCAGTTCTTCCTAATGTTCCCAATCAACAGGAAATGTAGGAGTTTAAAGGATGGCATGAGAGAGCCAGAAAAGTTATGTAGTGGCTGTCTCTCAGTATTTCAGATTCTATGATTGTGCATATTCAGGATGTAAGTATGCCAAAGGAGGCATGGGATACTTTGGCAAAAATGTAAAACACAAATATGCAAGCGAGGAAAATGCAATTCAAGCAGGAGTTGCACAATGTGCAGAGAGAAAATATGAGCATCAATGACTACCACATGAACGTGAAGAAAATTGTAGATGCACTTGCTTCCATTGGGTCACGAGTGGAAGATGATGATTTAGTTTCTATGACCTTGAATGGTCTAGGAAAGGATTATGCATAGTTCCGAACATGCATTGCCGTCCATGAAAAATTTCCTAATTTTGAGGATTTGTTTGCTCTTCTAATTTCTGAAGAGCAGAGAAATGTTGGTGCATCTTCTTCAAGAGAAACTTCAAAAGAAACTGTCTTCTACTCAATTGCTAGAAGAGGTAGAGGCAGAGGTAGAGCAGGCCAATCTGGAGGCCGTGGTAGAAATCAGAATATGCAGCAAACTCAAGAAAACCAGTCCTATGCAGGAGGATGTGGTAACTCTAGAGGCAGGGGGAGCCAAAGAGGTCATGGTGGATGGCAGAGAGGCCAAAATTCAAACAGCAATGCTAAATGCTACTACTGCAGTAAAATGGGTCATATGGCTAAAGACTGCTATAAAAAGCAGAATGACTTAATGAATGGAAAATTGCAGCAAGGGAATTATGCATCTTCTAGTAGAAAGGGTGATGACAGAAATGAGCATCTATTTATGGTGCGACACATGACCAATTTTGTGACAAGTGCAGAAGAAAGCAATGATGTGTGGTATGTTGACTCAAGTGCATCAAACCACATGACAGGTCATGCAGAATGGATGCAAGATGCAAGGAATGGAAAGACCAGGATTTGTGGAGACTGGTGATGATACTGCACATCCTATTGTGCAGATTGGTAAATTCCTTTGTCTATGCAGGATGGGAAAAAGAAATACTAGTCTGATGTATTTCATGTCCCAAATATCACCAAGAACCTAGTTTCTGTTGGTCAAATGGTTGAGCAGGGCTTGCAGGTCAGATTTAATCCTCATGGATGTTTTGTTGAGGATATGAAAAATAATAGTCACTTGATAGCAAAAGGAAAGAAGAAGGGCAGGATGTTTACGTTGGATGCGGACATGCTTGAATTGAGTGCAGCAATGTTTGCACATGGGACCGATGTAGTTGTAGATATTGATATCTGGCATAAACGCATTGGTCATGTTAATGTACAGCGACTTAAATCAATGCAGGCCAAAAACGTTGTTGCAGGATTGCCTAAATTCAAGGTTGCAGAAATGCATAAGGTGTGTGAAGCCTGTCAATTTGGAAAATAGGCAAGGAAACCATTTCCTAGACATGTTCAAGAGAGTAAGAAGCCATTAGAATTAATCCACTCTGATGTATGGACTACTAAAGCTACAGTAGTACAGTAGAAAAGTTTGGGTGTATTTTATGAAAAAGAAAAGTGAAGTATTTGGGCATTTTGAAGCTTTTAAAGAAACAGGCCTACAAATAAAATGCTTAAGGTCAGATGGAGGGGGAGAGTACCTCTCAAATGAGTTTGCAAGGTTCCTGCAGGAGCATGGCATAAAGCAGCACTATTCATGCAGTAATACCCCACAGCAAAATGGACTTGCAGAAAGTTAAAACAGGCATATTGGAGATGTATCTCGAGCCATGCCCAATGAAAAAGACCTACGAGATTATTATTGGGCTAAAGCAGTTGCTACAACAGTTTACATAATAAATAGGACTCCCACTGCAGCAATACATGGCATGACACCAAAGGAGATGTATATTGGTAGGAAACCATATATTTCTCATTTGAAAATTTTTTGTTGCATTGCCTATGTTCATGTGCCAGATGAGTTGAGGTCCAAGTTGGATCCAAAAGCTAAGAAGCACATCTTTATTGGTTATTCTTTGCAACAGAAAGGGTATAGATGCTATAACCCTTCTACTCATAAGTTTACAGTGAGCAGAGATGTTGTTTTTGATGAGAAGCTGGTATAAACCAGTAAATGTGATTGATGATGTAGATGCACAAAATGGTAATGTTGCAGAGAATTCACAGCAGCAATCACAAAAATTAGTGGACCTGCAGTGTCCTCTAGTAGTGGTTCACATACTTTGCCATGGACAGGCAGATTGAGATCAAGAGAATCTCCTCAAAGCAATACAGATAGTGGTATGTAGGTATCACAAAAAGAAAAAGAGAAGGTAGATCAGCCCATGTTTGATGTGAATGCAGGTCACTCTTATGTGGATGTTGAATCCAGTGGCTCAGAACAGAGCATTGATGATGAGTTGGTATTCCTTCTATTGTACCTCGAGTAAGGAAGACCAGGGATGTTTTGAGAGCACTTGGAAGTGAGCCTATTTTGTGCAAGTCTACCAGAGCTAGGTATCCTATGGATAGGCTGAAATATGATGGATTTACAGCCATTAACTATGCCTATATGGTCAAAGTGATACAGGAACCAGAACCCACTTCTTTTGAGCAAGCCATGGGAAAAGAAAAATGGGAGAAAGCCATGGATGAAGAAATGGATGCCTTGGAAGCAAATGCTACATGGGAATTGGTGCGTTTGCATAAAGACAACAATGCAATTGGTTGTAAGTGGGTTTATAAGGTGAAGCACAATGCAGATGGTTTTGTGAACAGATACAAGGCAAGATTAGTTGTCAAGGGGTATGCATAGACATATGGCATTGATTATGAAGAAACATTCAGTGCAGTTGCGAGGATGGCAACTATAAGAGCAGTCATTGCTATGGCTGCATTAAAGGGATGGTCTTTACATCACATGGATGTAAAGAATTCCTTCTTGCATGGTGATTTGCAAGAAGAGGTCTTTATGGAGCAGCCACCAGGTTATGTTCATGCTATTCATCTTGAGTTTGTTTGCAGGTTGAAGAAATCCTTGTATGACTTGAAGCACGCACCTAGAGCATGGTCTGACAAGATAGGACACTATCTTGTCACTATTGGCTTTCAGATTTCCAAGGCAGATTTCTCACTTTATGTGAGAAAAATAGAGAAAGGTATTATGTTGCTTGTCATTTATGTTGATGATTTGATCATCACAGGTGATAGTGATGAAGATATCCTTCATGTGAAAATGCTATTGAAGTAGAAGTTTGAGATGAAGGATTTGGGAGAGCTACGTTATTTCTTGGGCATTGAGGTGATTAGATCACCACGTGGGATATGGCTCTTGCAGAGGCAGTATGGACTGGACATGCTTTCCAAATATGGGATGACAGGCTGTAAGCCTATTTCAATTCCTTTGGAGTAGAATGTGAAGTTGCACACAGATGCAGGTGATCTTCTAGAAGACCCTACTATGTACAGATGCATGGTAGGAAGTTTGATTTATATGACTATTACCAGGCTAGATTTGAGCTATGCTATTGGATTGGTAAGTCAGTTTATGCAGTTTTCTCTTCCTAAAAAATTTCCTCGATTGTTGCTACTGGGTTGACTGCCTGGGTCATACTACTTCTTGTGGCAATCTCTTTGATAGTGTCCAAACTTATGATAGTAATTGCACTAAATGTTTAGCAAGTTGGTGGATTCATTACCTCATCCTTGGAATCTTCCTCAATTGGAATGATTTCCTCTTTGCTAATGCTGATGTTGCTGATGTTGATTCTAACTTTGATGCTGTTGTTGATGATGACCACTTTGCTGAAATGATCTACCTTTGCCTCTACCTCTACCCCTACTTCTATCTGAAGTCATGAATTCTTGATCATTGGAATGGCCTTTGTGTGCGTGAATGGCTTGCATCCTAAGTTCTTCACTAAGTAAAATTAATTGGAGCTCCTCCAGTGTCAGAATTTGTCATTGGATGGCAATACTCTAGATTAGATTCTTGTATCCCTCTCCTAGTCCATTCAGGATGACTTGAATCATTTTTGCTGGATTCATGGTCTCTCCTACTGCTATGAATTGATTTTTATAATCATTGATCCTGAGCACATAAGCATAACTAGTTTCATTGCTGTTGCAAAAACTATGATTTATCTGGTTCTTAGTGTGAGAATCCTAGAAGTGGTCTTGGACTCATAGAGAGTTGTGAACATACCCATGCTTCTTTTGATTTCTTCACTATGTTGAGCTGTCCTACCATGACATCTTGCACATTTTTCTTGATAAGATGATGTGCATATTTGTCTTTCTTCTCCCATTCTTCTTGTTCTTTGGAAATGGTAGCAGGATCTGCAACTACATGTGAGATCCCTATTGGTGCAATTCTAGGTCTCATTGTAGATCACGCTACTACTATGGCAACAGGATGAATAGAGTTACTGCTAGCTAGATCATCCAATGGTCTAGGTGTAGATCTAATGGTATTCATTTGGTATTTCCATGTGTCATAATTGGAGTTTTCTACCTTAGCAGATGCCTCCAAATTGAGGTTGCTGGTCATAGACATGGTGCAACAAGTGTACTCAAATTGTCTGTGAAACCGTTGTCTAAATCAACTGCAAAACACTGACTATATCAAGTGAAAGCTAACTGTTGGTGAAGATAGAACTGAAATATATAATCCAATCTACTACAAGTATTGTGGCAAATGATGCCGAGAATTTCCAAGAGGCTTTACAAGGCCTTAATAAAGTGCACAATGCCAAAAAATATCCTATGAGTCTTTACAATGATGGCATGTGTGTGTAAAATCAAATCATGTGCTTGTTGGGGTTTGTCAATGTCCTGCCTCTCCATAGGCACACTTGTGATCCTATGTGTGTGCTAGAGGGGCAGTTAGGTGTGTTAGGTGGAGCTAGATGCTTCTAGAGGATAGGGGAGAGATTCTAGGATCTTGGTGGCCTTTGGTATGGGGTCATCTATGATGTCAGTGTGGATGTAGAGATAGCCTACATATGGCCCTCATTTCTCTTCATTCTATGAGATAGTTCTTCATTTGTGTCCATCTTCTTGTCTCCATTTTGCTTAGGTTTCTCTTTTCCAACATGGTATTAGAGCAGTACCATCCTCCTTGAGCCTGCTGATCCCACCACCTCATCATCATCTTCTCCTCTCCTCGGGGGGATCACTCATCATATGTAACCCTATCACGTGAGTTCAACAGAAGGATATTTTTAATTCCTAAATTTCTAAAAAATTAATATACATAAGGGAGCATTTAAAATGAAATGTAAAAAAATTTACAGATTTGTATAGAAAAAGGGTACTTTTTATTAAGGAAAATTTTACAGATAAGGGATTTTACAAATAGGCCTCGAACGCACGTGATATAGAGGGTTCATACATAGTGACCCCCCCGAGCTCCTCTCTCCCATTGCTCACTCTCACTCTTTGCATCTGATGGGATATCTCAAGGTGTATGCCTCAGGCACACCTTGGTTTCTATGTGTGAGTGCTAGAGGCACAGTTAGGTGCCCACAAGCACAGTTAGGTGGTGGAAAGCTACATAGGATGATTGAGAGAATCTAGGAGCAGATTTAGGAGATGATTGTGGAGCTTTGAAGTCATCAGTGATGTCAGTGAGCATGTATGAGGTGCCTACTTAAGGACCTCACTCTTCTTCATTCCATAATGCAAGTATTCTGAGTTTTTGTCCACTCTTTGCTTTCCTTTCAGTTTACCAACATGGTATCAGAGCCATTTGATCCCCCTTGATCCATTTCTGCCACATCATCATCTTCTTCTTCTCCATTTTCCTCCTTCTTCCCAAAATCTTTGAGAGCTTGGTTCTCTGCCTACAAATGACCATTGCCCAAACCCTCTAAGTTGCAAACTCCTCTAGTATGGGCAAACGTCCAGCAACAAGCTTTCTAGGAAATTGTGACTGTACGTGAAATGCCAACACTTACACTGATCGATGAAAATCCATGCAATTCCACCTTTGTACCTATCTATTTGCAAATTCCTTCTAGCCCATGTTGGATGATACTGAGGGCAAGTTGCTAGTGAAATTTGAGCAGCAATGGCTGCATATTCAAGGAGAAATCAATAAAAAACCAGTCGACTTTGAAGGGGCAAGCTATGGCGACCTAATGCGTTTTTGCGCCTCTTCTTCCCAGAGGACCTTTTGTGGTATATCAGCTCTCTTTTTCTTTAGAAATCCCCTCTTCCTTTGCTCTGAAGAGTAAGCTACAAGCCCTCCAAGTTCAGTCTTCTGGTTTTGACATTTTTGATAAGTTTTTGAAGAAGATGCTACATAAGATGCTATTCTAGCATTTCTGGTTTTTTGAAACTTTCAATAACATCAGTACAAGTGTGGCTTCAGTTGTGCTTTGAATTGCTATACCTGGTTTTGATTGGAAAGTATTCATTTTAGCCACTTCTGTGAAGCATGTAAGTGAAAGCATCATTGATTGAAATTTTGTCACAAGACTTTGCTACATTAAATGCTTATATTTTGAAGCATTTCAATTGTTATTCTAAGCCTTGTAAGAGAGAAGACACTGCCCAATACCTGGGTTAGACCCTCTCATGGCTTGCTTATGCAAAATATGTGAAAAGCCAAAACATAAAACAATGTCTTGTTATGCTACAAAGGATGAAAATGCCAACCTGACTTCCTTGTTGAAGATTGCCAAAACAATGGTTGCCAAAAAGGAAGCAACTACAAAGCCAGAGATCTACCCTTTCATGGCACCTTCATTTGACTCCAAGTATAAGAAAAAGCTGAAGTTCAGATACCTAAGATATGCTTCTCTACACAACTATGGAGATGACAAGAAAATTGTTCTCTTGAAGGATATGATTTTCAGATCCACTTGTTCTATCATAGTACCATCTTATAAGGCACTAGACACTGCCCATGTGGTAAGACCTTGCCTTGACATGGATATTTTGCCTCCACAAGATGAGGCATCCCATGAAGATTAAGCATTTTAAATCATCTCTATGTATGCTCCAGATCTCTCTTTTTATGTCAAGGTACTCAACCTGGATAGTCCTCCAAAATGAATAAAATAAATTATTGTGTTTTGTAAACACCTCTGGTCACATTATGATGTAGGCCATGTGTATGTTTTGCTCCATGGTACCTCTTGTAGACATTGTGTGCATGTACCTACAGGGGAGATAACCATTGGAAGGTCCTTTTGTATCCCTTTTGTTTACCTTACACCCAAGGGAACCCTTGCTAGCATGAGAACCTAGCCATAGATTTATCCTTGACCACCATGAGATGGCATGAGAAACTATGAGACTAGATGTATCCTTGACATAGCCTGAGGCATTCCCTTGAGGAGGGGTTTGATGGGATATCTCAAGGTGTATGCCTCAGGCACACCTCGGTTTCTATGTGTGGCTTACTACAAAAACTCCTAGCACTACCTCACCACGAACTATAGCTACACACAGCTCCGACCATCCTCTCCAAGCGACTGTAGCAATGCCATATGTCCGCCCTCTCCAACCAGCCATTGTTAGCCACTACACATGGTTCTTGCAAGCCTCACCATATATGGACAGCACTCCTAGCCTCTACAATAGTTGCTAACTTCCAGGCTACTCACTTCAATGTCGACTCTATAGAAACACATCAACAACAGAAGATAGACATGAAGAGACTCCCACTAACCCACAACCATCTCTCTAGCAACAATTCTTCCATGAACTTCTTCATCTGGTGGCTAATCTACTTCAATGTATTCAGCAAGGTGCGTCTTGATGAGGGTGCTCCAAAAAGAAAAAACGCTTGATTTTTCATGCTCTAATTGCTCATCACATCACGCGCACAATTTTGGTGAAAGTATCACACACTTTTGATCCTGAGTGATAAACCTACTTCTTGCACGCACATCAGCCTCTACATCCATGCATCTGACCCAACATCTAAAATGAACAAGGAAAAGGAAATATTTGCTACTTTTTCATCACTCAAATTTTGGTCTAGATCTATTTCAGAGTAGATTAGATCATCCATAGCGGAGAGAACTCCAAAGTAGCCAATTGAAGCCATACCAAAATATTCCTAAATACTTCTTGAGTCCCTTCGCTCACATGCAGTTTCACATCATTACATTTCCTAAAACCCAACCTTCTATAGTCCAGTGAGCAAACTTCAGAGTGTTTAAATGTTTGATCAATTATTTAGTGGGCAGATAGCACTATTGGAAAAGAGCAAGCTGAGCAAAATGGAGACAAGAAGATGGACACAAATGAAGAACTGTCTCATAGAATGAAGAGAAATGAGGGCCATATGTAGGCTACCTCTACATCCACACTGACATCATAGATGACCTCATACCAAAGGCCACCAAGCTCCTAGAATCTCTCCCCTATCCTCTAGAAGCATCTAGCTCCACCTAACACACCTAACTTCCCCTCTAGCACACACATAGGATCACAAGTGTGCCTATGGAGAGGCAGGACATTGACAAACCCCAACAAAGCCCCCCTCAAGGGACTACCTCAAGCTATGTCAAGGATACAGCTAGCACAAGGTGTCACATGCCATCTCATGGTGGTCATGGATCTATCAATGGCTAGGATCTCAAGCTAGCAAGGGTTCCCATGGTTGTAAGGTATACAGAGTGGGGAACACAACCCCCCCCAATGGTTATCTTCCTTGGATGTACAAACAAAATGTCTACAAGAGGTACCATGAGGGCCAAACCCCCCCTAATGGTTATCTCCCCTGCATGTACAAACACAAGTCTGCAAGAGGTACCAAGGGGACAACACATACATGGTCTACATCATAGGTGACTAGAGGTGAGGACAAAGAACTCATAGTTTATTACAATCATTTTGGAGGACTATCCAGGCAGAGTACCTTAACAACTAGGGGAGATACAAGTGGAGCTCAAAAAACATACTCATCATCTCTTAGATGATGTGGGCTTGACAAGAAGCCTCTTCTTGTAGCAAAGCAAAATATCCATGTCAAGGCAAGGTCTTACCACATGGGCAACTTTACTGCCAAGCCAAGCTATTATGATGACAGTTTTTAGAAGCCACTTATGTCTACTAGCAAGCCAAGCTAATATGATGAGAGTTTTGAGAAGCTGAAGATCATGGTTTGGATTGTTGTCGTCTCTAAAGATCGAGTCCTTTCCATCTTCCCTCTTGGCATATGACAGTCCTAATCTCGACTTCCCTTCCGTAAGTATACCCACTCCCGAATTCGTATCAGGACCAAAGAAGCCACCCATCACTAGTGCTAGTGGCGGTCCTATTAGCAACCCATCTGCCCCAAACTGAGGGCCTCCTCTAGCATAATCGAATAACACAGCTCCGCTGCCTCCCACTTTTTTCAACATCACTGTGTCTGATCCGTCGTCGGCAACCCAGTAGAAAAGGAATGCCTCAAATGTGTCATAGTAGTCGTCTGTACTTCTGTAACCCTCTGGATTAAAGGCTCCAAACCTGACTCCCTTCTCAGTGATGCCCACGATCATGCAAGGACCCTTAAAGTCACATTTCTCGTGAAATGTTGTGGCACTAAAGCCATCGACAGACACCTTGTAGCAGCATTTCAATTCTCGACCGGCTAAGAAAGTGTCAGCTAGGAGAGCATCGGGAAATGGAACAACAATGTTGAGGTAGGGAGAAGCTTGAGAGAGTTGGTCTTGTGGTTGCTGCTGCTGCTTTTTACCGAAGAGGCCTCCTAAAAGACAAGAAGGAGGAGGAGGAGGAAGAGGAGGGGGAGACGCCATAGTTGAGGGTCACGAGGTTTGATGAGCAAAAGATGATGCTGTTGGTAAACTGAAAGGAAAGCAAAGAGTGGACACAAACTCAGAATACTTGCATTATGGAATGAAGAAGAGTGAGGTCCTTAAGTAGGCACCTCATACATGCTCACTGACATCACTGATGACTTCAGAGCTCCACAATCATCTCCTCAATCTGCTCCTAGATTCTCTCAATCATCCTATGTGGCTTTCCACCACCTAACTAGTTCACTCAAGGATCAGCTGAGAAACAGCATTGTTGGAGTCACCTTAGGGCTTGCAACCCTATTTGTTGAGGCTATAGAAGGAGGTCGATGGTGAATAAAGACTCACTCTAGCAACACAACCTGCTCAAACAAGCTATCATAGAGGTTGCCGAGAAGCTAGAGTAGCTTGCTTTTCTTTGGAGTCCACTTCAGGGCTTAGAGATGAATGTCTTCACAATAGAGATATGACAAATGAGTCTCAAAAACTCTTCCTATTTATCTCAACAAAATTTCTCTCTCACACACAAAGAAAGAACAATGGACAGAAACTCTTTCTCTTTCTCAATCACTAAATCTCTCAGAAACTCTCAAAAGAGATGAACAAAAATCCTATGGATAGAAAATCTCATTGAGGGGTAACTCCACCACCCCACTAAGCCACTACCTCCAAGTGAAGCAATAGAATATTCAAATATACTATCTTGTAACTGAAAAACGGACTTTTTTCTCCATAACGATTCCTACAGCAGTCGGTTGTTATTGGACTACAGTCTTACTAATGTATTAAACTTGTTTTGGCTCAACTAGAGCTTGGTTGATGTCGAGAGTAATATCAAGAAGATAGAGTCTTGTGTTCAGCTCTCTTGTATAATTTGGTATCTTGAATTATATCTGCAATTCTTTTTTAAGTTATCCGCTCTGTTTCCAACTATGTGTTGATTCCTGAGATTCCATTTCTTTTAGATAATGTTATTCAAGAGTTCTGCATTGTGAATGAACTTGGAACACATTTGGTAATCCTAATCAATGTTTGAACTCAATATAGATAGTAGAAGGCTCGTGCTGGAAGGAGATGGACAAGAATAAAAAAACATTCTGATTCAACAAAGAGCAAGGTGACAAGAGGACCGCTTCACCACAAAACAAGAAACAATGATGACAAGTGCAGACTGCAAGTGAAGAACTGCAAGTGAAGAGAAGCAACCAAAGAACAAGACAACCACAGCAACCATTACCACCTATGGAAGTATTGGGACCCATTGGTCTAGATACCGTCTGCACTTGCGGACCACTTTGTAGTCTAGAACCCGCACCAGCACCCGCATCCCCATCCGTTCCCAATCGGCGATGTTGTAGTTTCAGCTCCCTAACATGTTTGCAAAACGACAGTTGCATGCCAGCATGCAACTTGTATGTCCCAGTCTACCTGAACATCCCCTTCAAGAGCCTCCAGGAGCGTGCCCATCTGCTCCATGTTGACACTTACATTTCTTGAAAAAGCCCATAAGTACTCAGCCAGTGCATTGGTAGTACATCGGCGTAACAATTCCTCTTGAATGCCTAAAACATATTCCGAATGCAATTGCTGTGAGCGGACTCCAAGTGAGCTTCTGCCACTTGCACCTCTGCTTCTAGGACCACCATCATGTCCTCCAGTTGTTGCAGCTCTAACCTTTCCTACTGACTCCACAAGGACTCATTCTCAATCCGCAACTGAATGACCTCCGATTCCAAACTTGTCACCGCCCCCCGCACCATAGTGCATTGCAAGATGAGTGAGCAATTGAGAACAAAACTATAGTTATACATTAAGAGGCTGCACTCGAAAAGAAAATCTAGTCGAGGACACCATAGAAACAACCATAGGCTCAAAGATCACCTCCAATTCCTCAGGTGCAAACACCTGCACTGCCTCAGACATTGCCGCCACCATTGGATAAGTCACTACAGTGGTTGTTGCTGAACGGTGAAGCTACTCTAGCCACCTTTGAGTGAGTGACCTTCCTACCAATGGACTACCTCCAAAAACCCCCATTCTAGTGGTTGCAAGAGCTACCATTGTGGGGGCTAAAGGCCACTGCACCTTAACCCCAGTTATGTACAATACTCAAACACATATATATATGGATGACATAGAAGATTAGGGTGTTCTGCACCCACCAAAACTTGTGTGACTCTCTCTTCTGGCTCTCCCTCTCTCTCTCACCTTCTTCCATTCCACTTCCATTGTTGAGGTCTCTCAACTAGTATCAGAGCATGGGTGTTCTAGCTGAGCCCGAATGTGAGCCTGGAGTCCAAAGTCTGTTGCTACAGCTCTATGGGAGGAAGGAGAAGCTTAGTTGGGTGTCTTTACCTTATCCTGATGTCAAAGACCTTGTAGAAAACTTTGGAAAGTTCTCTAAGTGGTTTTTTGCAAGCCAGCAGATGGTTTTGGAGGCGAAAGATAGTCTACTTTAGACCTGAGAGTCTTGTGATGGAGATATCTTTTCTTAGAAGCTGCATATTGCCATGAGATATAAAGCAAAGTTGTAGAAGACTTTGAGCCTAAGGTTCATTTTTTGCAATTAAATGCAAGGGTTGATGGCTCTTACTCCATCCTTGGATGAGATTTTGGAGTTGTGGCAGAAGAGAGATATTTACAAATTGTCTTGCTGAGTTTGATTATGCAGTGACACCCATGTTTTGAGACACCCTAGGTTCTATTTTCACTAGCGGTCATTGCCGTGGGGCCATGATTTCTTGCAGTGGTAAACACACTCCCCGTTCTACCTGCATGAGAAGGAGTCAAGGGTGCAAAAGAAGAAACCACCCCCTGACTAATACGAGGCCCTTATGTTCTCTACATCTTGGGTGCTCTGCTAGTAGAACCCTCAATCTTCCCTTGGACAGGTCCCTTAGGTTCAAGAGTAAGAACCAAAGCCGTATTCCATCGAGGCACTGTAGACTCAAGATGTAACGAAAATAGGATCTCCAAAATTTGACCAATATTTGAGCTCACCACCTGCTTCTTCTCAACCACTGTCACACCCTTTGAGCCTCTGCATGTATGCGCTCCTTAAGAACACAAACCTGCTGCTAAGCAATCGTTATCATCCCTCGAGTCCAAGGAGTGATTGTATATGTTTTGGCCTATAAAAACACCAACTCTAGAATCCACTGATATAAATCCCGTAGTTGTGCATCCTGGCATGCCGTCAGCTTGTACTCTCCTCTGGCAAGAGTTCCAAACATAGCCACCGTTGCCTCTGTTGAACACATCAGCTACACGAACACTCCTCCATCCATGGGCAAAAACAATCATTGATAAATCAACTGAACTGTCAACTCCTGATGTTCCCCCAAGAATTCCACAATAGTACCCACTGCCAGCTATTGGCAAAGCACCAATGCTACTAGGTGAATATTCACCCTTTGCCAATCAATGTTGTTGAAACTCCGAAGGCATAGTAGTTGACGACGAGCATCAATTGACTGGGAATCAATGTATACCAATGGAAGTAAAGGAAGAAACTATGAATGATCCATCCACATAGCGATGCAAAGTAGAACGAAGGAAAGGGTGGTGAATGCAGATGAAAACTGGAAGGCGAAGGAGCTCAAGAGGACTACAAGTGCAATGAGGAAAAACAAGCAACCAACTAGTACATGCAAACAAATGCTTAAGAATTGCAATCCTAATTGCCAATACCCCACCTTGTGATAGGTGGTTGCATGGCGGCTGGGATAGGACCTCGTAGAAGACTGTTGTCATCATGCCTCAAATCCTTCTTCCACATGTCCCCATGCAATAGATCTGCTGCCTCCACCTCAACCTAGGAAATTTGTGCCTCATTAGATATCAAAAATGGGCACTAAAGACTACCGTCATGATGGTATGGACGAAGCCAAAAGCCATTAACTAGATGTGGAAGTACGTGCCCTTGCAAATCCGCAAGATAGAACGATGTCAATCCGCAATCATGAATGGACCAGACCATCGCAATTTCAACTTCCCTAGCATTTGCCCAAGGCGAGTGTTGAACAAAAGAACCAGTTGCCCACGCTCAAAAGATTTTTTCTTCAAGGCCAAATCCACCCTCCGCTTGCGCCGTGCTTGAACCTCTAAGGTGAGATAGTAGCTCTCCAGCCACATCTCATCCAACTGATCTAGAACATCCAATCAGAACACCATTGACTCCTATGGAAGCTGAAAGAACTAGTAGTGCAATGAGGGAGGCGAGCAATGCTACATGTATATGAAAAAAGTGAAAAAAGATTGCATTCCCAATCGCCAGTACCCCTCGTTGTGATGACGACAGGGTATTGCATGCTAGTTGGGATAGGACGATGCAAAATACTTCTGTCATCATGCATCTTACCATACTGCCACATGTCCTCCTTAGTCCAAGCAACAAAGTTTGAAGGGAAGAAAGGACAAGATCTAGATAGTCATATTAGATAGTTCAAGACTCATCGAACTGCTAGCAGATTTGGAGCTCTATCTGATGCAGTCAAGAAAAATAAATTGCAGCTACTTTTGAGGGTAAGGCAATGACTTGGTTTATGCAATATGGTCTTGCCAATTTTGCAAATTACGATTCCTTTAAAGTCTCATTCGTAAGTAGATTCAAAAAAGAAAAAAACATTAGAATCAGTCCTAAAGAATCTTCAGAATATTTAAAAAAAAGACCTATTGGTGGAGGACTATCCAACCAAAAACAAAGAGAACGCCTTTGCCACTTCAAAACCTTTACCTTTCTTCTTGAGTGAGTAACAACTTCCACAATGTCTTGAGCCAATTCTTCATACTTTGTGTGCTAATCTTCCTCAGTAGGTGCTGACTCTGCAACCACCCCTTTAAAGACCCTTGTCCACATTACTGCTCCCATCTTTGGAATCACTTGAACCCATTGGCTGTCTGCACCTGAGGACCTCTTTGCGGTACTGACCTCACACCAGCACTTGCATCACCATCTGTATCTAGATGGAATTCATGTAGAACAACAACTTGACACATCTGCAAAGCCATTACATCCCTGGCACATGCGATTGTCTATCCCACTCCACTCACATGTCCCCTTGCAAAGCATCAACGAGCGAACACATATGCTCCATGTTGACACTGACCATGCCAGGAAAAGCTCGCAAATACTCAGCCACTAGAATTGCTTGGTAATGGCAATTGTTTGAGATGGTTGGATCTCTTGCTAAGATTGACCATGTTTCAGGTGTTCAGGATATTGGTCCTCAAGTCTTCTCTTCATTGTTGCTGGTGCATTGATTGAGCAATTTTGTACTCGAACATAGTGTCAAAGAATTGCTTTGGCTTTTAGTAATAATCATGCAATTGCTTGGTAATCTTGGCCCTTAGTGGGTAGATCCTTTTCAGATGTTCAGGTACTATGTGGCTCAATTTTCTATATCTCTCCTTCCCATTCTACTTTAGGGGGGAAATGTTGGCAAAAGCCTCATTGGGTGACCATGGGATAGTTGGAATATTTCCCTCATGCTGGGAGTGCCTCCATGAACTAGATAGAACAAGTTAGAATGATCTTGCCTTCCGTTTGGTGTCCCTTGCAAACAATAGTCGGATTGTTGATATATTGTCTTGATAGTGATTGTTGGTGCTGTTTTTCACCAATCTTGCTAAATTTGTGTTCTAGTTCTTGTTTAGAGGTTTTGCTCTGTTATTATTGACTATTGTGTAGTTAGACTTTGTTCTACACCTGATTGCATCTTGTAGCTTGAGATAGTTGCTCAATACATTCCTTAACACCTTCATCGCTGTTTTATCTTGTCCATCATGCTTTGGATATGTCGTATCAAGATTCTTTAGCTTCGTGCTTGGTCCTTCCAGTGGCTTGGAGTCTTTTCTCACCTGCTGTCAATCCCGACTACTATCAGATTGCTTGTTGGATCATTGTTGGATTGCTTTGTTCTATTCTTTTATGCTTTTTGATTACCTCCTCGCCCTCTTCTTGAGTTGTGTAGCTGTTAGGCATATTTGTGACTCTGTTTGAGGTAGAATGAAGTCGTATTACTTGTTGCTTTTTCTTGGACTTGAGTTATTGTTGTTGTTATTAGCTAACCATGTGGGCTAGCAGCAATGACTCTAAGGGGTGTGCTAGGGTAGGTTAGCCACAAGGATTGGCAATTTAGTTCTCCAAGAGGTTGAGTCTCCAATGGTCGCTTCTCTAACGATCAGATGGTTCTTGTACGCATGCTATTACTAGCATTCCAACGTTGTTCTTTACACAGCTGTTATGTGGACCCTTGCTCTAGAATATAGAGTTCTTCAGTGTTTTGTCTCTATCTACATTCTCTGTACTCCTTTTTTGTAGATGTTGCATGTATCATTTTATCTCTGTTTCTCGTAGCATCTGCATGTAGTTATGATGCTACACATTGGCGATCACAATGCGCATTCTTACCATCATGCAAGGGATTTGCAATCTAGCAATTGATTGTCATTCAGCAAGGTTTTGGGTGTGCTCATGCCATCCATTCCTTGCCATCATTGTGGAGGCACTTCACATGGAGGTTTGCACACAGTTGCACTCACCTCAGCGGAGATTCGGGAGGAGATTGTTGTGGTAAGGAGGCACATCTGTGGATTTCAAGATGAATTTCATCGGATGCAATCCGATCCCCAGCACCCTACTTACAGTCAAGTGAGTGCAAAAATCCTAGTGAAGAACCTCATCTGGTGGTCATGGCAGTGAATTATGTGGTTGCTATCTTCCTAGTAGGCATGCATGCACACACGCTCGCAAGGACCTCTTGATCCCTTGACACCAATGATGCGAGTGCGGTGATGTAACAGTGATCCTGAGCATGGAGACGTCATTCCACAAGGCTCTCCGGGAGGAGTTGATCAGTGTCAAAGTTCTCCTTCTCATTTAGTTTCACCACCATAGCTACGAGTGTGGGTCTCACTTGATGGACGTTGGGTACTCAATGCATCTTTGTCTCCAATGATGGTTTTGGCTACTTCTTGTAATCTCTTTGGTCAAGGAGGGCCATCTAGAGGAGGAGGAGCACCACTGTGATGGTGGGCCAAGTCAAGTATGCCAAGTTTGCGAGGAAAACATTGGATGACCCAGATGCTCATGTCTGGAAATTTGAGAAGGTGTTTGATGTCAACAATCTACCACCCATGGCACCACTCCAACAAGAGGTAGTTTTTGAGTAAACTTTAGTAGGCAAGGCTACATAGTGCTTGTTGGCAAAGTATGCGGTGGATTACTTCACCACATATGATCTCATCCACAAAGCATTCTTGAGATGGTTTCATCAGGAAAAAATGATTCCGCAAACTCTGGATAGATTCCGATGCTTGGATAAGGGAGACCAAGATGTGGAAAATTATGCGTCCAAATTCAACTTACTCATGCAACATGTGCCAGCAAGGGAACGGCTCAAGAGGTACTCAATGACTACTTCATTTTGGGGCTATCTCGGGATCTACGGATGGCATTGGCCACAATGGATCAGACATAGACGACACTCACGGCAATCATGGCACAAGCAGTGTGAGCAAGGGAGTCTCTGCACGAGAGGACATCAAAGAACCACAAATCCATGAAAAGTAAAACCAAGAAGAAACTGCCAAAATCTAAGAAGTTGGATGATAGCGATGAAGATTCAGACATGACTAGCTCTGAAGAAAGCTTTGAAGTTACCTGTGTGAAGAGAGTGGGAGAGAAGTAAGGAGTCTCACTTGCAACTCTCTCACATACACAATGGGGGAATACACACAAAGGTGGAGGCTGAAAACGGTTTTCCTCTTCTTAGTTGTGAAAGCCAAAAGAACTCTCTCTTAGTACAAAAGGAATAGGTGAACCCTATATGTGGGTCTCAAACCAAACTCAGCTAACTAAGGTCGCATACTAACTGAGCCACTAACTAGAGTACATAAAGATAGCTATCAACTAGCTATTATTCATGGGTGGTGTA
Organism: Dipteris shenzhenensis; assembly: GCF_047967505.1. Classification (NCBI taxonomy): domain Eukaryota; kingdom Viridiplantae; phylum Streptophyta; class Polypodiopsida; order Gleicheniales; family Dipteridaceae; genus Dipteris; species Dipteris shenzhenensis. The sequence continues at coordinate 14,684,812 of NC_141624.1, forward strand.
CCAACCGCATTTGCAACTAACAAGTCGGTGACATAAATGCACAATGGTCACCCTGGAAGATCACGAGTGGAGCTCGATATCTCAACACTCCCCCTCAAGCTCAATCCCAATTCCTGCAGACCAAGCAGGTCTCTGAACTTGCGCAGCTTCTCTGTGCCCAATGCCTTCATGAATATGTCAGCTACCTGATCCTCCGTGCTGACATAAACTAGATCAATAAAACCTACTAGAGCCTTCTCTCGCACATAGTGATAATGCACCTCAATGTGCTTTGTTCTAGCATGATAGACTGGGTTATTTGCCAAGTGTATACTACTCATGTTGTCACAATAAATGACAACTGGCCCATCTGATGCATATCATAAAGTAGCTTATGCAACCAAGCTACCTCACATGCTACCATTGTTGCACCCCTGTACTCAGCCTCTGTGCTCGACAAGGCCACTGTAGGCTGTTTCTTACTACTCCAAGTGACTGTAGCACTCCCAAAAGAAAACACATATCCACTGGTAGATCGTCTATCAGAACTACTACCAGCCCAATTAGCATCAGTGTATCCATGCAAGTGTATCTGAACCCCAGTCTTATAAAATAGTCCATACTAAAATGTGGACTTCACATACCTCAGTATGCGTCTAGCCACATCCAAATGCGGTTTCCTTGGAGCCTGCATAAACTAACTCACCAACCCAACAGCCTAGCTCAAATCTAGCCCGGTAATAGTCATATAAGTCAAACTTCCTACTATGTGTATGTACATTTTGACTTCCTACTATGCGTATGTACATAGTAGGGTCTTCCAGATGCTCACCTACATCTACGCTCAACTTCACATTCTCCTCCAAAGGAACTGAAATAGGCTTACAACCTGTCATCCCATATTTGGATAGCATGTCCAATCCATATTTCTTTTAAAAGAGCCATATCCCACTTGTTGATCTAATCACCTCAATGCCCAAGAAGTATGCAGCTCTCCCAAATCCTTCATCTCAAACTTCTACTTCAATAGCATTTTTACATGAAGGATATCTTCATCACTATCACCTGTGATGATCAAATCATCAACATAAATGACAAGTAGCATAATACCTTTCTCTCTTTTTCTCACATAAAGTGAGAAATTTGCCGTGGAAATCTGAAAGCCAATAGTGACAAGATACTATCCTATCTTGTCAGACCATGCTCTGGGTGCTTGCTTCAAGCCATACAAGGCTTTCTTCAACTTGCAAACAAACTCAAGATGAACAGCATGCACATAACCTGGTGGCTGCTCCATATAGACCTCTTCTTGCAAATCGCCATGCAAGAAGGCATTCTTTACATCCATCTGATGTGAAGACCATCCCTTTGATGCAGCCATAGCAATGACTGCTCTTACAACTGCCATCCTTACAACCGGACTAAATTTTTCTTCATAATCAATGCCATATGTCTGTGCATACCCCTTGACAATTAATCTTGCCTTGTATCTGCTCATAGAACCATCTGCATTGTGCTTCACCTTATAAACCCACTTGTAGCCAATTGCATTCTTATATTTAGGCAAAGGCACCGATTCCCATGTAGCATTTGCTTCCAAGGCATCCATTTCTTCATCCATGGCTTTCTCCCATTTTTCTTTTCCCATGGCTTGCTCAAAAGAAATGGGTTCTGGTTCATGTATCACTTTGACCATATAGGCATAGTGAATGGCTGTAAATGCATCATATTTCAGCCTATCCACAGGATACTTAACTCTGGTAGACCTGTGCAAAATAGGCTCACTACTAGGTGCTCTGAAAACATCCCTTGTCCTCCTTGGTGCAGGTGTAACAATAGAAGGAATACCCAACTCATCATCAAGGCTCTGTGCTGAGCCACTAGATTCGCCATCCACATAAGAGTGACCTGCATTCACATCAACCATGGGCTGATCTTCTTTCTCTTTTCCCTTTCGTGATACTTGCATACCACTATCTACATTGCTTTGAGGAGATTCTCTTGATCTCAATGTGCATGTCCATGGTGAAGTATGTGAACCACTGTCAGAGGACACTACAGGTCCACTAATATTTTGTGATTGCTGCTGTGAATTCTGTGTAGCATTACCATTTTGTGCATCTACATCATCAATCACATTTACTGGTTTATACCAGCTGCTCATCTCATCAAAAACAACATCTCTGGTCACTGTAAACTTACGAGTATAATGTTATAGGATCTATACCCTTTTTGCTACAGAGAATAACCAATAAAGATGCACTTCTCAGCTTTTGGATCAACCTTGGATCTCAACTCATCTGGCACATGAACATAGGCAATGCAACCAAAAACTTTCAAATGAGAAATATTTGGTTTCCTACCAGTATAGCTCTTTTCTAGCATCATGCCATGTATTGCTGCAGTGGGAATCCTAGTGGCTACTCCATATAGACCTCTTCTTGCAAATCGCCATGCAAGAAGACATTCTTTACATCCATCTGATGTAAAGACCATCCCTTTGATGCAGCCATAGCAATGACTGCTCTTACAACTGCCATCCTTGCAACCAGACTGAATGTTTCTTCATAATCAATGCCATATGTCTGTGCATACCCCTTAACTAATCTTGCCTTGTATCTGCTCATAGAACCATCTGCATTGTGCTTCACCTTATAAACCCACTTGTAGCCAATTGCATTCTTGTATCTAGGCAAAGGCACCAATTTCCATGTAGCATTTGCTTCCAAGGCATCCATTTCTTCATCCATGGCTTTCTTCCATTTTTCTTTTCCCATGGCTTGCTCAAAAGAAGTGGGTCCTGGTTCATGTATCACTTTGACCATATAGGCATAGTGAATGGCATAAATCCATCATATTTCATCCTATCCACAGGATGCTTAACTCTGGTAGACCTGTGCAAAATAGGCTCACTACCAGGTGCTCTCAAAACATCCCTTGTCTCCCTTACTCCAGGTGTAACAACAAAAGGAATACCCAACTCATCATCAAGGCTTTGTTCTAAGCCACTGCATTCACATCAACCATGGGTTGATCTACTTTCTCTTTTCCCTTTCATGATACTTGCATATCACTATCTGCATTGCTTTCAGGAGATTCTTCTGATCTGAATCTGCCTGTCCATGGCAAAGTATGTGAACCACTGCTAGAGGACACTACAGGTCCACTAATATTTTGTGATTGCTGCTGTGAATTCTGTGCAGCATTACCATTTTGTGAATCTACATCATCAATCACATTTAGTGGTTTATACTAGCTGCTCATCTCATCAAAAACAACATCTCTTCTCATTGTAAACTTATGAGTAGAAGGGTTATAGCATCTATACCCTTTTTACTGCAAAGAATAACCAATAAAGATGCACTTCTCAGCTTTTGGATCCAACTTGGATCTCAACTCATCTGGCACATGAACGTAGGCAATGCAACCAAAAATTTCAAATGAGAAATATCTGGTTTCCTACCAGTATACCTCTCCTCTAGCGTCATGCCATGTATTGCTATAGTGGGAGTCTTGTTCATTATGTAGACTGCTGTAGCTACTGCTTTAGCCCAATAATAATCTGGCAGGTCTTTTTTGTTGAGCATGGGATGAGATACCTCTCCAATATGCCTGTTTTTCCTTTCTGCAAGTCCATTTTGCTATGAGGTATGATTGCATGAATATTTTTGCTTTATGCTATTCTCCTATAGGGACCTTGCAAACTCATTTGAGAGGTACTCTCCCCCTCCATTTGACCTTAGGCATTTTATTTGCAGGCCTGTTTCTTTCTCAACCATAGCTTTAAAAGCTTTGAAATGTCCAAACACTTCACTTTTCTTTTTCATAAAATACACCCAAGCTTTTCTACTGTAGTCATCAATAAAAGTGAAAAAATAATGATAGCCTCCAATAGATGCAGCTTTAGTAGTCCACACATCAGAGTGGATTAATTCCAATGGCCTCTTACTCTCTTGAACATCTCTAGGAAATGGATTCCTTGCTTGTTTTCCAAATTGACAGGCTTCACATACCTTATGCATTTCTGCAACCTTGAACTTAGGCAATCTTGCAACAATATTTTGGGCCTGCATTAATTTAAGTCACTGTACATTAACATGACCAATGCGTTTAATATGCCAGATATCAATATCTGCAACTACACCGATCCCATGTGCAAACATTGTTGCACTCAATTCAGGCATGTCCACATCCAACGTAAACATCATGCCCTTCTTCTCCCCTTTTGCTATCAATCGACCTTTATTTTTCATATCCTCAACAAAGCATCCATGAGGATTAAATCTAACTGCGAGCCCCACTCAACCATTTGACCAACAAAAACTAGGTTCTTGGTGATATTCGGGACATGAAATACATCAGACAAGTATTTCTTTTTCCCATCCTACATAGACAAAGGAATTTTACCAATCTGCACAATAGGATGTGCAGTTTCATCACCAGTCTCCAAAAATCCTGGTCTTTCCATTTTTCTTGCATCCTGCATCCATTTTGCATGACCTGTCAGGTGGTTTGACGCACCTGAGTCAACATACCACACATCATTGCTTTCTTTTGCACTTGTCACAAAATTGATCATGTGCTGTACCATAAACAAATGCTCATTTTTGTCATCACCCTGTCTACTAGAGGATGCATAATTGCCTTGCTGCAATTTTCTATTCATGTTGTCATTCTACTTTTTGTAGCACTCTTTAGCCATATGAACCATTTACCATAGTAGTAGCATTCAACATTAATGTTTGCATTTTGGCCTCTCTGCCATCCACCACGAACTCTTTGGCTCCCTTGCCTCTAAAGTTGCCACGTCCTCCTTCATAGGATTGGTTTTCTTGAATTTGCTGCATATTTTGATTTGTGCCACGGCCTCCAAATCGGCCTGCTCTACCTCTTCCAGCATTTGAGTAGAAGACAGCTTCTTTTGAAGTTTCTCCTGAAGAAGATGCACCACCATTTCTCTATTCTTCAGCAATTAGGAGAGCAATCAACTCCTCAAAATTAGGAAATTTTTCACGGATGGCAATGGATGTCCAGAATTGTGCATAATCCTTTCCTAGACCATTCAAGGTCACACAAACTAAATTATCGTCTTCCACTAGTGACCCAATGGAAGCAAATGCATCTGCAATCTTTTTCACCTTCATGTGGTAGTCATTGATGCTCATATTTTCTCTCTGCAAATTATGCAACCCCTGCTTGAGCTGCATTTTCTTGGCTTGCGTATTTGTGCTGTACATTTTTGTCAAAGTATCCCACACCTCCTTCGGTGTGCTTGCATCCTGCATGTGCACAATCATAGAATCTAAAATACTGAAAGACAGCTAGTACATAACTTTTTTGGCTCTCTCATGCCATCCTTTAAATGCCTGCAACTCTTGTTGATTGGAAACATTAGGAATAACTGGTTCTTCTTTAGCTCCAGTAATGAACTCCCAATAGCCTCTTCCCTTAAGGAAAGTCATCATTCTAAACTTCCATGTTTGGAAGTTGTTCTTGTCAAGCTCTTCAATGACTATCTATGAAAGAGCATTAGACCCCATTATAGAACACTGCAAAATATTCTGTCACTGGAAAAAACACAACTTCTGCCTCACAAGGGCAAATCCGCAAAACAGATGAAAGTGGTATTTGACCACACAGTCACTTCCTAGTGACGATTTTGCATCAACAGGCAATAAGAACAATTCTGTCACTCCCAATATCTCTGTGCACAGGCATACAATGCAATTTCTATGGCAAATTTTCACCGACCTGCAGAACAGTGGTCGCACAACAAAAACAAGGCACCTTTCTGAGTGCCTCTCGAAAACTTCCGCTACCAAAATGGGCCTCGATATGGCCTTGAATCAAAAAAATAATGTCACTAAGGGCTTCACCCTCACCCGGAGCATATACTACCCTATCGCCACACCGCAAAGGGCATCCCAATCTAAGACAGTGCACTCTTGCACTTTTTGGCTGTGCTACATGCAGAGATTTTCTCCCAAACTCAAAAAAGGAAAGCAACACTGATCCTCTTACCAAGACACCGTGAACTTGGTTTGCTTTCTTGAGCTCCTTACCACGAACTAAGCTTTGATACCATGTGAAGAGAGTGGGAGAGAAGTAAGGAGTCTCACTTGTAGCTTTCTCACATACACAATGGGGGAATACACACAAAGGTGGAGGCTAAAAATAGTTTTCCTCTTCTTAGTTGTGAAATCCAAAAGAACTCTCTCTTAGTACAAAAGGAATAGGTGAACCCTATATGTGGGTCTCAAACCAAACTCAGCTAGCTAAGGTGGCATACTAACTGAGCCACTAACTAGAGTACATAAAGATAGCTGTCATCTAGCTATTATTCATGGGCGATGTACCAACCGCATCTATAGCTAACAAGTTGGTGACATAAATGGAGCATAAATGAACAACGGTCACCCTGGCATATCACGAGTGGAGCTCGATATCTCAACAACCTATTGGGAGGAATCTGATTGGAAGCAGAGACAAAGACACGGCGAGCCTCTAAAGGGGGCAAGGGTGCTCTAGTGGCTTCTAGAGAAGGATCATTATGTAAAGGTTTGAAAGGTATCTAGTGCACTCACTACTGAAAACTTGGTCACTCCGCAGTCGAGTGTGCTCTTAATGCAAATTGGTGCACGATTTGCTTGACTAATACACACAACACAGTGGGATACCACTATAATGGGCATGGCTAGAGAGCAATTGGTCAACAGCAGGATGTGGGTGTGTCTTTTGTGAAATAAGAGTAACCACAGCTATCGTTTCAATCATAGCAACAATCGTTCCAACCACAATAGTCATTCCAACGAGGTGGGGGCAGGAATGGCTATGGATGTGGCCGCGGAGGTGGAGGTCATGGTCAAAATCGATCGAAAACCCATCTGTTTTGCTTGGGCAAAGGCCATTGGTAGAATGAATGCCTAGATGCTTAGGAATGGGACCAGCAACAAGCGAAGTGGCACAAGATGACAAGGAAAATGCCCAACAGTTTGATGGTACACATTGTTGATGATGATCCGCTGGTGTGCCTAGAGATTAGCATAATCACCCATGCTGGTACTAAGCTATGGGGGCCGACTCCAAAGAAAGGCGACAAGCCATCGGATTGGCCAACCTAGGATCACATACGATGCCAGGTCCACGAGTTGGTGACAAAGGAGCCATCATTGATGCAATAGACAGAGTCCACAACGACACGCATTGGAGCACGTAAGGTGTAGTTTATGGAACCGGTTGTCCAACCAGATTCGGAGGCACAAGACAAGTTCAAACTTCACTTACCAGAGAATGGCCCAAAGGCGGTGGAAGCGACTCCATTGTTGGTAGCAAACCAAGCCAAGAGGTAGGAAAATTCTCTGCAAAGGGAGCCGGGGTTGGAATGCATTCTAGAGGCACCAATCCAAATCTCATTGGGAAGATTACTCAACCTAGTTCTGGGTTTCCACTGGCAATTGTTGCACTCCCTTCACACAAAGTCTGAACCAAAATAGGTGGATCTATGCCAAGCTGATTGCTTCCCAGTACCAGCAGTCCCTCTAATAGATATGAGAATTTTGGTGATATACCAAGAAATGGGATGGATGTCTTGGGAACCGGCACCATTCTTAGTCCACATGGCTGATCAATGCCAAGTCGACCACTCAAAATCTTAAGGGCTGTTGTTTTGGATGTGGTGGGCATCTCGTTCATGGTTTCATTTGTGGTTCCAAAGTATAGCTTACTCTTGGCGAGTGCAAGAAGATGCTCTAGATACGATATATCTAGGGGAGGATGGGGCATCTAAACCAGTCAAAATTAGGACATTGTTGACAGCTTAATTCCGTATTGAACTAATTGAACTCTTGAGGGATTTTTTTGATGTGTTCGCATGGGATTATGTAGATATGAAAGGTCTAGAGCCCAAATAGTTAGGATCTTTCAACAATTTAGATTGCTTATTCAATTGATTTTGTCTTAGGGTAGTGTACTATGTTCAATGCTATATGGTGTGAGGGCAATCATTTTTGAACACAACGGATTGATAATAAGAGAAACACACAAGATTGCGGCATCATTGCTAGCTTTGAGGGAGCTGATGGAGCCATGTATGATTATTGTGGCATAATCCAAAATATTATTAAGCTTGACTTAATTCGGCATTTCTTTGTGTATTGTTTGGATGTCGTGGTTTAAGGACATGGTGGAAAGAGGCCCTAATGCAACAATCAAACACCATGCAAGTGGCAAGTTTGTAACTATTGACTCCACAAAGTTTTGGCAAAGTAAGGACACATATTGGATGTATTTCTTTGCTCGGGATTGAAGTTAAGAGATGGTAAGGTTCTTCAAGTTCCCCTACTGCAACAATGTGGACAAGTATTGTACACATATATTAAAATACTCACTTTTTAATATTTGATACCTTCGATGCAAGGAAAATAACATGTTTGTATTTGTGTTCGAACTAGGTTGTCTATCAACCAATGGTGGATACTAATAGGTGGTGGCACATCATACCTATTACACCACGTTCCAAAGTGATGTATAGCACATTTACTAATATGGAGCATATGGAGGATGATCATGGCCATGGAGGTCATGATGATCATGATACGAGATCCTTCCATCAAACTTCGATCACCTGCCAACTGCCACTTCACGTAGCTCCAGCTCACAACCCAGAAGCTCCCTTCATCCTCACATAGCCATAGTTGCATGCATGCCTTTCTTGATTCCAGCCATGTCATCTTGATTAGCCACCTCATGCTTGCCTTTATACCACTCTCCAAGCTTTTTCACAAGCACTTAGCATCTAATTGCCCATCGACTAACCACATAAAATGAAATAATCCCAACACACTGGATACAAGGCATCCATGACAAAAAATGCCCATGCTTTCATGCACATATGGCTTGGGAAAACCATGGAAACATTTGTCAACCCACACAATCACATAGTCACACAGTGGATACCATGCTCTGGGATGTCTAGTGCACCCACAGTGCCATCATCATTTCCCATGAGTCCCTACAAAAGCATTTACAATCTTAAGAAAAAGCCCAATGTTAAAATTATTCAATAGAATGTAATATGACCAATCTTAAAATTATTGGATAGACCCTAAGAAGACCAATCTTAAATTAGGCTAGAATGGTCCTTTACAAGTCATTGAGGTAAAACCAAACAATACTCCAAGGCTTATAAGGTGCTTCTTAGCTTGCATGGGTCAGTGGTGGGGCAATGTCTATTGAGAATAGTGTGAAGTGCACTACATAAGTACATAGTTCAAGAGGATCTTAAAAGGCTCAAGGGAATACTAAACATTAATGATCAAGTACACAACCTTTTTTCTAAACCTAATATAGTATCTCATAGTTAGCTACATGTGTGTGCACTTATCTCACCCTCTACTATCAAAGCCTGCTCTCATCGAGTACTTAAAAATCAAGAGACTACATGAATTAATCTCTCATGAGTGACCGAACACTCTGAGTTAGAGTAAAATTGTCTATTATAGTGAGTTTTCTTGACAATGAGAGGAGAGAAATCTCGTTTTTCTAGTTTATATGAGTGTATTTGATAACAACGAGTGTTGAAAATTGAGAAAGAGTAAAAATACCTAATTGAATCTTCTACAATATGCCATATTTTTTCTTGAGGCTTACATAGCCATTCTCAAACTATAGCACAAGTTTTGGAGTCATGTAAAGGCAATTCCATTTTTGAACTATTCAATCTCCTCTTACTCCATAATATTTTATTTATCCCCAGTGAAAAGGAAATGCGTTGTGAGAATAGATTCTATGAATCATATGTTTCACTTTTTTTGATCAAGTGAAAGTAACAATAAGTTGGGCATTAAACCTCATTTCTCACAATGCTCTCCATGTTTTGAAGCTAGAAAAGCTTTTAAGCAAGTAGCATTTATAGACACTTTCAATGAGACAGAATAGTAAAAAACGAATAGATCAACTTCATTTGTTTTCATCGATGAACAAATTCTCTTCATCTACATTGAAAGAAATTTCATTTTTGGGTATTTTGGGCATCATTTGCACTTCAAAGTCAAATGCAAGCAAAAGGTAAAGTTTTGGTAGCCTGAACAGAATCAATTAAAGAGAAAAAAGTTTTTGGAAAAGATGAATAGGTCATTGAATGGTTTTTAGTCTAGAATCCTCTTCAAGGTCTCTCATGACTTCCTAAGTCACTGTGTTGTCAGTTGTTACATTTAGCCTTATAATAGCTATACTCATTACATTAGCTCTATGGCAGCGACTTCTTAATGTGACGAGTATGTATAATAGTGACTTGTAATGTAGTGGGTAGCTAAAGCGACGACTGGTATAGCACCAATTGGTAACACAACGAATGATTAAAGCGATGGGTAATTTATAGTAGTGACTCCAATTATAGTAGTGAATCCAAACATAGTGGGTTTAGAGTCACAATGTTAACCTTAAAGCATTGGGTTGACTTTTGAAGTGACAATTGTGAGTTCATTAAATGCCACGTGGTGTTAGGTGAGGTGGCGGGCAGTGAGGGGTTTGGCCAACTGGCAACTCGTAGTCATAATTTTAACTATTGGATTCAAGAGATCCCAAATTTAAGTTCTAAATAACAATCATGAGCAATGGTCATTTTCTCAAGCTTCTCTACATCAAAGGTATTTTGAAGCTTTTATACCAATATACCTTCTTTTCAATTCATGACCATCTGGTAGTTATGTTCTAAGAGTCTTCAATTTTCAATTTATTAGTGCCTTACTTGATGAGGAGAGGAGCATTAAGTCAAAGAGGGAAGACACAACACCAATCACAACTTGCAAATAGTGGGTCATAATAAAAAGAAGGTCTCATGCTTGATGAAGTGTACAATTATTGTAAGAAGAAGGATCATGATGAATCTCATTGCTTCTTAAAGGATCCATCACTACAAAGTGTCACACTTGTAGATTGATTTTGAGAGACTAGCCATCTTGCATAAGATTGTAGAAAGACCCAAGGATGTAAGCAATTATGCAAGAAATTCATATGACAAGGATGGAATCCTCTACGTTGCAAGAGAAACATGCATGCATGAAGCATTAGAACGTTGGTCACATGAGCTCTACACATGTAGAGTAGTCTTGTTTGAATTGAAGATGAGTGTGCAATGCTCATCATGGTGTGTGCAACATAATGACATTGAGAGGAGTTGTTGGAATTATTTCATTGATGTAAGAAAAATGTGTGTATGTTACCTACTACTTCAAAGAATCTACATCTCCACTATCCCACATTCTTTGTCAAAGCTTTTCAAGGACCCTCGCAACCATTGCTTCATCAAGACTATGTTCACAAATTAAGTTAATGCTTAAAGGTGCAACAAAAAGAATCACCATGCAAAGAGGAATCCACTTGATTCTTCTAGCTACAATTTCATTAAAGAATCCAAGGGATCAAGTTTTGGTCAATTCTTGCAATGGAAAAACTCTAAGACAATTTCTGAACTAAGCAAGTTTTAAGGTAGTTCAATTTCTAGTTCTCACTACAAACCGATACATTCATGTAAGTGTGTACAATAGGGTTGAGAGTATTGCATCTCTCATCACAAGTCACTCAAGTTTCTTCTTGGTTGATAACATTCTTTACTGCAATATCATGTCCAAGATCCTACTTGGGGTAAAAATTTAAAGGGCTGGCTTCACTAACAATTTGGACTTTCATATTGAGTTGTTATTATTTAAAGGATGTCTTCATCTTCAAGAAGCACCTCCAGTGAGGATGAATACCCCACCATCTCCACCATCAAGAAATGTGGTTGGAGCAAAAAATCAAATGTATGTGTGATCGATGTCGAGGGAACATGTATCGTGCACGTCAAATTACACTCAGTCATCACATCTCAAAGTATGGAGAATGGGATGTGACCGTATCCATGGTAAGTGTTAAATCATTGAGGTTCATTCAGATACCTATGGGTGTTCAAGGGTTTGATATATAATCCTTTTCTAAATTGATACAAGATGCACACCCGCATATGTTGCCCTGTGCTCGTCATGAGGAGGCAAAGTGTCAGTGATAGGTGCAGCGAAAAGAAACACCATGCAAAGAGAAATCCACTTGATTCTTCTAGCAACAATTTCATTAAAGAATCCAAGAAATCAAGTTTTTTTCAATTCCTGCAATGGTAAAACCCTAAGACAATTTTTGAACTGAGCAAGCTTTAAGGTACTTCACTTTCTAGTTGTCTCACTACAAACTGATACATTCATGTAAGTGTGTACAATAGGGTTGAGACTATTGTATCTTTCATCACAAGTCACCCAAGTGTCTTCTTCAAGGTAAGACCCTTTCTTCCCCATTGATACAGAGCTCCTGCGAGCCCCCCTCTCTCCCTCCCACAGCCTCTACCTCCCTACCCTCCTCCGCCTCTCCCCCTCGCCCTCGCCCCCCTTCACCCTCACCCTCACCTCACCCATCCCTCACCTCACCCCTCGCCTCGCCCTCTCTGCCTCGCCCCCACCCCTCGCCATGCCCCCGCCCCTCCGCCCCTCCCCCCCGCCCTTCCGCACTGCCTCTCGCCCCTCACCCCCCGCCCTCCGCCCTCGCTCTTCCCCCCCTTCTGCCCCTCTGCCCTCCGCCCTCACTCCTCGCTCTTGCCCCTTCCTCCTCCGCCCTCTGCCCTCGCCTCCGCCGCTGTCCCTCCCTCGCCTTCGACCTCTGCCCTCCGCTCTCGCCTTCGACATCTGCCCTCCGCCCCTTCTGCCTTCCACCTCTGCCCCCGCCTTCGCCTCCGCTTCCCCCGCCCGCCTCGATTCGTCTCGCCTCGTCCTCTTCCGTCACACCCAGGCTCCATCCTTCGTCTATCTCCCCCTTTTTTGGTGGCAGCCTCTTCTTCATCGGAGGTCTCGCAGTTTGTCTTGACGGTATGGCGGCTCCCTGCCCGAAACCGAAGGTCCAGTCGGACCCTCCCTCTCCAGATGCCTATCGTGTGATCTTCACAGAGCAACAGTCATCTCGGGTTCAACAAGTTGCCAATGACTTTGCCCTTACTTCCGTCTATGGCAGAGTCATTGGACACTCTCCCTCCAGATCAGCCATCAGGGATTGGCTCCAGTCCACTCTCATGTTAGAGGACAGCCACATCGAGGAGGTGGCCCTTATGGGAAGGGGCATCTTCTGGCTTAAACTCTCCACTGTGAAAGCTGCGAGCAACCTGATTGTTGGTTCCCCCACATATGTGGATGGAAAGATCATCATGATAGTCCCTTGGTATCGTGGATTCAGCGCAGCAGACTTTGATGCTCGTTTTTGCATACCTCGCCACCCAGTGACGTTAGTTTTTCCAGGCCTTGCTGCTGAGTTGCAGCCAATAGTCAGGGACCTGGGTTCCCACTTTGGCTGGGTGATGCATGACACTTTCGTCGAAGTGGTTACTATGGCAGGAGCTCCTCGAGTCCGTGTGGCTGTGGCAGACCCTGCGACTCTTCCTGCAGTGATTGAGATCGTGACAGATGCTGGCAGCATTACTCAGAGCATGGTAGTCACAGGACAGCCAGGCCAGTGCCTGAGGTGTCATGGCTTTGGGTAGTCACAGGACAGCCAGGCCAGTGCCTGAGGTGTCATGGCTTTGGGTACCTGGCTGCTGCTTGTCCACGATTCTCCAGCTCCTCTCGGCCTCCCCCACCCCCCCCTTCACCCCCTCCCCCCCCTCCGGGCAGCCACGTCAGGAGGAGCAGAGGCAGCCGGAGTCCGGTCCTGAGGTGGCTAGCGACTGGACCAAGGTTAGGAAAAGAGGAAAGAATAAGAAGATTTTTGACAAAGGCAAGAAGGAAGAGGTTACCCAACCTACAGCAGAGCCTCAGAGACCTGACAGGCAGCCGCCCCAGGGTCCTGGGAGAGCTTCTTCTTCGACTGTAGCCTGCTCTCCGCAGCCTCAGGTCCCCCTCTCTTCCGCTCCCCAGCCCCCTTCCTCTCAGCCCCAGCCCCCTCCCCAGCCGTAGCCCCCTATTCCCGACCCGCAGCATTAGCCCGTGCCTCTTCCTCTTCAGCTCCCTCCTCTTCCCGCTCAGCCCCAGTCCCAGTTTCAGCCCAAGCCCCCCTCCCCCGCCCCTCTCAGCTCTCCTGCAGTGCCAGCTGCACCGATGGCTCCTCAGCCGCGGGCAGCCCCCACTCCCCCTCCTCCGCCCCCACCGCTAGTCGCCTCCGTGGAATCTGAGCTGCCGACCCCTCAGCCTCCCTCCCCTTCCCCGTCCTAGGCAGGGCACCCCAGTCTACACCACCCCTGGAGCAGTCTTCCCTGTCTGCTAGCCCGACCCCCTCAGTTGCAGACTCTGGCGGACCTCAGCTTCAGGAGAGAGAGCTTCCTCGTGACTTCTACAGATCTGGTCCCTGGGATAACTTGGATGTGGCCAACCTCGGGACCTTCCCCGCTTGCCTCGACATCAGTATCTTCCTGCTCCATAAAGGGGCGGATGGGAAGATCACAGCCTTGGCCTCGAGGGATGGCCCTAGCTTTGCTTTCACCTTTCTCAGCGATGGCGGCACCGAGACTTGGATAGACGACTCAGTCTGGGAGGCTCTTAGAGAGCAGACGCATGCTCAGATTTGCTCCCGTCAAGTGGACAGCTTGTCGAGACTCAGTGGTCCGAGGGTGACGTGCGCCTGCAGTGGCGTTGCACCACCAAGCGCTTCAGATTGATTGTGATCCTCAGGCCCCCTCTATCGTGGCCCCTTCCCCAGGATGTCAGAGCCTGGACTCCTCAGAAACTCTGAGCCTTCTATGGGATGACTACCTCAGAGATCTCGAGTTGGCTCGAGAAAGCATTTGTCCATGGCACTAAAGGCCTCATGCCTTTGCTAAAAGTTTTGAAGAATGGGCAGGACGACCCCGCCTCCCCCTCCAAACCCTCTCAAAAGCATCAGCGCCTTCATTCTAGAATGCTAGCTTCTTCATCGACATCAGCCACGAGCAGACAGTTGTTTGCAACCTACCAGTCCTCACCATGAGCTTACACCTTGTCTCCTGGAACATGAACGGGTTTCATTCTTCTAGCACCCGTGGTCCTAGGAAGCTCATCTTGAGACAGGAACTTCAGCCAGTAGTGATTGGTCGCTTGGATTTACTCTTGCTCTAGGAGCATAAGCTTTCAGTGGCCCATTCCCGTAGCTGCAGGAAGATCCTCCCTGGGCACTCTCATACTTATTGGGAGCCCTCGATCGGTGCATAAGGGAGGAGTGGCAGTGTCTGTACTTCCGTTTGTGAGTCACCCAGGGAGTTTTTGGTCATGGTACGTTGTGATCCCAGGCCGTGCACTTTGGGTTGGCCTAGAGTTGGAGGGCTCCAAAATAGGAATCCTCAACATCTATGCACCCACAGACCTCCGATGCAGAGCCACTTTCTGGAGGACACTCACAGAGATTCTCCCAGACATGGATTCTTCAATAATCTGGAGACTTTGGAGGACCAGCAGGGCAGAGGACCAGAGTTTACAGGTATAGCTCAGGTAGAGCAGTCCGCTTGGGACTCCTTTATCTTCGCGATAGGAGGTACCCTTCCGTTGATGGCACGGGAGCTTGGACTTCTCATGGGGCTTCCGTAGAGAAGGAGGCAGACTCCTGGAGAGACTGGATAGATTTTACGTCAGTGATTGGGCCATCAGCAGAGGTGGTCAGGTGGTTATAGTGCCAAGGAAGACACTCTCCGACCACGCGCCTGTGCTCTTATCACTAGACTTGGCAGCTCAGTCCCTTCCTCCCCGTTCGTGCAGGATTCCCAATTCCATTTTCTCTAGGGAGGAGGTGCGCAGTAGTATCGATAGCCTTTGGGACAGAGATTGGGGCGAGTGCGTGGATCTCGTAGAGTTGGTGGCTCAGGCTTTGTAGGAGTCCAGCCAGATTTGCCAACTTGCAGCCCTTCAGGTTCACCAGGAGTGGTGGGGTAGAGAGAAAGCTCTTCGTAGGGACCTCGCCTCCATTCAGCGACTCTAGCAGGCAGCTCCGGGTTCGGAGGAGCTTTGGATCTAGGCCCTTCGTGCCAGAGCCCTTCTTGAGGAGACCCTCCAGCGTCGCTCAGAGTTTTCTTATCATGCCTCCCTCTCCTACTAGGCTCGGAAGGGTGACCAGATGAGCAGAGAGTTCTTCAGGACGCATGGCCAGAGGGCAACAGGTGATCAACTCTGGAGTCTTAGGACAGCGGAGGGGCACATCGTTACTGATCCGAAAGAGGTCTTGGGGTTGGCTACCGACTTCTACAAGACTCTTTTTTAGCAGGAGCAGCTTGCCCCTCGCACTAGACGTTCCTGCGAGGAGGTGTGGAGGCATATTCCCCCCCTTGTTCAGCCCAGCATGCAGGCGACGACGACGGCACCGTTCACTACTGTCGAGATGCAGGAGGCCTTGATGGCCATCGATGGGCAGAAATGCCCTGGCAAGGATGGGCTCTCTCACGCTTTCTTCACCTCTTTCTGGGATCAGATTCATCAGCCCCTCCTAGTAGATCTACAGAGGATTTTCAGCAGTGGACATATGCCAGAGAGCCTCTCTTCGGGATTGATTTGCCTCATCCTGAAGGGAGGAGACCGACAGGAGATCCGTCAGTGGTGCCCGATTACTCTCCTCACCATTGCCTACAAAATCCTTGCTAAGGTGATTAGCACCAAAGTTCGGCCTCTACTTCCTGACCTTATTCATGACACTCATACAGGCTTTGTCTAGGATCGCAGTATCTTGGATAATGTCTTCACCTTCTCAGAGGCGGCGGAGTGGGCTCAGCATAGTGGGTTGCACTTAGCCATCCTACTTCTTGACTTTGAGAAGGCCTACCATCGAGTGGACTGGTCATTCTTGGAAGGTACTTTGGAGAGACTAGGATTCCCAGTAGGATGGATTTAGGGTATCTCAGCGCTATACATGACAGCTTCCAGCAGGGTCATGATCGGCGACAGGATGGGAGAGTATTTCGTTTGGAGAGATCAGTGTGCCAGGGTTGCCCCCTCGCTCCTTACCTGTTTCTCTTCTTCGCCGAGGCGATAACATACTACCTTCGGGCGAGGTCGAGGTGTTCGCCTTCCCATCAGGGAGGATACGGAGCTCCTGGACTCGGAGTATGCAGATGACACAGCACTGTATGTTCAGGATGATGAGATGATGCTGGAGAGGGTGAGGCTGGCCTTAGAGGTCTTCTACTCGGCAGCCGGTGCGAAAATCAACTGGAACAAATCAGTTGGTTTTCTCACAAACCCTAGGGCATGCTCACAGTGGGGGAGATTTTTGGGTTTTAGATGGATCCCACGGGGACAGACAGCCAGATATCTCGGCTTTCAGGTCGGCCTGGACATCATGCCAGCTCAGCAGTTTCTCCCGATGCTAGATTCCATTCGACGGAAGCTAGCTTTCTGGAGCACTGCTAAGCTCTCTCTTGCAGGATGTGCTCTTGTAGTCAACCGGGTTCTCCTGGCCACAACCTGGTATGTGGCCTCCTGTTGGTGCTTCTCGAGATCCAGTGTGGCACAGCTCAGGAGGTTGGTTCGGAATTTCCTATGGTCTGGGGGGGATGGCCTCAGAGATACCAGAGCCAGGGTAGCCTGGCAGACAGTCATTCTTCCGCAGGCTGAGGGTGGCTTGGGGGTCATTGATCTTGAGCTTCAGAGTCAAGCCCTACTGGGCAAGTTAGTTATCTGCGGTTTGACCCCGGGGGGGTAGATGTGGAAGATGTTATTTCAACAGGGGATTAGTTCTTGCGTCCCGCACCGAGGTGGAGAGTGGCTACCATCCCTTCGGTGGATCTTCACCTCTGCACCGCTCACTCATCCCTACTCCCCGCTCATTCGTAGCCTGCTCTTGGTTTGGAGGCGACTCCGTCTCAGTCTCATCCAGTCCCCTCCTAGCTGTCAGGAGGAGATCGACTGCCAGCCGCTCATCTGGAATGATCAGGTCAGAGATGTCTTGGGCCTTCAGTTGGGGGAGAGGTCACATATCATGTGCGATAGTTGGATGCGGCGGGGGCCAGCCCGGTCCCTTCGAGTTTGGAGGGACACCTATAGACACTTGGAGACCGCTGCTCTAGCGGCCGCAGCTGGAGGTGTCCGTGGAGCTCAAGCGAGACGCACAGAGATAGATGGAGCGATTCCTACCAGTTGGCTGGCTCCACCTGAGATTCAGATCCTCATGCCTGGTGATGACTGTTGGCTTGGACAGTTCACCCCCCATGGTATCCCACTCGTGGTTGCAGGTCGGTTGGATGACACCTCTGTTTCCTTCTTCGTGGTTTTGGGGGACGGCCGACTCAGGAGAGAGGGTGTGCTCATCGACCCCCTTCTCCCGTGGCAGAGGGTTCGGGTTGTAGGCCTCGTGGGGAAGGTTTGGCGGACAGATCCTAGTATAGAGCAGGATCAGCTATAGTTATGGTGACTCTGGCTTTGGGAGGGGCGGGCCTTGTCAGAGCTTGATTGGGACCCAGGAGAGTGGAGATGGCTAGAGGTTGCGGTAGGACCCCTTTCTTCGCTTACAGCACGACATTGGGCAGGAGAGTTCTTGGGAGGATACAGAGCTGCCCGCCCACCCAGCGGCCCAGTTGGTATGCTCAGGGTATCTCCAGGCTATTTTTGCAGGCCTTCTGGAAGGCCTTGTGGGAGAGCTGGCGGCCACGGAAGATTTCCTACTTCCTTTGGCTACTCACCCACAAGGGTCTTCCAGTGGGGAGCTGTGCTGCGACAGGTTGGTCAGGATGGACTTTGTCAGATCTATCATGAGGACAAGGAGTCACCAAAACACTGCCTATGGAGCTGCATTCGCACCGAGGAAGTGTGGAGGTGGACCTTCGAGATCCTTACTCGCGCAGCACCGGGTTTGATCACTTGGGGCGCATTCTGTTGAAGTAGCACCACACCTAGCTTTCATCAGTTGTTCGAGGCAGGCCCACAGGATGCCATGTTCCTTATCACACAGGGGACTTGGGGGCTGCTAGAGAGCATTCCGCCGCACCTGGCAGAGGCTGACATAGGATCTTAGGAGAGGCAGCCAGTTTGGGAGATTATTCGCAGCATTGCTAGATGGCACATTTGGACCTCGCGTTGCACGCAGATACTCAGTGGCACCTCTCTTTCGACTGCCCAAGTCATGACCGATATCTGGAGTGAGATTATACACACACTCAGAGGCCAGTGGGACCAGCTACAGGGAGATTCTCGGGCTGGCCGAGAGAAGCGGAGACGATTCCTCTGTGATTGGGATACGCAGGGCCTCTTCTTCGCGCATACTTCTTAGGGCCTTCAGTGGTGCTATTCACCACCTCTCTAGCTATTCATTCACACTCGCCTGATCCCTCCGTGAGAGAGAACTTTCTGTTTCCTTTTTGGGCCGTGTCCGATTTGTGAACGCAGCCCCGTCAGTTGCAAAACTGACCTCTTGTATCTTGTTTTCGAAGATATATAATCAGCACTGTTTTTTCAGGAAAAAAAAAGTGTCTTCTTCAAGGTTGCCAACATCCTTTACTGCAATACTTGCAAATTTGAGGGATGTGGGGGTTAAAGGTCACTGTGCCTTTACCCCGGTTATGTACAATACTCAAACACATATATAAATGAATGAAAAAGAAGATAAGGGTGGTTCTACACCCACCAAAACTTATGTGGCTCTCTGTCTCTCTCTCTCTCCTTTCGTTCTTACTTCCGTTGAGAGCACTCTCAACTGGTATCAGAGCCTGGGTGATCTAGCTGAGCATGCGTGAATGCTTAGAAGCTTAGCAGCTCTGTGGGAGGAAGGAGAAGCTTTGTGGGTGACTTTACTTGCATCTGAGTGTGCAGAGACCTTGGAGGAACCTTTGGAAAAGTCACTTTGGTTTTGCGAAGTGGTTTTGAGAGCCTGTTAAGTGTTTTAAAAAAAAAAGTCGTTTTTTGAGCTTTTTCCTGTTCCGTTCGATGATAGAGACTCCATATTGACTTGTAGAGGCAACTATTGCTTGCTTTTGGTGTCCACTTCACTTCAAGAGCTTGGAAACACCTTCATTCTTGAATCTGGGATCATTTCATTGGATTTCTGACTCACTGTGTTAGTTTCTGCATTTTTTGCCTGGGTGTTGGAACTCAAGTTTGGAGCAACCATTTGCAGATCTGTCAGTTCCGGTGGACTCAGGAGGTCCTAAAACTTCTATGTTGCTCATCATTCACACTCCGATGGAGTTTACAAATAGCTCTGTTTCCAAAAACGTTTTTCAGTCCATGTGTTGGACCCAGTGATTGAGACCACGGTTTCCAAAACCGTCTATCCCATTGCGTTCCAGATGCCCAAAAACCCCTACCTGTCAGTTCTTATGCAATTGGGTGGAGGATTTTCATAGTTATAGATCTCTGTGTATTCGATTTCATCTCTCTGTTATACATTTTTCATTCTAAGGTTTTGAAACCTTAGATTTATGCCACATGGTAGTGGATAAGTGTTTGTGGGGGTTAAAGGTCACTGTGCCTTTACCTCGGTTATGTACAATACTCAAACACATATATAAATGAATAAAAAAGAAGATTAGGGTGGTTCTGCACCCACCAAAACTTGTGGCTCTCTGTCTCTCTCTCTCCCTCTTCCGTTCTTGCTTCCATTGAGAGCACTCTCAACTGGTATCAGAGCCCGGGTGATCTAGCTGAGCGTGCGTGAATGCTTGAAGCTCAGCAACTCTGTGGGAGGAAGGAGAAGCTCTGTGGGAAGCTTTCTGGGTGACTTTACTTGCATCTGAGTGTGCAGAGACCTTGGAGGAACCTTTGGAAAAGTCACTTTGGTTTCGCAAAGTGGTTTTGAGAGCCTGTTACGTGTTTTCAAAGAAAAAGTCATTTTTTGAGCTTTTCCCTATTCCGTTCGATGACAGAGACTCCATATTGACTTTAGAGGCAACTATTGCTTGCTTTTGGTGTCCATTTCACTTCAGGAGCTTGGAAACACCTTCATTCTTGAATATGGGATCATTTCATTGGATTTCTGACTCATTGTGTCAGTTTCTGCGTTTTTTCTGCTCGGGTGTTGGAACTCAAGTTTGGAGCAACCATTTGCAGATCTGTCAGTTCTGATGGACTCAAGAGGTCCTAAAACTTCTATGTTGCTCATCATTCTCACTTCGGTGGAGCTTACAAATAGCTCTGTTTCCAAAAACGTTTTTTAGTCCGTGTGTTGGACCCAGTGATTGAGACCATGGTTTCCAAAACCGTCTGTCCCATTGCATTCCAGACGCCCAAAAATCCCTACCTATCAGTTCTTGCACAATTCGGTGGAGGATTTTCAGAGTTATAGATCTCTGTGTATTCGATTTCATCTCTCTATTATGCATTTTTCATTCTAAGGTTTTGAAACCTTAGATTTATGCCACATGGCGGTGGATAAGGGTTGACTCCCATTTCTCACTCATCGGTTGGGATTTTGGAGTTCTGGCAGAAGAGAGATATTTGCAGATTTTCTTGCCGAGTCTGATTATGTAATGGCACCCATGTTTTGAGGCATCTCAGGTTCTATTTTTCAGTAGCGGTCATTATCGTGGGACTATGATTTCTTGAGCATACCTTATGCAGATCACTCTGGTTGCACTTTGAGCAGTGTGCACTCATTTGTGGTATGCATTGGGTTGCAGTGGATGATTTATAGGCCATTTGGATGCATTGCGGTCCTTATTGGATGCACTGATAGGCCCAAATTGCCTTGTGGGATGCTATTTTTTATGGACGCTTTGCACATGGATGCTATTTTATGCTGAGGGACAGCTTTGACACATTGCAGGTGATACGCTGATAGTGCTACCAGGATGTGAATCCACCTACATATGTTGATAGACAGCAAGCTGTCCATGCACCAAATGTGCAAGAAATGGTACCACCAAGTACTCCCACAGGTATACAATCAAGGGTAGATGATGGATCATCTATTGGTGGAAATGATGAGCCAAATTTGGCCGAATGGTAGAGTTTTGGATGATGTGAAAGGGGTATGTAGCAACGGTGATATGCCAAAGTGGGTACATAGTGATCTTCCAGGTCCCTTGCATGATGCCCCTTTACTGACTCAAATTCTAGTGACTCAGAAGAAGAGATGTTGGTTTGATGGTTGGTTATATATGGTAAATGTTGCAATTGCAATTCTTATAACATGCAATCCTTCTGAAATGCAATTCTTTTAAAATGCCACTTAAAATGCAAATCTTTCACGCTGCAAACCTTTTAAAATGCAATTCTCTTAAAATCTAATTTATTTGATATGTAAATTATTTAATTGGATATCAAAGTGTTTGTGAAAGATTTATAATTTCAATGACGGCTAATCTATGATAATTTTCCAACATGCCAATTTTCACATCAACAAACATAATAATAGCTTGTCATCATATTATAAAAGTTCACATTGTACACAATAGTGATTGACAGTTGTAGAGTTTGATCATAGTTTACATTTCAAGCCACAGTCGGTAGGAGAAAAGTATACATGTGCTTAGTTTTCAAATTTTATAATCACAAATTAAGTGGCCAAAAAAATATACTGAGAAGAGACTGAGAAGCTCTTTTTCAAAAATTGTGAGCATCAAAAGATTGATAGTGAGGTCCATGTCCTATTTCTAATTTTGTGGTCCCATGAACAATTGCATCATGTGCAATTGTTCAACAAAACGATGAATAAACCGCATAGCAACACCACCAATACCAAGGTGGACAAGATCATCATGGTGGGGAGATTTGTGGAGGTCTGATGAAAAACAAGCATTAATATCGCACATCATTTATTTAAGTATTTCAAAAAAATTAAAATACATCGCTAAAGAAAATTGATTTTTAAAAACCCAATAGTAAAATCACACATCATTTACTTAAGTATTTCAAGACAATTAAAATACACCCTTAAGGATAATCGATTTGAAAAAACTCAACACTTGTGCAATATTTACTTAAATATTTCAAAATAATTAAAAAGAGATGCAAAAACAATATTTCATGAAGAAATAAATTCAAAATGTGCTACGAGGGTAGCCATCACATTAACTCCATTAACAGAATTGGTATATGTCTTTGCAATGAGGTAGTACAATATATGAGATCATAATCTCTACAACCAAGGATCCACTGAAAATGTTGCTCCAATGCCAAGAACATCGTACAATTGCTTGTTGGCTTGGGGAGCATTACAAGTTGGGTAGGCACTCCTGACTTTCAACATATTTGCCAGGCAAACCAGGTGAAACTGATGATGACACGATAGTGCATAATATCCAGTCATCGTATCAAAATGATCTCGGCATATTGGACATAAAGGCCCATCACCCACAAAAGTTATACGTGATGGAAGGGTGGATGGTTTTTTGGCTTCCAGACCCACAAAAACTGGATCCAAGTTTCAAATACGGCAGCCATCCTCAATGTGTTGGAGTGTGACTTGTGCATCTCGTGCTTGCTGAGAATATGTAGTGGAGATGTGGCATTGCTTCTCATAGGCATTTTCAAGATCTTGCCTTTGGCCGGCTTGTTGGAGAATGGCATTTAGGCGACTAACTTTAGCTTGCAATAGCTTGTTCTCACTCATCACCTACCAATACTCAGACATTGCATCACACACTATGATGCTCGAAAAAGTGAGATCTTCCTGCACAGCACTTTGCATTACAGTATGTGAACCCTCAACATGTGGGCCCTCCACACCTTCATCTTCCACGACTTCACGCACAAAACTTCTCAGAAAAACTACACAAGCATGCAATATGGCTAATGAGTACACTTTGTATGATATAATAACTACAACAATCGACATGTAGCAAAATGACATGAACTTCACTTACCTAAAGTTGGTCTTTCTATGTTAGCAGGTGGTGTTGCAACGATGGGAACAGTGGTGGCTCATGGTTGCGCTCCTTTTGCCCTGTGTCTTGGTTTTGTCAGCAAAATCTACAGGCACGTCCAACACAAACTTTGCATATAATATCTTTGCAAAGTAAAGTGGCATGGCCCCACTATGAGGCTTTTCAAACTTGATCATGCAGTGAATATAGTATGCATTATCCCTCATAGTGAGGTCGTGGCAGTTCTTGATGGGCCATCGTCCATGTGTGGCATTGGCATAATCCCATACCACTGCAATGTCATTTTTGGAGGCCATTGTGTTGATGCGGTTGTATTTCCAACCATTTCGATCGTGTAAAATGCTTGCATTGGCAATTGCACGTGCCTCATCTCTTCTTAGCAGTAGGACGGTAGCATCAGCCATGTCCATCATGTGCTTCATGGCTTGCTTTCCCCTCATGCTTGGATCTTGAGATTTGTATGCAGCTTACGTTGAATACTGCGATGCAGATGCCATGGTGACTCATGAGTGAGGGAGCAAGAGAAGATCTACAACCATGTGAAATCGAGTGAGTGACTTGTTATTGAAACATTTAGTTATAACATGCTTATGCCAACCACACCATATAAGAATTTATCTAACTAGCAGGATTATGGATTGACCACAATCAATTCAATTATAGAAATAAAAATGAAAAACTCTGACAAATTGTCACATTTTTAAACCCACCTTAAAATTTTTTAAAGATATTAAACTTGGCAATCATAGTGCATGCCACTACGTGTTGAGATATCGAGCTCCACTCGTGATATGCCAAGGTGACCGTTGTGCATTTATGTCATCGACTTGTTAGCTGCAGATGCAATTGGTACACTGCCCATGAATAATAGCTGGATGATAGCTATCTTTATGTACTGTAGTTAGTGGATCAGTTAGTATGCCACCTAGGTTAGTTGAGTTTGATTTGAGACCCACATATAGGGTTCATCTATTCCTTTTGTACTTAGAGGGAGTTCTTTTGGATTTCACAACTAAGAAGAGGAAAACTATTTTCAGCCTCCACCTTTGTGTGTATTCCCCCATTGTGTATGTGAGAAAGTTGCAAGTGAGACTCCTTACCTCTCTCCCACTCTCTTCACATGGTATCAGAGCTTGGTTCATGGTAAGGAGCTCAAGAAAGCAAACCAAGTTCGCGGTGTCTTGGTAAGAGGATTAGTGTTGCTTTCCTTTTTCGAGTTTGGGAGCAAATCTGTGCAGGTAGCACAGCCAGAAAGTGCAAGAGTGCACTGTCTCAGATTGGGACGCTCTTCGCGGTGTGGCGAGAGGGTAGTATATGCTGTGGGTGAGGGCAAAGCCCTCGATAACATTATTTTTTTAATTTCGAGGCCCATTTTGTTAGCAGAAGTTTTCCGGAGGCACTCAGAAAGGTGCCCTATTTTTGTTATGCGACCACTGTTCTGTAGGTCGGTGAAAAGTTGCCGTAGAAATTGCATCATATGCATATTTGCAGAGATATTGGGAGTGACAAAATCATTCTTATTACTTGTTGATGGAAAATCGTCACTAGGAAGTGATTGTTTTGTAGATTTGCCCTTGTGAGGCAAAAGTTGTGTTTTTTGCAGTGACAGAATATTTTTGCAGTGTTTTGTAATGAGGTCTGATGCTCTTTCATAGATAGTCACTGAAAAGCTTGACAAGAATGACTTCCCAGCATGGAAGTTTAGAATGACAAATTTCCTCAAGGGAAAAGGCTATTGGGAGTTCATTACTGGAGTTGAACAAGCACCAGTTATTCCTAATTTTCCCAATTAATAGGAGTTGCAAGCATTTAAAGGCTGGCATGAGAGAGCTAGGAAAGTTATGTATTGACTGTCTATCAGTATTTGAGATTCTATGATTGTGCATATTCAGGATGCAAGCACACTGAAGGAGGCATGGGATACCTTCACAAAAATGTATAGCACAAATACGCAAGCCAAGAAAATGCAGCTCTCAGGCAGGAGTTGCATAATGTGCAAAGAGAAAATATGAGCATCAATGACTACCACATGAAGGCTAAGAAGATTGCAGATGCACTTGCTTCCATTGGATCACCAGTGGAAGATGATGATTTAGTTTCTATGACCTTGAATGGTCTAGGAACACTACCACATGAATCTTATTGCGACATTTAACTAACAACGTTTAGCGTACGCGGGGCGCTAAATGTCGGTATTGGAAGCGTGCCTCATCAAGGGTCGCTATATAGCAACTTTAGTCAAACGTTGCTATATAGAGACCATTGCTAAAGTCACTATATAGCGACTTTTATCAGAATTGTAAGTGTCGTTATATAGCGACACTGAGATACTTTTTTATAGCGACGTTTTATAGAGAGTTTTTTTTCTCATATCAACCTTAAAAGTTAGTTTTCTCCAATGGCAATTTTTTTAAAATTTTCATACATGTTTGATCTTTTGAGAGAATAAAAGTACGAGAGCATGTACATCAAGCCTTTGAAGCTCATATATTCATGTCCAAGTTTGAGATGAAAAAAATCAATGAAGAGCATTTACATCAACGGTTTCATCTTGAGCCAAGCCTAGTGCGCCAAACAAGTCTATCTCTAACTCTGTACCGAGTTATCTCCTATATCATCATCGTACTCTAGCATTGCACGTTCACCTAAAAGTACTTGATCATCTTCTTCAATTAAGTGTGGTGATTCTTGATGATCGTTGTCTTCCTCCTCAATATCATGATCTCCATCTTCCTCCCGTGCGATGTCATTATGTGCATCTTCCTCTTGGCTCATATTGTGATCTTCATCTTTCTCGCTAGATTCATCTGGATCAAGTGGATCTGGCATTGGTAGTGGCATCTCCATATCCACACCTCTATCTTTAAAAATTTACTTACTTCGTGGTGCAACTTGGATCACATAACACCATCTTGGATCAGAATGATTCGGATGAAAAACCACCTATATTGAAGATGGGTGCCAAATGTCGCCAATTATATATATGAAATTATGCTTAAGTACATGTATCAATGGATCTTTAAAAATGAAATCTTCGATTAATTAAATCATTAGTATGCACTTGCTCACAGTGCTCAGGAAGAACAAAAGTATCACTTTCATCGGTCCAAAGTTTGGTGGAGTCTATTACAAAGAAACCGTTACTATCTTTTCTCACTGTCGCATGGAGACTGTTGTAAGTAGTTCCAAACCATTTTACATCAATAATGAAAATACTAAATCATCTAAAATCAAGTTCATAGATTTCATGTATGGTTCCACAATAATCCAACTGTGAGGAGAGAAGATTGGTATCCGAAGCACTTGCTCGGCTATCTTGTGTGAAGTTAGCCATGACTCCACAATCATATGTGACTCTCTTTGAATCGATGTGTGCCACGCAAAAATGTCATCCATATGACCATAATGCACTATACTTTTTCTACTATAAAAGAGCATCATTAAAACAATGAAGATGCATCTATTTTATAGCGTATATTGCCACAAATAATTACTTAATTATGTCAAGAGGTAAGAAACTTACATGCATCATACATTTAGATGATAACTCTCGCTCGTGCTCATTTATTGTCTCTCCATCGCATTCGGCTTAACGTAGAGCCAGTTGTAGCCAATCAAGTGACATGTGAGTGGGAGAAGAGCCAGATCCCATGGATATGGTTGCGATCGCCTGTACATTACTCGAAATCTCATCCTTGCATTTATTCTTTCTGCTTTTGCCACTTCATATCTCTCAATCCACTTCTACATCTCCTTGCTATTGAGGATACAAAACTTATTGAATTTCTCCATTTGCTCTTCGCTCATCTTTCTTTCAATCCCTTTTCCTTAGGAAACCTCACCAACGATGCGATCATCATCCTTGTTATGCCAAGTTTGCGGCATATCGGGATCTATGGATGCAAGAAACTCCGTGATATATACTAATGACTTTTGCACAAGCCATCCCTCTGCCATGCTTGCTTCTGGTCTTGCTCTTTGTCTTACAAATCCCTTCAAAGTTTTCATAAACCACTCGAGAAAAAACATCCACTGACTATGAATGGTACCTGTAATAGCCACCTCATCAACTATGTGCACAAGCAAGTGTACTTGAGTTGTCATAATGCTCGAGGGAAAGTGCTTCTCAAGCAAGCATACGGCTTCGATGGATTCCACCCTAGCCTTCTCAATGCTCGATATGGAGCTCTCTTTTTGAGATATCCACCTATTTCACATGCCCATGTAAGATATTTTCATAATCAGTCTATAGATTATTCAGCTTAAATTGAAGAAAATGCAATCAATGCGATTTGATAGTAACATTTCTAACATCTTCTTGTAAGTGCCCTTTTATTGTAATTGGAAGGATGAACTATCAAAGCAACAAAGAAGTCATGTCAACAATATAACATAATCATAATTATACTAACGCATCACGATTATCGGTACACTAATCCTACAGCTTAGAATACATCTAAGACCTTGTGCCAATCATGGGACTTGAGCCCACTAAGCTTATTGTCCTTTAAAAATGTTCCTTTCAAGCAACGCATGTACCCTGACCACTGCCTCCTCCCTCGTAGAGAGGATCCATGTTGCTTTTGGGAGGATAACTTTTCCTGAAGCATGAACTTGGGGCCACAAACGAGACATATTCATAGCACACAAGTCTTCTTGCACTCTTCTCAAGTCTTTGGAACCAACCAAGTGTGCCTAAATAGTAGCCCCCACATTCTTGAAGATATGCATGGGATCCAAGAGATGATTGATTTGTAATGGACCCCAATAAGGAAGCTTGTGAAAGATCGATAGCCTCTTCATACCAACAGGAGGTTCCTCTCCATTCGCCCTCCAAGCCTGAATCCAGTCACTTGCCTTCAAATATGATGGTGGTGGATCAAGTTGACCTCCACGTGCGAGATGGTCCAGCGGAAGGTATCGAGCATGACCTTCATAAACATTTTTCCTCATATGTTTGGAGTATCGTGTAAGTGATTTCAAACCCAGTCCACAAATAGAACAAGCATGGTACCCACTTGTAACAAGTCCTGCACGCGTGCATGAATGTGTTAGTATAAGACATGCATGTGAAAGAGAGTCATAAAAGCATAATCCTATATTATATATGTAGAGACACAACCACATACCTGCGCACTCTCCATATCCTGGGTAGTCATGCATGGTCCACATCAAGATACCCGTGACCAAAATATCATTGGTATGTCTAGGAGCTCTAGAAATATCAAAGACCCGCACTCCTCTCCATAATATCTATAACTCCTCTATCAAAGGTGCCATGTACATTCCATATTTTTTGCCTTGTACTTCCCTGGCACAAGTAGTGCAAGCATGAGGTGTCCTTTTTTTATTATTAGCCATGGTGGGATATTGTAATTCACCACGACTATGGGCCATGTCAACCAAGATGTTGAGCGTAACCTGAAAGGATTCACACCATCCATGGCGAGCCCAAAATGTAAGTTGCCTGGCTCCCTCGCAAAGTCCGACCACTGATTGTCCATGTGCTTCCAAGCTGCACAATCTACGGGAATCCTCAATGTGTCATCAGTGGACTGATGAGATGCACGCCATGTCATCAACTCTGCTATGGATTTGCATCAGAACATGTGCTGTATTCTTGCAATGATGGGAAAGTGTCTCAAGACCTTTACCGATATCTGCTCACCCTGTAAGTCATCTCTATATCGTTGTTCTCCACATTTCGAACAACTAGCCAAATCTCCATGCTCACGACAAAAGAGAATACAGTCATTACGACAAGCATGGATGGTATCATAATCCATACCCACCATTGTTAGCATCTTCGTTGCTTCATCTCTTGATGTGGGGATGGTATTTGGTGCAGACATCTTCTGGAGCAACCTATCACAATTCAAACATACATAGGCTTCAAATAATGATGATTCGGTACACTAATCCTATAGCTTGGAATCCCTAAAAGATATTGAGCAAGATTAGAATCTTACAACTTGACATTGAGCAAACATTTATATACTCTTACATTCTTTGAATTAGAGTGACAACAGTCTGTATTTGTTTGCTCAATAGTAGGCTATTGAAGCTTCACATGGGAGGGAAGAGAGGAGGAAAGAGAAGGGAAAAGAGAGGAGATAAGATAGAAAAAGAGATGAGAAAAAGCTGTTGAAGCTTCACGTGGGAGAAAAGAGAGGAGGAAAGAGACAGGAAAAGAGATGAGAAAAAGGACAAAAGAGAGGAGATAAGACAGGAAAGCAGAGGAGATAAGAAAGGAAAAGAGAGGAGAAAAAAGAGATAAGAGAGGAGATCAGAGAGAAAAAGAGAGGAGAAAAGAGAGGAGATAAGAGAGAAAAAGAGAGGAAATAAGAGAGAAAAAGAGAGAAAGTGAAAAGAGAAAAAGTGGGGATAAAAGAGAGAAAAAGTGAGAATATAAAGGCTTCGAATAATGATGATTCGCAAACATACATGATGATTCTTAAAACAAACAATATCCAAATAATGAGTTAAATTAATGTAGGAGCTAACCTCATTAAGGCCGAGACACTTGTGTCCAACCACCCATACTTTGCTTGCAAATTCAAGATTGAGAGACAAGCACGTAGTTTAGACATCTTAGCATCCTCATACAACTGTGTTGATTGCAACTCTCGCATTTTGACCTCAGACTCTGACATCATGTGTAGATGGGATGTAGTGCCCCTAAAAATAGAATCCATCATGTCAACCATACCCTCATCATCATCGGGGAGACTATAGTCTTTCTCAAAGTGTGAAGGTATATGTGTACCCTTGTTAGCCTCCTCATCTTGTTTTAAGATTTCGTGTAAATGTAAGATCTTGTCTCAAGGTTTCGTATCATAATGGTATCCAATATTAACCATGAACTCAAATAGCTTTGACTTACTGATAATCCATCAACACGTGCAACACCAATGGTGGGTACTGGCTCCTCCCCATACATGAATCCGCAAGTGGCACATGACAATACGACATTGATGTCATACTTCTCGCTTGCAATGAGTGCAATGACAATACAACCTCTCCATAAGCCACTCTATGCTCCTGAGCATTGGTGCATCATCTGATGAGCTTCCACTCATCCCTTCCATCTGCACACTTCTAAAATCACAATGTAAGTTGCAAGGAAATCTATTAACAGTAATAAAATAGCCACCTATGAGCTTCTTTTTTAGCTTTTAACAATAAGTGCCCTGAAACCTATTCCATTGCTATATAGCGATGCTTTTAAATATAAGCGTCACTATATAGCGACTGACTAGCGTGGCTATATAGCGATGCTGTGGGCTTAAACCCAAAATCCCATGGCGCGGTGCTTTCTTTAGCATCTCTATTGTGAGAAAAGCAATCTCTCCTCCCACCTTATATCCGACGACCTCTCTATTCTCCACTCCTCACCACTACTCAACCCCTCTCCTAACACTTGTGCTCCCTCTCCACCCTTCTCCCTCTTTGCTGGTGTGAAAAGAAGTTTTTCAAGAAGGTGGGTCTCTTTAAGCAATGTAGATTCATTTTTTGTGAGATTTTGTTTTATGAGTGTTGAAGCATGTTTCTCCTTGTATTGCTAAGGCTATGTGCTAGTTTTCATGCTTGATTTTCAAGGGTCAAAGACAAAAAACGAGATTTTGTTAAAGAAAGAAGACTCACCTCTTCTAGTCTTTTTAGTATTTCTCTTCCTCCTCTTTCTCCTTGTTTGTAGGCTTATGCTTGTTTCCTCAATCGAATCCCTTTGAGAAGTTGCTTCTTTAAACTCCTTCTTCCTCTAACTAGTTATTTGAAGAAAGGTATGTTTTCTCTCTTTTGTAGGGCTAGTCCACAAAACACCGAGCGGGACATCTTCAGGTAAGAAAGTGCTTCCTCTTTTTTCCTTTTGTTATTTTTGTTATTTGCATTGGCCTGCAGCTAGCGCCTTAAGCACTAGCTGTAGTGATGGGCATAGAAACCCTCTCTTCCCTTCTCTTCCCCTATTTCCTCTTCTTTCCCTCTCTTTTTCCCCTCTCTTCCCCTATTCCCTCTTCATTCCCTCTCTTCCTTCTCTTCCTTTTCCCTCTTCTTTATGCCCTCTTTCAATCTCTTTTTCCCCTCTTCCTCCTTTCCTTCTCTTCTTTTTTCACTCTTTCAATCGCTTGCCCCCCTCTTCCTTCTCTTATGTTTATGCTCTTTTTTTCTCTTCTTTTTTCCCTCTTTCATCCCCTCTTTCAATCTCTTTTCCTCTCTCTTTCCTCCTCTCTTTCCCCTCTCTCAATTTCTTTTCACAAGCATATGTATTTGCCTATGCTTAAGTTTTCTATCTTGTTCTTTTATGCTCATATGCTCATGCATAAGAATAAGCATATCCTTTCCTTCCTTTTCTCTTATGTTTATGCTCTTTTTTCCTCTTCCTTCTCTTATGCTTATGCTTATGCATGAGCATGTCTCATTTTCCTCTTTTCCTCTCTCTTTTTCCCCCTCTTCCCCCTCTTTTGATCTCTTTTCATAAGCATATGTATTTGCGTATGCTTAATCTTTCTCTCTTTTTCTTTTATGCTCATATGCTCATGCATAAGAATAAGCATATCCTTTCTCTCTTCTTTCTCTTATGCTTATGCTTATGCATGAGCATGTCTCATTTTCCTCTTTTCCTCTCTCTTTCTCCCCCTCTTCCCCCTCTTTCGATCTCTTTTCATAAGCATATGTATTTGCCTATGCTTAATCTTTCTCTTTTTTTCTTTTATGCTCATATGCTCATGCATAAGAATAAGCATATCCTTTCTCTCTTCTTTCTCTTATGCTTATGCTTATGCATGAGCATGTCTCATTTTCCTCTCTCTTTCTCCCCCTCTTTCAATCTCTTTTCATAAGCATATATATTTGCCTATGCTTAATCTTTCTCTCTTTTTCTTTTATGCTTATATGCTCATGCATAAGAATAAGCATATCCTTTCTCTCTTCTTTCTTTTATGCTTATGCTCTTTTTCCCTCTTCTTTCTCTTATGCTCATGCTTATACATGAGCATATGTCTCCTTCTACTCTTTTCCTCTGTCCTTCTCCTTCTTCTCCTTCCCTTCTCTTCTTTTTTCCTCACTCTTTCTCTTCTTTTCATAAGCATATGCCTATGCCTATGCCTATGCATATCCTTCTCCTTTCTTTCTCTTCTTTTTCTCTTCTTTTCATAAGCATATGCCTGTGCATGTCCTTCTCCTTCTCCTTCTTTCTTCTTTTTCTTATTTTTTCCTCTCTTCTTTCTCTTCTCCTTCTCCTTCTCCTTCTCTCTTCTTTCTCTTCTTTTTTCCTCCTTCTCTCTTCTTTCTCTTCTCTCTTCCTCTCTTTTTGTCTTCTTTTCATAAGCATATGCCTATGCCTATGCCTATGCCTATGCTTATGTTTGTTTTTTGTTTTTTGTTTTCGTGTTTGTGTCTACATTAGACATGGGATCATGTCACACGTCCAACGAGTACAGGCAACCTCGCAAGAGGAGACATCACGATCTCTATTCTCCAGAGGACTTTGATTCCTCTTAGGTGACACCTCAAGGGCCTACCCTTGCAACTACCCCTAGCCCGACTCCTCTCAGATGTATCACTGTGACTACCCCTGGCCTGACTCCTCTCGGACGTAGCACTGTGACTACCCCTCGGGGAACTCCTTTGCTAATAGCCCATGGCTTTGTCGGGAGTCCCGACAAGTTTGTAGCACAGATGACTGATGAGGAGGCAGTGAGATTCTTCTCTCTACTATCTCAGAGGACCTCAACAATTCCCTCTCCTACACCGATGGCTAGACCTATTGCCTAGTCGTCTCCTTGTGCCGCTTCAATCGAGGGGTCATAACCTGGGCATACCTATCATAAGGGAAGGAAGAGTAGGAGGGGCCGCTTATGTTGTGCTGACTCTGGAGATGTAGACAAGTCAGCACACTCACATCCCTAGAGGTCTCCACTTGGTCTCAAGACATAGTACCAGTCAGGTCCCTTGCCCTCTCCTAATCCCACTGCTACTCCTCGCTCTAGAAGCTCTCGCACAGCTTCCACTCGCTCTGACTCTGCCACTACCATGAGTCCTCCTTACCCAGTCAAGGACCTCTCCTATCAAATCACGGCTGTTGGAGAGATAATAGAAGATAGAAAGGGCAAAGCAGTGATGGCCACCATGAGGCGGTTGATGAGCCACCACTTCAAGGGTGGCATTGCTACTGATTGGCGGTATCAAGATGACTAAAAGAAGCAAGCGGTCATCGATGAATCAAAAGAAAAATACCCTAACCCGCCAAATTGGGAGTTCAATGAGAATTACATGCGAGATTGCATGGGTTTGGTCTTGAAGCATCGTAGATCAACCTTGCGTACTTCCATCGCAAAGGGGATGGCTAAACCAAGCTGGGCAGACAAAGCTTATTGGAAGTTCTTCAAGAAGCAGTATAGGGACGATCCCGAAATGTTTGAGGGTCAGAGGAAGGCTGCGAGGAGACAGCTAGATGCCATAGGTACTTCACACTTTGGTGCAGGAAAACGGTTGGCATTCGAGGCAACTATGGTAAGTCTACTTCTTCTCATTTAATGTATTGTTCTATTTGTTTTACTACATATTACATGCACTTTATCTAACTCTCGTAAATTGGGTCCACAGCAAGCTACGATGGGTCGTCTTCCTACAGATGCAGAGATGCGATGTGCATTTTGC
Source organism: Dipteris shenzhenensis (assembly GCF_047967505.1). Taxonomy (NCBI): domain Eukaryota; kingdom Viridiplantae; phylum Streptophyta; class Polypodiopsida; order Gleicheniales; family Dipteridaceae; genus Dipteris; species Dipteris shenzhenensis. The sequence continues at coordinate 14,719,229 of NC_141624.1, forward strand.
ATAGGAACAAAGCTGTGGTTTATTGAGCAGGAGGCAATGGGAGCGATGGTCGATTGGGTTAAGGTGGCTACTCGCATGGTATAAGTCTACTCCTGCTTGTAATCTCACTTTTTAAATTGTTTTATTCTTTAAGTTCCAATCTAATTTTCAATTAATATGGTTTCACTCTTAGAGTCAAAGCTCGAGCATCCCATCACTGGAGGCGAGCGATCATGAGGGCCAGGGATCAGGCATAGCTCACGAGGGTCAAGGAGCAGGCACAGCTCAAGAGGACCAAGGATTAGGCTAGCAAGACGAAGAAGAGGAGAACGACGACGATTCGAATGAGTAGTAGTAGTAGCAATAGTAGTAGTAGTTTGCATATACTTCGCCATGTATATCATTTTGTATATTGGCTTGTTTGAGCGATTTTGTATCACCCTTTTTGAAAGGGTAATTTTGTAATAAACAATGTTGTATATCTTCGACATGTATATGCTTTTGTTGCTCGATCATTTCATTTGAGCGATTTTGTATCCGACCTTTTCGCAAGGGAAATTTTGTAATAAAAATTTTTTTTTGTAATTACAAAAAAAAACATTAGTGGGGCAAAACAGGGCTTGTTATGGCCTTGTTTAGCCCCACTAATGCTTTTTTTTTAGTTCTATTAATCATCGTTTCCCAGTGTTGCTATATAGTGACATTTATTAGTGTCGCTATATAGTGATGCTTATATAGCGACCGTTCTTTTCCGATGCTTATAACGACGTTAATAACGACCTTTGTGCCCATTTAAAAAGAAAATTAGTGTAAAAAACGTCAATATTTTCGTCAAAAAAGGGCCTATGCCTTGTAGTGGAAAGGATTATGCATGGTTCCGGACATCCATTGCCGTCCGTGAGAATTTTCCTGATTTTGGGGAGTTGATTGCTCTTCTCATTTCTGAAGAGCAGAGAAATGGTGGTGCATCTTCTTCAAGAGAAACTTCAAAAGAAGCTGTCTTTTACTCAAATGCTCGAAGAGGTAGAGGCAAAGGTAGAGCAGGCCGATCTGGAGGCCGTGGCAAAAATCAAAATATGCAGCAAATTCAAGAAATTTACCAGTCCTATGGAGGAGGACGTGGTAACCTTAGAGGCAGGGGGAGCCAAAGACGTCGTGGTGGATGGGAGAGAGGCCAAAATGCAAACAGCAATGTTGAATGCTACTACTGTGGTAAAATGGGTCATATACAAAAAGCAGAATGACATCATGAATGGAAAATTGCAACAAGGCAATTATGCATCCTCTAGTAGACAGGGTGATGACAGAAATGAGCATTTGTTTATGATGCATCACATGACCAATTCTATGACAAGTGCAAAAGAAGGCAATGATGTGTGGTATGTTGACTCAAATGTGTCAAACCACATGACAGGTCATGCAAAATGGATGTAGGATGCAAGGAAAATGGAAAGATGAGGATTTGTGGAGACTGGTGATGATACTGCACATCCTATTGTGCAAATTGGTAAAATTCCTTTATCTATGCAGGATGTGAAAAGAAATACCTGTCTGATGTATTTCATGTCCCGAATATCACTAAGAACCTGGTTTCTGTTGGTCAAATGGTTGAGCAGGGCTTGCAAGTCAGATTTAATCCTCATGGATGCTTTGTTGAGGATATGAAAAATAAAGGTCACTTGAATCAAAAGGGAAGAAGAAGGGCAGAATGTTTACGTTGGATGTGGACATGCCTGAATTGAGTGCAGCAATGTTTGCACATGGGACGAGTGTAGTTGATATCTAGCATAAACACATTGGTCATGTTAATGCACAGTGATTTAAATTAATGCAGGCCCAAAATATTATCGCAGGATTGCCTAAGTTCCAGGTTGCAAAAATGCATAAGGTATGTGAAACCTGTCAATTTGGAAAACAAGCAAGGAAACTATTTCCTAGAAATGTTTAAGAGAGTAAGAGGCCATCGGAATTAATCCACTCTGATGTGTGAACTACTAAAGCTGCATCTATTGGAGGTTGTCATTATTGTCACTTTTATTCATGACTACAGCAAAAGAGTTTGGGTGTATTTTATGAAAAAGAAAAGTGAAGTGTTTGGGAATTTCAAAGCTTTTAAAGCTAGGGTTCAGAAAGGAGCAGGCCTGGAAATAAAATGCCTAAGGTCAAATGGAGGGGGAGAGTACCTCTCAAATGAGTTTGCAAGGTTCCTGCAGGAGCATGGCATAAAGTAGCAATATTCATGCAGTCATACCCCATAGCAAAATGGACTTGCAGAAAGGAAAAACAGGCATATTGGAGAGGTATCTCGTGCCATGCTCAACGAAAAATACCTGCCATATTATTATTGGGCTGAAGCAGTTGCTACAGTAGTCTGCATGATGAACAGGATTCCCATTGCAGCAATACATGGCACGATGCTAGAGGAGAGATATACTGGTAGGAAACCAAATATTTCTCATTTGAAAGCTTTTGGTTGCATTGCCTATGTTCATGTGCCAGATGAGTAAAGATCCAAGTTGGATCCAAAAGCTGAGAAGTGCATCTTTATTGGTTATTCTCTACAACAGAAAGGGTATAGATCCTATAACATTCTACTCGTAAGTTTATAGTGACCAGAGATGTTGTTTTTTATGAGATGAGCAGCTGGTATAAACCAGTAAATGTGATTGATGATGTAGATGCACAAAATGGTAATGCTACACAGAATTCACAGCAGCAATCACAAAATATTAGTGGACCTATAGTGTCCTCTAACAGTGGTTCACATACTTCGCCATGGACATGCACATTAAGATCAGGAGAATCTCCTCAAAGCAATGTAGATAGTGGTATGCAAGTATCACGAAAGGGAAAAGAGAAAGTAGATCAGCCCATGGTTGATGTGAATGCAGGTCACTCTTATGTGGATGGTGAATCCAGTGGCTCAGCACAGAGCCTTGATGATGAGTTGGGTATTCCTTCTATTGTTACACCTGGACTAAGAAGACAAGGGATGTTTTCAGAGCACCTAGTAGTGAGCCTATTTTGCATAGGTCTACCAAAGTTAAGTATCCTATGGATAGGCTGAAATATGATGGATTTACAGCCATTCACTATGCCTATATGGTCAAAGTGACCAGAACCCACTTCTTTTGAGCAAGCCATGGGAAAAGAAAAATGGGAGAAAGCCATGGATGAAGAAAAGGATGCCTTGGAAGAAAATGCTACATGGGAATTGGTGCCTTTGCCTAAAGACAAGAATGCAATCGGCTGCAAGTGGGTCTATAAGGTGAAGCACAATGCAGATGGTTCTGTGAGCAGATACAAGGCAAGATTAGTTGTCAAGGGGTATGCATAAACATATGGCATTGATTATCAATAAACATTCAGTTCAGTTGCAAGGATGGCAACCGTAAGAGCAGTCATTGCTATGGCTGCATTAAAGGGATGGTCTTTACATCAAATGGATCTAAAGAATGTCTTCTTGCATGGTGATTTGCAAGAAGAGGTCTATATGGAGCAGCCACCAGGTTATGTGCATGCTGTTCATCGTGAGTTTGTTTGCAGGTTGAAGAAAGCCTTGTATGGCTTGAAGCAAGCACCCAGAGCATGGTCTAACAAGATAGGATAGTATCTTGTCACTATTGGCTTTCAGATTTCCATGGCAGATTTCTCACTTTGTGGGAAAAACAGAGAAAGGTATTATGCTACTTGTCATTTATGTTGATGATTTGATCATCACAGGTGATAGTGATGAAGATATCCTTCACTCGGGGGGTCACTCATCATATGTAACGCTATCACGTGAGTTCAAAAGAAGGATATTTTTTATTCCTAAAATTTACAGAAATAAATATACATAAGGGACTATTTAAAATAGTTTTGGAAAAAATTTACAGATTTGTATAGAAAAGGGGTACATTTTATTAATGAAAAAATTTACAGATAAGGGATTTTAAATATAGGCCTTGAATGCACGTGATATAGAGGGTTTATACATAGTGACCCCCCCGAGATCCTTCATGTGAAAATGCTATTGAAGTAGAAGTTTGAGATGAAGGATTTGGGAGAGCTGCGTTACTTCTTGGCCATTGAGGTGATTAGATCCACAAGTGGGATATGGCTCTTGCAGAGGTAGTATGTATTGGACATGTTGTCCAAATATGGGATGACTGGCTGTAAGCCTATTTCAGTTCCTTTGGAGTAGAATGTGAAGCTAAGCGCAGATGCAGGTGAGCTTCTAGAAGACCCTACTATGTACAGATGTATAGTAGGAAGTTTGATTTATATGACTATTACCAGGCCAGTTTTGAGCTATGCTATTGGGTTGGTAAGTCAGTTTATGCAGGCTCCAAGGAAACTATATTTGGATGCGGCTAGATGCATACTGAGGTATGTGAAGTCCACATTGTAGTATGGACTATTTTATGAGACTGGGGTTCAGATACAGTTGCATGGATACATTGATGCTGATTGGGCTGGTAGTATTTCTGATAGACAATCTACCAGTGGATATGTGTTCTCTTTTGGGAGTGTTGCAGTCACTTGGAGCAGCAAGAAATAGCCTACAGTTCCTTGTCGTTCCTTGTCGAGCACAGAGGCTGAGTACAGGGGTGCAGCAATTGCTACATGTGAGGTAGCTTGGTTGCGTAAGCTACTTTATGATATGCATTAGTCTAGAGATGGGCATTTTATTGTGACAACATGAGCAGTATACACTTAGCAAATAACCCAGTCTATCATGCTACAACAAAGCACATTGAGGTGCATTATCACTATGTGTGGGAGAAGATTCTAGTAGGTTTTATTGATTTGGTTTATGTTAGCATAGAGGATCAGGTATCTGACATATTCACGAAGGCATTGGGTGCAGAGAGGCTGTGCAAGTTCAAAGACCTGCTTGGTGTCCAGGAATTGGGATTGAGCTCAAGGGGGAGTGTTGAGATATCGAGCTCCACTCGTGATATGCCAAGGTGACCATTGTGCATTTATGTCATCGACTTATTAGCTGCAAATGCGGTTGGTACACCACCCATGATTAATAGCTAGATGATAGCTATCTTTATGTACTCTAGTTAGTGGCTCAGTTAGTATGCCACCTAGGTTAGCTGAGTTAGTTTGAGACCCACATATAGGGTTCATCTATTCCTTTTGTACTTAGAGAGAGTTCTTTTGGCTTTCACAACTAAGAAGAGGAAAACTGTTTTCAGCCTCCACCTTTGTGTGTATTCCCCCATTGTGTATGTGAGAAAGTTGCAAGTGAGACTCCTTACCTCTCTCCCACTCTCTTCACACTGTGATCATACGGGTTAATCTCAAAGTAGATGTAGCATTTATTCAACATGTCTTCATTTCCTCAATGGGTCGCATTGCCACATCCTTGTTTACATTGAAACTATGCAGTTTTGTTAAAATTGCTCCCATGGAAGGTCACTCGTTTGGATCAATCCTGCAAAAAGCATTCCCACAATCAACCAAGAGCTTGATTGCAATGTCACCCTTCATAGAGTTGTCACTGAGAACATCTGCAACATCTATGAGAAAGTTGGCAATTTGCCAAAATAGCCATCCAACGGCAAAGCAATCTGACTCCAGTGCCCATGCGCCCTTCGAATTGGCTCGGGTAGTAGTATTGGCATATAATTTCGATGCTAACCATGGAAATGCCTTGGGAGGAGCAAAATCCAGGTCTTGCGGATATCAACTTTCGGCCTTGTGGAGGCTTCTTCCCCAATCAATAATCCCCACTCGGACAGACATGTCATCTGTCGCGAAGTCCAGCATGTAGTTGGTTGCTTGCAGATCGGTGTGTGCATATCTTTGTTTCGTGAACTGCTTTCAAACCACTGGCAATAGCAACAACAATCGACAATCCATGATGACAAAATAACCTTGCTCGCAACCTGGTGAGTGGAGATTTCCAATCAAAGCGAGGTTCTTTTGTGGGATGTGTGGTCTTAACCCATTGTACATATGTCCCACATCACTGTGGGAGACACATTAGCATATCGTGCACACTTCCACCATTAAAAAAGGGAGTGATGACCCATAACTCTTGGGTGTGTGAGTACCCCAATACTCAACAGACAGCTGTATGGACAACTGTCATCGCTAGCTCATTCTTTAGTGCTAGATGAGCATGGGCATCGTCTCTATTACTCCTCTTGCCAGCATACCACTCTGTTGGCCTAAGACCTGGGAGACCCACAATCTATATCCTGAATACCTTCCCTTCTCCTCCCTTGCCCACCAGTTCATGCAAGGTCAATGCTTGCAATGGAAAGTGTGCTGTGTGGGAGCACATGTCAGCAAATGCAGTACATAGTTCTATCTTGGGGGGGTCACTATGTATAAACTCTCTATATCACGTGCGTTCAAGGCTTATTTGTAAAATCCCTTATTTGTAGATTTTTCATTAATAAAATGTACCCTTTTTCTATACAAATCTGTAATTTTTTTCTTAAATGATTTAAAATAATCCCTTATGTAAGTTAAATTCTGTAAATTTTAGAAATTAAAAATATCATTCTGTTGAACTCACGAGATAGGGTTACATAAAATGAGCGACTCCCCCGAGAGTTCTATATGTGCTCTCCCTTCAGCTTGGTTAGCATTTGCTTCCGGACCATTAGCCATCTTGGTCATATGGACCAGGGCACTGGATGTTGCCTTTCCGATGGACCCTTTCTCCTTCTAGTTTTTTCTAAATTTAGATATCTGCGACGCCTTTCATTCAGTCGTCTAGAGTGCAAGCTTCACCTCCCCATTGTAAGGCAAGGCTACATTGCTCACCTTCTTGTATAATTCCCATTGTCCTACTGGATCTCCAAACACTCAAGGGATAAATTGATCAAGTATCACTTTAATCTCTGACTGTGTCATTTGACTCGGGCCAGCTCGTGTAAAGAAGGTTAAGTATTTGGGATATCATTTGATCACGTAGAAATTTTGAGCTTGCATGGGCTCAGATTTCTTCGTCACTCAATCCTATCAAGTGCTTGATCATTGTCTTACGGGCAAGCATCTGAATCTTAGTCTTCAACTGCTCTTGCATTGCCATTAGAGATGGGTGTGTAGACAGTGTACTAATCTAGTGCATGCAACAATTGTTCTGTAAGTGCTCAAACTTCAAAATAAAGAACATCCAAACTACACATGCAAAATTGCAATGCAAATGTAAACTAAATTTTGCTTAAAAGCAACATGAACCGTCATGCAACATCATGAACATTTCTAAAATACTTCTGATCCTTAGAAATAAACTACTAACTTTCTGAGGTAATGGTATATTACGTTAAGTAATTCATGATCTTGCAGCATAATCTACTACTATAGCAATCACTACATGATCTTCTACTATTATAGAGCGAATTCCATAAAGTCACTATCAAGTGTCAATCTATCAGCTAGTGGAGGTAAGAACAAAAAACACATAACAGCATCACATAACCAAGATGATCTACATCAGCTTTGCCGATCACACATCTAGCTCGGAAGAGTTTTATCGGGAGGAACTGGCTAGCAAAAGTGGGCCATCATCCGGATAAAACTCAGCTCTATTGACACCTATGTACATAAACAGATATGATATGGGAAGTAGCAAGCTAAGGGTGTCCACTTTTTGTTCTCCCCAATCCTTAGGAGGTGGAAAAACAAGCTTTTTAGCACACAAAAACGCAAATCTCACCTACTTCCCTATGGATCTAGTCTTTGAAGTCTTCTGACACAACATCACACTTGCTATTGTGCACACAATCGTATAGTCTGATTGAAAATTCGATGCACACAAAAAAAATTTCTTTGTGTCACACGGCATGGTTCCAGGGTGGTCACACGTTTGTCACAAACAGAGAGTGTCATATTAAATTCTAAATTTCTCACTCATTTTAGATTAAATGTTATTGAAACTTTGTAAGTGGTCTCTTTGCATTATGTAGAGCTTAACTTGATTTATTGGTAATTTTTTGAATGATTTATCTAATTATAAATAATTATTTATAATAAATAAAGTCATAAAATACATGCATTTTAGTAGCACACCACATTTTTTTAGTATTTTGAACAATTAAGCAAATCAAATTCGATGGAAGGTTAGTAGGCACATAAGGGTGTGTGGTTGAATCATCAAATCCCAAATCCAACGGTTAAATTTAGGAAGATTGAAGTTTAATTTTTACTTTTACTCCTTAGAGAATCAACAAAGAATATTAAAAATAAATCTAGTAATTTAGTAATTCTCAAACATGACCAAACATTTCAAAAATGTCAATATTTTTAGTCCTCTGCATGATGAATAAGAGGAAAAAATTTTGGTTAAATTTGAGTAAGGGAAACGTACGATATGGCCTCCAAGAGTGAAATCTCCCTTTTGTGGGGGAAAAAGGGCCACCCAAGCCTAATACCAAGACAAGGTAGGCTTGGTATTAGGCTTGGTGAGGTAGGCTAGGAGCATCACTGACCCTAGTGGCAAGCCTTTGGAGTGTGCATACTGCCCATGTGGAAGGCTGAGTCATCAAAACCATGCCACGTTGTTAGACCACGTGGTGCCATGTCATCAAGGAGATGTGACATCACTCCTTGCCATGTCACCTTACATTGCCACACGTGCTGCCACATGTGCCACCTCATCATTCCACATCATGAGCCATGTCATCACACCTTGCCACCTTGGCATACCTCGTCAACCTTGCCACGTCACCAATCCCTCCACCTCAATTTGCCATGTCAATCTACCACCTCATGAATGCCAACTCATCATGCCACATCACCTTTCCACGTCATGGAAGAGACTATATTGCCACATCATGACCATGCATGGTGCCACATCAGCCACATGTATACACATCACAATGTGCGAGGCATAGAATACCTCGATCGAGGTATATGACCTGCGTGAGGCATAGAATACCTCGATCGAGGTATATGACTGAGGGGTATGTGCTATGACTGAGGGGTACCTCGATCGAGGTTCATACTTGCGTGAGGCATTGAATACCTCGATCGAGGTATATGATCTGGGCGTAGCATACCTCAATCGAGGTATTTGAAGGTACAAAACTTAGCCAATTAGTTTCAATCTTAGCACCTCTCCACCAATAATAATGAAGAGCAATCTAAGAGCAATCTAGTGGATGAGTTGAGGCTCTCTATAAGACACCACGTTTTGGTTCATTTCACCCATTCTTAGCCATTCTTGCCTCCTCATCACTTTGTCACACCTTCCATCCTACTTTCATTGAGAATGGGTTCTCAAAGCCATAGAGCTAGTAGACGTGAAAGATGTAGGAACCCCCCCCAAATCTCATTGACGAGGAGCGCAAGCAAAAGGCTCGTGAGCGCAAGAGATCCTCTAGAGCTAGAGCTCACGCTGCCACCACTGATCCACCTCCACCTCTACCTCTACATCCCACCTCCACCTCCACCTCCACCCCCACCCCCACCCCCACCTCCATTGTCCCCCCATCCTCATCTGCTCCCTACCTCTAGCCTCCGCCCTTCCCCTAGCCACCTTCATTTTGGCCTCTACCTCTACCTCTTCCCCCTCCACCCTCCCCCCTCCCCCTCCCCCTCCCCCTGCTCCCCTTGGCGCCTCCCTTCCCCCATCCACCCTACCATCTCCCATTGATCCCCTTGCCCCACCTTGCAGCAATAGTGTTGCTTCACGACGTGACTTGCCGAAGTCCACTATCCGTCGTCGTACTAGCAAGATTGTGCAGTCTTTTTTTTGTGACCTCACACCAACTTCGTAGTCTTCTCTTCTCATGTCCCTAATTGATCACCCTGACTTGGTAGAGTGTAGGAGGCTTGCTGGTCTTGGTGCACGTAGAGATAGGGTTGTATCTAGCGAGGTCCTTAGCAGTGTTCGATGTTCCTATGCTTCTATTAAGCATAGGAACTCTAGTGATGCCTTGGCAGCATGTCGTGCTATTGTGGCTGCCATTAGTAGACCTCATATGATAGGCCATGTGCGTACCATCTTCTTCAAATTGCACCGCGCACATTATGAGCAGGCATGATTAGGAGGCAGAGTCTAGACGATAGTGAGACTGATGCTCTTCGGGCTTCAAGTGGTCGTGCACCTCACAGCGATCGATTGTTGGATGATTCCACTAGGTCCTTCATACAACAGTTTTGGGAGGAGCATTGCAGAGCATCCCCGGTGTTCAAGAAGGCATTGCGGAAGAGGGTGTCACGCGGTGTGTACATTGAGCATGGTGCATGTTTTTTGGAGTGTACCCAGACTGAGTTGTACACTTAGTTTGTAGAGGTGCACCCAGAGTTCAAGATTGGGCAGAGGTCATTTGAGCGATGCAGGCCATGGTTTGTGCGATGCTCTCAGGAGCGTGACACATGCTGTTGTCGCTACCATGTGGATTTCGGATTGATGTATGACGTATTCCGTTCCCTTGATGGTCATAGGGGAGTAATTCCTAGTAGCCCTCGCGACTTCATTCATTCCATATTGTGTACATGAGATGGTGATGCTTTATTCCACTCCCTTGATTGTGTGGAAGGCACGTGTACTTTGTGTGGTGACTTTGCTAGAGTGCCACAAGTTGCACTAGATACTTGTGATGTGCAGATGGTTCGTTGGCAACAATATGAGTACAATACCTTGACATTAGATGGTGGTGCACAGTCAAGGAGGTTGCAGCTTGTGGGGAAGGAGACACCACGTGTTGTATTCATTGACAGTTTTCGAGGGAAGCTATACCGCTACATACACCACTCGCACACTGCAAAATGGGAGGATCGTTAGTTCCGTGCATGTTTGAGGACATTTCCTACAGGGGTGGTTGTCTCAGTGGTGGACTTTGCGGAGAATTACACCTTTGCACCACAGCATGAGATCCAATCAGAGTATTATTTCTCTGAATAGGTGACGTGTGATTGAGTATTGATTTTTTCCCCACCTCATTATATTGAATTATTTCAATAGTCATATTTTTTTTCAATGCCATATTCCAGGTTGCTGTATTTGTGCACATTAGCTATCGTCATGCACAGGCTCATGTGGATGGCATTGATAGCACCATGGACTCACGCGTCATTGTGTGAGAGTATCACTTCTACATTAGTGATGATCGATCGCATGATGCCCATTTTGTGCAACATTGCTTCACTTTGCATGATAGTTTCTTGAGGGATCATGGTGTCACATGACAACGGCACGGGATCTGGTCAGACAGCTGTGGTGGTCAGTTCAAATCCGCTAGACAGTTTTATTAGTTCTGCAGATGGCACCGTGAGACAGGCATTCCGATCACATGGAGCTACTTCGAGACAGGGCATGGTAAGGGAGAGCACGATGGTGCAGGTGCTTGCGTGAAGCGTGCTTTGCATCGATACCAGTTGCGTCACAGTGCCGACTGCTTCAAGGATGCACATGATGTGGTGCAGTGGTGTAGCCAGCACTTATCCACTAGTACTATCTCCTCGTTTTAGTCGCCTGATGATAGGGTGGTGAGCCGGTATTTTTGGTGCATGGACATTGGGAGTCTTGATCGGTCTAGGCCTTTTGATTGTCGTTCTGTGCCTGGCACTCTTGATTTCCATTCCATCAGGAGCATAGCTGAGTCTCACCCTGTGATCTTTTCTCAACGGTTTGCATGTTTTTGCTTTGCATGCATTGATGATGATTGGGGAGGGTGCTCCATGATACCATGGGCCAATCCATGGGTACGGCGAGTGCTTTCTCCCTTCCAGCCTTGGGAGGAGGTACATGATGATCAGGATGCGGGATTTAGTTCCTCTAGAGATTATGACCAGCTTACAGAGATTTTGCATATTGGTGATATCTTCACGGTTATTGCTTCGGAGGGCAATGAGGAGGGTGTGGATTATTACTTGTTGCGATGCTCTATGCTGAAGAGTGTGCTGAATGAGGATACAGTGGATGGGCATGGGATGCACTTCAATGCTCTTAGCATGATCGTAGGTGGCCACTATTTTCAGCAGATACAGAGGCGTGGTCGCTATATTGAGTTCCAGGAGTACATGGCGGATCAGGAGGCATACATGTATTCTCATCTTGTTGTTGGGATCAAGATTACTTTGAGTCGTGTTCGCACTCGCAAGGTGACATCGACTCCACGATGGCGCCTTGCAGTGGCAGATCACAAGAGCATACTTGCAACTATTGGCATGAGAGCTAATCCTGAGGAGTAGCACATTACATATCATATTTTTTGGGATCATCAGTTGATCAGATTGATTTTTATTGGGTATCACTAGTTCATTACACATTTTTGTATTCGATATGTATAGGCTCACTGTGTGACCGTACCATTGTAATTTTCATGGACTCATATTTTGTATTTCACTCTGATGGTTGTATACACGTTCATACACATCATTGTATTAGATTCTATTTTATACATGATGTCTGATGTCTTCTCAATGGGATTTGTTGTGTTTGTAAAACAAAAAATTGTTTATTAGTAGTAATGTTGTAATTTGTTTGTGCTTTAGGACATTTTAAAAATGTGACTAAGAAAATTCACGCATGTACTAACGAAATACGCGTGTGGACTTATCTGTTGGTCCCTACTAGCACGACTACATATGAAAAATGGTGCACATACTAACGAAATACGCATGTGGACAGTTCTGTTGGGGCTGAAACTTTGCACGACTCTTAGGTCACCCTAGACATACATCCACGCAAGATTTTGTGGGGGTTAAAGGTCAGTGTGCCTTTAGCCTGGTTATGTACAATACTCAAACACATATATAAATGAATGAAAAAGAAGATTAGGGTGGTTCTGCACCCACCAAAACTTGTGTGGCTCTCTGTCTCTCTCTCTCGCTCTCTCTCGCTCTCTCTCCCTCTTCCGTTCTTACTTCCGTTGAGAGCACTCTCAACTGGTATCAGAGCTCGGATGATCTAGCTGAGCATGCGTGAATGCTTGAAGCTCAGCAGCTCTGTGAGAGGAAGGAGAAGCTCTGTGGGAAGCTTTGTGTGTGACTTTACTTGCATCCGAGTGTGCAGAGACCTTGGAGGAACCTTTGGAAAAATCACTTTGGCTTTGCGAAGTGGTTTTGAGAGCCTGTTAAGAGCTTTCAAAGAAAAAGTCGTTTTTTGAGCTTTTCCCTGTTCCGTTCGATGATAGAGACTCCATATTGACTTGTAGAGGCAACTATTGCTTGCTTTTGGTGTCCCCTTCACTTCAGGAGCTTGGAAACACCTTCATTCTTGAATCTGTGGTCATTTCATTGGATTTCTGACTCACTGTGTCAGTTCCTGTGTTTTTTGCCCGAGTGTTGGAACTCAAGTTTGGAGCAACCATTTGCAGATCTGTCAGTTCCAGTGGACTCAGGAGATCCTAAAACTTCTATGTTGCTCATCATTTGCACTCCGGTGGAGTTTATAAATAGCTCTGTTTCCAAAAACGTTTTTCAGTCCGTGTGTTGGACCCAGTGATTGAGACCATGGTTTCCAAAACCGTCTGTCCCATTGCGTTCCGGACGCCCAAAAACCCCTACCTATCAGTTCTTGCATGATTCGGTGGAGGATTTTCAGAGTTATAAATCTCTGTGTATTCGATTCCGTCTCTCTGTTATGCATTTTTTCATACTAAGGTTTTGAAACCTTAAATTTATGCCACATGGCAGTGGATAAGTGTTGACTCCCATTTCTCACTCATCGGTTGGGATTTGGAGTTCGGACAGAAGAGAGATATTTGCAAATTTTCTTGTTGAGTCCGATTATGCAATTGCACCCATGTTGTGAGGCATCTCAGGTTCTATTTTCAGTAGCGCTCATTACCGTGGGACTATGATTTCTTGAGCATACCTTATGCAGATCACTCTGGTTGTAGTTTGAGCAGTGTGTGCTCATTCGTGGTGTGCATTGGGTTGCAGTGGATGATTTATAGGCCATTTGGATGCATTGCGGTCCTTATTGGATGCGCTGATAGGCCCAAATTGCCTTGTGGGATGCTATTTTTATGGACGCTTTGCACATGGATGCTATTTTAACCTGAGGGACAGCTTTGACACATTGCAGGTGATGCACTGATAGTGCTATGCTCTCTTGGATGAGATATTATTGATGCATATGCCAGTGGACGATGTTTATGCTTGAGTCATTTGGCACTTATTGGCATTTTCTTTTGGGCCAGATTTGCTCATATGGATGCATAGTATATGCACATGAGTCAGATGCATCTTTTGATGCTTTGAGCTTTGAATTTTGGTGATATTTCACTCTATTGTGGCATACACATTTGGGTGCACCTAGTATTTGGTGTGATTCTCTCTTACAGGCACTAGCATTTGGGATTTTGTTTCATTTGCATCATGGCATCCTCTTCCACGTCTGAAAAGGAGTTTTTTAGCATTAAAAAGTTTGATGGGACAAACTTTTCTTTGTGGAAAGAACAAATAAGGGATGTGCTTATTCAAAAGAAGCAGATTAAACCCTTGGCAGGTATTGAAGCTAAGCCTACGGATATGTCTGAGGATGATTGGAATGAGTTGGATGCATTAGCAAAGTCTACTATTAGACTTCATCTTGCAGAGTCAGTTTATTTCACAGTAGTAAATGAGCAGACTACGGAAGATTTGTGGAAGAAACTGTGTGCCACTTATGAGAAGGAAACTGCCTCTAATAGACTTTACCTCATGAAGAGGTTGTTTGAGCTGCAGATGAAGGAAGGGGTCTCCATTGCTTCTCACTTGAATGAATTCAATATTATTTTCAGCCAGCTTCAAGCTCAGAAAATGAATTTTGATGCGGAGACTAAGGCAATATTTCTCTTATGTTCATTGCCATCCTCATGGGATACCTTCCGTACAGCTGTCAGTAACTCTGCACCTGGTGAAGTACTGAAATTTGATGATGTTGTGGGTAGCTTGTTGGCCGAGGAGATTAGACGAAAGTCTATGGATGGCAACAAGCAGGATGCAGCCTTAAATGTGCAAAGGGGTAGATCACAGTTCAGGGGGAAGTCCCAAGAAAGAGGGAAGTCTCGTAGCAAATCTAGGGCACGGAACATTGAGTGTTACCATTGTGGCAAGAAGGGCCATATGAAAAAGGATTGCTACAAGCTGAAAAGAGAGCAAAAGGATAAGAAAAAGAATGCAAATTGGGGTGCAAATCAAAAGGAAGAGAGTCCAAGGGAGGACAAAGGAAAAGTGAAGATCGAGGAGATTAATGCAGTCACACATGATAGTGACAATGACGTTCTCTTCATGTCTAGTTTATCTGCAGAGTTGCTTGCCACTTCAGATGATGCCTATTCCTAGGATTGTATTTTGGATTCTAGTGCTTCATTCCATGTTACTCCCCATAGGGAATGGTTCTCCATGTATGACAGTGGAAAGACAAGTTGTGTGCATCTTGGAAATGACTATGCATGTGACATAGTGGGAGCAGGTGACATAAAGTTTTCTTTTGCAAATGGGTCTGCATTTGTTTTGAAACATGTGAGACATGTGCCTAAGCTAACCAAGAGTCTTATTTCAGTGGGTCAGCTAGATGATGCTGGTTTTCACACCACTTTTGGCTTTCAGAGTTGGAAAATTCAGAAGGGCTCTATGCTTTTGGCCAGGGGTGCCAAGTGTGGGACTTTGTATCCCTTACATGTATCAGGGGTATTTGATCATGTTGTTGCAATAACCGAGCAGCCAAGCACTTCTTTGTGGCATTGCAGGTTGGGGCACATGAGCCAAAATGGAATGAAACTCTTATGCCGTTTGGGTTATGTACCGCATTTGAGTTTCTCTGATTTTGAATTTTGTGAGCACTGTCTCTATGGGAAGCAGACTAAATCAGCCCATAAAAGAAAAGGAAAGAAAGAGTTTGAAATGCTTGATTTGGTGCATTCGGACGTATGTGGTCCCATGCCTACACGGTCATTAGGCGGGGCTGAATACTATGTGACATTCATTGATGATGCAACTAGGAAAGTGTGGGCTTATGCTATAGCTCGGAAGAGTGATGTGTTCCAGGTGTTTCAGAAATGGTTGGCCTTGGTTGAGAATCAGTCAGGTAGAATGCTTAAATTCCTACGGACTGACAATGGTGGAGAGTATCTCTCTCATGAATTATTTGGGCTTATGCTATAGCTCGAAAGAGTGATGTGTTCCAGGTATTTCAGAAATGGCTGGACTTGGTTGAGAATCAGTCAGGTAGAATGCTTAAATGCCTACGGATTGACAATGGTGGAGAGTATCTCTCTCATGACTTTCAACATTTCTGTGATACACGTGGGATTAAGAGGGAGCTCACATCCCCTCGTACTCCAGAGCAAAATCCAGTTGCAGAAAAGATGAACCGTACTAAGAAAGGTTGCAGTGCATGCTTTCCAATGCAAGTCTTTCTGGTGTTTTTTGGGCTGAGGCAATGAAGACTGCAGTGCATGTCATTAATAGATCACCTAGTAAGAGTTTGGATGGTGGTATTCCTGAAGAGGCATGGAGTGGCAAGAAGCCCTCTTACTCTCATTTGCATATATTTGGGTATGAGGCATATGCACATGTGCCAAAAGAGCTTCGAAAGAAGCTAGATCCTAAGTCTAGGAAATGCATCTTTCTGGGTTATGGTGAAAGTGGAGAGATGGGCTATCGTCTCTGGGATCCAGAAGCAAAGAAGATCATATGCAGCCATGATGTGGTCTTCAATGAGAAGAAGATGCATAAGGCACCCATGAGGGATGTGGAAATGAGGAGAATCACTTTCCAGGATGTGAATCCACCTGCATATGTTGATAGACAGCAAGCTGTCCATGCACCAAATGTGCAAGAAATGGTACAACCAAGCACTCCCATAGGTATACAATCAAGGGTAGATGATGGATCATCTATTGGTGGAAATGATGAGCCAAATGTGGCTGATATGCAAGTGGGACAGCAAGCTGAAATGCCCTTGAGAAGATCATCTAGAGTGTCTAGACCGCCTGATAGGTTTGTTCCAGGGGTAGACTATGTGATGCTTACTGATTGTAGGGAGCCTTCTTGCTACAAAGAGGCTATGATGCGTGAGGATCAACGCAAGTGGGAGTATGCTATGCAATCAGAGATGAGTTCACTTATGAAGAATAAGACTTGGGACTTGGTTTCTTTGCCACATGGAAAGAAAGCATTGCCATGTAAATGGGTCTACAAAATGAAGGTCACAGGTGATGATGTGCCTAGGTACAAGGCCCGATTGGTTGCTAAAGGGTTCAAGCAAGAGAAGGGTGTGGACTTTGATGAGATATTCTCTCCGGTTGTGAAGATGACCACACTTAGATGCATGCTTGCACTAGTGGCATCAGAGGATATGGAGCTTATGCAGATGGATGTCAAGACAGCTTTCTTGCATGGGGATTTGCATGAGGAAATTTACATGGTGCAGCCAAAAGGCTTTGAAGAAAAGGGCAAAGAGCATTTAGTTTGCAAGCTGAAGAAGATCTCTATGGTCTTAAGCAAGCGCCTAGAGAATGGTATCAGAAGTTTGATGCTTTCATTCGATCCCAGGGTTTTAGAAGGAGTGAAATTGATCACTGCCTCTACACTAAAAGGGCTAAGGATAATAGCCTGATAATCCTGGCACTATATGTGGATGATATGCTATTGGCTAGCAAGAATACTTATGAGCTAGATGCATTAAAGGCCAAGTTGCATGAGGCCTTTGATATGAAGGATTTGGGACTTGCAGGTCATATTCTTGGTATGCGCATCATGCGTGATCGGAGTAGGAAACTCCTTTGGCTTTCACAAAAAGAGTATGTTACAAAAGTATTGCAGCGTTTCAATATGGAGGGGGAAAGGCAGTGAGTACTCCATTGCCTCCATATGTGAAACTGAGTCATACAGATAGTCCCAAATCAGATGAGGAAAGGGCCATGATGGCCAAGGTTCCTTATGCATCAGCAGTTGGGAGTCTTATGTATGCTATGATAGCTACTAGACCAGACATTGCATTTGCAGTGGGAGTTGTTAGCCGGTATATGTCTAATCCAGGAAAGAGGCATTGGGAGGCAGTTAAGTGCATCATGAGGTACATGAAGGGTACCAAGGAGATGTGCATTTGGTTTGGTAGAGGAGACATGCGTGTACTTGGGTACACAGATTCAGACTATGCAGGGCATGTGGATAGTAGGAGATCCACTTCTGGTTATGTGTTCACCTTTGCAGGTGGTGCAGTGTCGTGGATGTCTCGTGCACAGAAGTGTGTTGCTTTGTCTACCACAGAGGCTGAGTATGTTGCAGCCACAGAGGGTTGCAAGGAGGCTATATGGCTTGATCGGCTAGTGGAGATTTGGGGATTCATACAGGTGTACCGACGTTGCATAGTGATTCCATGAGTGCTATTCAGTTAGCACGAAATCCGGTCTTTCATGCAAAGACCAAACACATTGAGGTCAGGTACCATTTCATCAAGGAGGTACTTGAGGACAAGCGCATAGAGCTTGTCAAGGTTCATACAGATGATAACCCTGCAGATATACTGACGAAGAGTCTACCTAGTCAGTGGTTTGAGTATTGTCGCGTATTGATGGGCATTGGATAGTATGCTCACTGGTTGTTCTCCCTTAAAGGCACATTGTCCTTTAAGTGGGAGGTTGTGGGGGTTAAAGGTCAGTGTGCCTTTAGCCCGATTATGTACAATACTCAAACACATATATAAATGAATGAAAAAGAAGATTAGGGTGGTTCTGCACCCACCAAAACTTATGTGGCTCTCTGTCTCTCTCTCTCGCTCTCTCTCCCTCTTCCGTTCTTCCTTTCGTTGAGAGCACTCTCAGATTTGGTCTCCAACTGATTTGGTATGTGCCACGTGGAAGGTATAATGCGTACATTTTTACAATCCCTACTAGCACGACTGCGGCAAAGCTATGGCGCACGTACTAATGAAATACGCGTGTGGACTTATCTGTTGGGGATGAAACTTCGCACAACTCTTAGGCCACCCTAGACATACATCCATGTGAGATTTGGTCTGAACTGATTTGGTATGCTCCACATGGAAAGGACAATGCGTACATTTTTACAATCCCTACTAGCACGACTACGTATGAAAAATGGTGCACGTACTAATGAAATATGCACATGGACTTATCTGTTGGGGATGAAACTTCACAAGGCTCTTAGACTACCCTAGACGTACATCCACGCAAGATTTGGTCTCGAACTGATTTGGTATGTGCCACATGGAAGGTACAATGCGTACATTTTTACAATCCCTACTAGCACGACTACGTATGAAAAATGGCGCACGTACTAATGAAATATGCATGTGGACTTATTTGTTGGAGATTAAACCTTTCACAGATATTAGGCTACCGTAGACGTACATCCATGCAAGATTTGGTGTCCAACTGATTTGGTATGCGCCACGTGGAAGGTATAATGCGTACATTTTTACAATCCCTACTAGCACAACTATGTATGAAAAAAGGTGCATGTACTAATGAAATTCACACGTGGACTTATCTGTTGGGGATGAAAATTCACACAGCTCTTAGACTCCCTAGACGTACATCCACACAAGATTTGGTCTCGAACTGATTTGGTATGCGCCACGTGGAAGGTATAATGCGTACATTTTCACAATCCCTACTAGCATGACTGCGGCAAAGCTATGGCACACGTACTAATGAAATACACGTGTGGACTTATCTATTGGGGATGAAACTTCGCACGACTCTTAGGCCACCCTAGACATACATCCATGCAAGATTTGGTCTCGAACTAATTTGGTATGCGCCACATGGAAGGTATAATGCGTACATTTTTACAATCCCTACTAGCACGACTACGTATGAAAAATGGTGCACGTACTAATGAAATATGCATGTGGACTTATCTGTTGGAGATTAAAATTTGCACGGCTCTTAGGCTACCATAGACGTACATCCATGCAAGATTTGGTGTCCAACTGATTTGGTATGCGCCACGTGGAAGATATAATGCATACATTTTTACAATCCCTACTAGCACGACTATGTATGAAAAATGGCGCACATACTAATGAAATATGTACGTGGACTTATTTGTTGGGGATGAAACTTCACACGGCTCTTAGACTCTAGACGTACATCCACGCAAGATTTGGTCTCGAACTGCTGATTTGGTATGCGCCATGTGGAAGGTACAATGCATACATTTTTACAATTCCTACTAGCACGACTGCGGCAAAGCTATGGCGCACGTACTAACGAAATATGCGTGTGGACTTATCTGTTGGGGATGAAACTTCGCACGACTCTTAGGCCACCCTAGACATACATCCACGCAAGATTTGGTCTCGAACTGATTTGGTATATGCGCCACGTGGAAGGTATATGCGCCACGTGGAAGGTATAATGCATACATTTTTATAATCCCTACTAGCACAACTACGTATGAAAAATGGCGCACGTACTAATGAAATATGCATGTGGACTTATCTGTTGGAGATTAAACTTTACACGGCTCTTAGGCTACCGTAAACGTACATCCACACAAGATTTGGTGTCCAACTATGGTATGCGCCACGTGGAAGGTATAATGTGTACATTTTTACAATCCCTACTAGCACGACTACGTATGAAAAATGGCGCACGTACCAATGAAATATGCACGTGGACTTATCTATTGGGTATGAAACTTCACACGGTTCTTAGACTACCCTAGACGTACATCCACGCAAGATTTGGTGTCCAACTAATTTGGTATGCACCATGTGGAAGGTATAATGCGTACATTTTTACAATCCCTACTAGCATGACTAAACCCTAAACCCTGTTGGGGATGAAACTTCACATGGCTCTTAGGCTACCCTGGACGTACATCCATGCAAGATTTGGTGTCCAACTGATTTGGTATGCGCCATGTGGAAGGTATAATGCATACATTTTTACAATCCCTACTAGCACGACTAAACCCTAAACCCTGTTGGGGATGAAACTTCACATGGCTCTTAGGCTACCCTAGACGTACATCCACGCAAGATTTGGTGTCCAACTGATTTGGTATGCGCCATGTGGAAGGTATAATGTGTACATTTTTACAATCCCTACTAGCACGACTAAACCCTAAACCCTGTTGGGGATGAAACTTCACACGGCTCTTAGGCTACCCTAGACATACATCCACACAAGATTTGGTGTCCAATTGATTTGGTATGCACCACGTGGAAGGTATAATGTGTACATTTTTACAATCCCTACTAGCATGACTAAACCCTAAACCCTAAACCCTAAACCCTAAATCCTAAACCCTGTTGGGGATGAAACTTCACACGGCTCTTAGGCTACCCTAGACGTACATTCACGCAAGATTTGGTCTCCAACTGATTTGGTATGCGCCACGAGGAAGGTATAATGTATACATTTTTGCAAGCATCTTTTCAATGCTTAATGTTTACAATTAGGACACACGGCATTATTTTTAAAATACATTATGTATTAGATGTGTGAATTGAGATATCTGAAATTCAAAATTGTACTCTTAATTTTAAATACGCACATGGGGATGAAACTTCGCACGGCTCTTAGGTTTAGTGTAATAATTGCAAGCATTGATATATACGAAATTCAATATGATATTCAAAATGATAAAGTTCATAGCACGAGAAAGAGAGAGAGAGAGAGACCTTATACTTGAACACTTTTTCAATGCTTAATGTTTACAATTACTTCACATGGCATTCTTTTTTAAATACCTTATGTATTAGATGTGTGAATTGAGATATTCGAAATTCAAAGTCATACTCCTAATTTTAAATGTTTATGTTAGATTTGAACAAACTATAAACTAAGATAAACAAAGTGTGAAGAACATCATGAAAGTACGAAAATGCTCATACATCATAAAAGTAAGAAAAATATCATGAAAGTACCAAAATGAATGTGTACATCATCATCATCATCATGCAAAAGTGCATCCCTAAACAAGAAATGTGTGAAGCCTAAACAATCATCCTGAATCAGAATCTGATAACTCCACATATGATCCTCTAGTTATCCTCTGACGTGGCTCCTGTATGACCCGCTGCCCAACCATCCACTGTGTGCTGGATTAGATGGGCCAACCTCATCTCCTACATGAGATGGGCCAGCCTCATCCTGATGAAGAGGAGGGCATGCTGCATGAGCCACTGCTGCCATCTCTGCCTCCCTCGCCTCCTCTATGTATGCGCGTCTCAGCTCCCATAGTCATGCATCTACGAATACTCATGCCTCAAATCCAACGCGAGTAATCGTCTCTACATGTAGAAGATGCTGGTCTCGGCCCCACCCAAGCTGTTGCTCCACCCACTGCTATAATGATGTTTGCAGCTCTGCCTCTCGCTCAATACGGCATGCCTCCTCTGCTCGTGCCTCATCACCTAGCATGAAATCACCATATGAGAAGCATCGTGGAACACACGCTACAACCACAGATGTATCAGCACCCTCCTGCATCAGCAAAGCTCTCTGTGCCTCCTCCCTGTAGTGCTCTGTCAAGACCACGCGGGCAAATGGATCAAACAGGGCACACTGATCGTGCCACCATGTGGCGGGTCATGCAATGGAGATGTGCGATGTGGCCACACCCTAGTCCACGCACCCTAGTCCAAACCACCCTACGGTGTCAAACTCCTCGTGGCAAAGGTCGCAAGTGGTAGTAGGAACTGGCTATGACTGTTGTGTCTATGGGTGTCCTAGTTTGGCACATCTACAGGAGGAGCGGGGTATAGGGCCATGCTGGGGTCGATCCTATGGCGAGATGGATCACGACTAATATGTCTCAACTGCAAAATATAGTGCTCTGCACGATGGTATGCTATGCGTGTCCGAATCCTCTGCTCCTCCAAATCTTCCTCCAACAGTCGTACATGAGACTCCATATCCTGTCGCAATAGATGTGCCTGCAATGCAAACATGTCGCGTACATGGTGAGAATTAACCAAAAAACTTTAATTCAAAACACGCTACAAAAAAATAAACTAAAATAATTAGAATAACTAACCTCGTCCCTAGACTCGGCCAACAATACCTCCAACTCTACAATCCGTGTGTCTCGAGTCTCCAACTCATGCTGAGGCAGTGTAGATGTGGGAGGTGGTGTAGATGTGGGAGGCTCCATCGATGATCAAGGTGGGGGAGGTGGAATCCAAAGTGATCTCGATAGGGCAGATACCATGTGCTGTAAGGATGATGCCACTGAATGAACATCCCCCCTAATCTATCCTCCAACAGCTTGCAATGCCGGTGTAGGGATGGTGTGCAACTCTGGTGCCTCATGTCGACGCCGAGAACACCTGCAGTCTGACGCTCCTAATGCCCCATCCTACCATGTCCCGCTCCTGGACGGGTACTAAAGTAGTCTACCCGATGACCAAGCACAAACTCAGTGTATAGTTGCATGGCAAATGACCTGGCTATCTGATGGTTGTGAGGCAATCGACCACCATTCACAGCGAGATATCTCGGATAAATGTGTGCTGCTATGATGGGGTGCCTACAATGTAAAATATGCAAGGGCAGCCCTGATCGTGGTCGCATCGCCTCAGTGTGACCATCCCAAAACATATCCTCTAAGGCCTGCCTATGATGTGACTCATGCTCAAACAACTGTCGAATGGCTCTCCAATCCAAGCCATGACCAGTGATCTCTACCTCAGCTTATGCCTGAACGCTATCCACAACCTCCTCAACTGTGTCCAATCGACCTAGAGCCTCAATAACTGAATCTAGACTTGCAACCAAGTGAGGGGGTGCCCTAGCATCCTACAGTGCCCTCATCTCAGCTCTCAGAATCTCTATCTGCATACGAATAGTGGTGCCAGAACCTGTGCGCTGGCTAGCGCATGCACAAAAAAAACACATGGAAATTAATATTCTATTTGGGTAATGAAAATAATATTCTATTCAATATGACTTATAATCTATTTACATAATGAAAACTATTTGTACGTACTCCTTGATGAGATAGGATGTTGTTGGGATCATCCTATGCACCTACCGATAGATGGGCCAAATGTGTGGCTCAATATTATGTTTATCAAACTCAACATTATTAAAAATTCTTAATTTTGATTAAAATCTTTTCAAACTCTAGTTGTTGCATTTTTAAACCTAGATGTCTCAAATATTTTTTCCTTATATGTTTCCCTTTTTTTACTTTTTATCCAATTGATGGAATTAACTGTATGGCTCAATTATTGATGGGACTTTTTAATCTAAGCACACACACACTTTTTTTGTGTGTGGAATCTCTCTCTCTCTCTCTCTCTCTCTCTCTCTCTCTCTCTCACACACACACACACACACATGCAACACACTCTTGGTAACCCTTGTATTTCTTTGCATTTATCAGTACTTTGAGGACCCTAGTAAGAAGACTCATTATGATCTATGTTTGATAACTATACATATTCTGACAAGACTGTAGGTTTAAGAGATGGTATTGAGGAGAATCTCTATATTTTATTCCCCAAGATAATACACATGGTTGGGGCAAGTATTATTATACTTGATTAACTTATTTTCCAAAATAAGGAGAATTGTATTTTTTTAAATGCCTTTCTCGCACTTTGCAAACTTTTCCACATGTGGTGTAAGGACCACATTGTCCACTTATGGCCCCTATACTAAGGATAGATAATGGAGTGGTTTGGTTAATAAGACCTTCTTTGAATGCTTTACTGCCTTGGGTTTGCAATAGATATGGAGGAGATAGAAGAATATCTAATACATTACTTTGAACGATACACAAGCAAGGCGCATCTAGTATTTCTCGGACTACACATTAAAAAAGAGAGCGGGTTGACACTACAGACCTTTTAAAGCGAGAACTTCGAGAAAATAAGTAGGCCTTTTCAATATTATCTATTTTGGTTGGGCAATCCACCTCAACTAGTGTCCATTTCTATAGATCATCACTTGGTTCCCATGCCTGGAGAGAGAGGAGACCTTTGGACAATCATTTACGTATGTGTTTTCCATGCACTGATGCATTTAGAAGATCTAATTAGCCATACGCTTATGCATCTAACCACTCTAGTGTTGGGGTCTTTGCCCATGTGGTGTGGTGTTTTAGGTATAATGCCCATGTGGTGTTTTATACAGCCTACTTACTCTACCTACGATACCTCGATCGAGGTATGTCAGCAGTAGCCGTATGCCCATGTCTCGATTGACGTATTCGACATGCGGCCAAGTCATCGGTCCAGCATACCTCGATCGAGGTATGTCAGCTGCCCTGTCGGATGGCTCATACCTCAATCAGGTATAGCTGGACATGCCACATCACCTCAATCGAGGTATAGCTGGATTGCCACAATACCTCAAACGAGGTATAGGCGGCATGCCAGCAGACCTCGATCGAGGTATAGGCTCGGTTCCGTGAAAAAATCCTAGCACCTCGATCGAGGTATCGGCTTGGCTCCTAATTCAAACACAAATGCAATCATGTTATTTTCCTTGCATCAAAGGTATCAATTATTTAAAAGTGAGTATTTTTATATGTGTGTACAGTACCTATTCACATTGTTGCGGTAGTACTAGTGTGTCCTTACTTTGCCAAAACTTTGTGGAGTCAATAGTTACAAAGCCACTTCCATGGCGTTTGATTGTTGCATTAGGGCCTCTTTCCACCACATCCTTAAACCACTTTACATCCAAAACATACACAAAGAAGCATCGAAAGTCAAGCTTAATAATATCTTGGATTTAACCACAATAATCATCCATGGCTCCATTGGCTCCCTCAAAGCTAGCAATGACACCGCAATCTTGTGTGTTTCTCTTATCATCAATCCGTTGTGTTCAAAAATGCTTGCCCTCACACCATATAGCATTGAACATAGTGCACTACACCAAGACAAAATCAATTAAATAAGTAATCTACATTATTGAAAGCTCCTAACTTATGCATAACATTCTATATGCCCACCTTGCTCATGCATCCCCTAGCATATTCCCATTCTTCCATTGTGATAGGCATCCCCCCTCATCTTTCTCTCCTTTCTCCATTTTGTCAAGTAGCCAATCCACATGAATATCCTTTGGAAGTGCTCTTAGATACTGAGGGTATGGCACATGAGATCTGTGGTGTGTATGAAAGAGGGCCCTTTCTTCTTGTCTTCTTGCCTTTGCATCCTCGTATCTTGTCACCCATCTTTTTATCACATCACTATTAAGCACGCAATAGAGGTTGATATTATTAAGCAACTCCGTGTCTATTACTTTGTTGCATCCTTTCCCTTGAGGCATAATAGAGGTCATCCTTAGGTCTTCATCATCTCTCCATAGTCATGGGAGAGAGCTATCCACATCAACAAGAAACTCAAAATTATATACAAGTGACTCTTGTACCAACCAACCCTCGGCCATGCTACCTTCGGGTCTTGCATTTTGTCTCACGAAACCCTTCAAGGTCTTCATGAAGTGCTCGAGGAAGAACAACCAACGTGCATGTATAGTACTGCATATAGCAATCTCATCCACCAAAAGCACTATGAGATGTAGTTGGCTTGTGAGAATAGAACGTGGAAATGTCTCCTCCACTAAACAAACCACCTCCACTGACATAACTCGAGCATTCTCAAGCGTGGTGGGACCTATTTCCTTTGAGCTCACATACCTAGAAATGAAAAAGTATACCATATTAGCAATATGAACACCTTGCATGGAGCATTGATACGCATCACATTTTGTATCATGTAAAGTACCTCACAAGCTCGCCCATCTTGTAAATACAATCCTTCACGTCCTTCGATGCACTACGAGAAATGCTAGTAGGTAGTATGAACTTAACACACGAGGAATGGTTGACTAGTTGCTTCTAATTCACTCAAAAATTTGAAAGGAAAAAGATATTATGCCGCATAAAATACTTACTTGGAGCATCTTGTGCCAATCATGAGATTTCAAGCCATATAATTGCTCTACACCTCTTTTGTTGCTCTTTGTAAAGGCCCCCTTCAAACACCTCATGCATCCAATGGGAGTACGAAGTGTAGTAATAGCGCGCTTCACCGCCACGATCTGTAGCTTTGATAACCTCCACGGTGCATGAGATTAAAAAACACGCCCCTTTGGTCTCTCTTATGGCCAAGCTTCATGCATCCTCCCTGTGGTATTTAGATCCTCCCTTATGCCTGTGGAATCTCGTGTCCCATTCAAATGTTCCCAAATGGTAGATGCCACATTCTTGAAGATATGCATGGGATCAAGCAGGTGATTGATCTTGAGGTGGGACCAATATGGTAAACGATAAAAGATGGAGTATCTAAACAAAAGCTGGTGTTAGCGGGCAATCTTTATTTCTAGCCAATATAGCACACAATAGTTACAAACCCTTACCGGCTCATGCCAAGTGGTGGAGTCATCGTGGAACCGTCCTAAATTCTCATCCAATCTCCTGCAGTGAGTGATTGTGGGAGGACGTCATTCCAAGGGGCAACATATCCAGGATGATCAGGTGGGAGAAATCGATGGTGATTCTCATAGATGACCTTATTCAATGCGTATGCCCATGAGGCAACAAGCGAAGGACCACAAACAGGACATGCATGGTAACCCGATGTAGTGAGACTTGAACAATATATGCAATTAAGAGTTGAAGGTGGGTTTAGGGCTCCACATCCTTTGCCTACTCATAATTACAAGTGCAATGCTTACCTGAACACTTGCCAGAGCCTGGGAAGTCATGCATCGTCCACATCAAGACTGCTTTGTAGTTGAAGTCTCATGACGAGGGAGGCCTGCTCACATCATGCACCTCGAGACATCTCCAAAGTATCTCTAGCTCCTCAATCAAAGGCAAATAAACATCAGGATTTTTGACTTTATGTTTCCCTGGAATTAGAAGGGATAACATAACATGTCCTTTCTTAATCGCCATAGAGGGTGGAAGATTATAATTCACCAATATCACTAGCCATACACTGTAAGAGGTGCTTTTGAGACCAAATGGGTTCACACCGTCCATACCTAATCCAAGTCTCAAGCTCCTAGATTCTTCCTTGAAGCTTGGCCATGTGTCTTCAATATGCTTCCACACAGCAGTGTCTATGGGAGTTCTCCACTTGCCATCGATCGATTGATGGGAGGAATGCCATGACATGAGCTCTCTAATGGATTTGCACTTGAACATATGTTGGATGCAAGGGATTATGGGAAAATATCACAGAACCTTATGAGGCACGCGTCCAAAGTTTTGAGATCTTCTCTATATCTTGCCTCTCCACAAGTAGGACACTCTCTTGCATCCTTATGTAGTCCACAAAACAAAACGCAATCGTTGACGCATGCATGGATGCACTTGTAATCTAATCCTCCAAGAGAGATCACATGTTGCCTTTCCATATCTCTTGAGGTCGGTAATTTATTCTCCCTTTGAAGCATTTTACACAATAGCCCGCACGTGAAGACCATAAATGAGGAAAAGCGTTTGAGTAATTGACCCACTAGCATAATTCACCATCTGTGCAAAATTGACTTTAGAGCTTACTTGGGTAATGCATTCAAACTTGCATTGCTCCATCCATAGATGGTTTGCAAGTTTAGTAACTCAAGGGAGGCACGTAGAACAGAGAATGTGCACACCCCTCAAACAATGGAGACGATGCTGCGGTAAAAAGATCATCTTGCTCCATGCTATCATCCCTCCCTTTGGATTGATGGACATATAAATCCCACACCATGTCATCAAACACCTCCTCCTGCACGGCTTCATGAGGTAATGTCTGAGGGCTACTATCACCATCACTCCATGCATCCGTAACGGTCCCTCCTGAAGATCCCACCTCATATCTTCGATGCTTCGCCTCCTCACGACGAGCACAGGGCAACATATGTGGGTGTGGCACTGCATCCTATATCAAATAAAAAGGGGATCATAACTCAAACAGATGAACACCCATAGGTATCTCAATCAATCTTAACTCTTTAACACTTACCATGTTTACAGTCACATCCCATTCTCCATACTTTGAGATGTGATTGAGTGTAATCCTGTGTGCACGATACATGTTTCCTCGACATCGACCACAATACATTTGATTTTTTGCTCCAACCACATTTCGCGATGGTGGATACGGAGGGATTCATCCTCACTAGAGCTACTTGTTGAAGATCAAGATATCCTACAAATAAACAACCCAAAAAATTTGCTCTTGTATCAAATATTTAATCTTAAAACTCTGTGGCACATCTAATACCGTGTCTAAAACAGTGTATGTTCTGTGGTGTGCATCTATAGGCATGTGTAAACCGTGTTGTAGATAGGCAATTAAATGTGCATTTAGGCGCATATATAGACGCGCTTATAGATGCACTTGTAGACGTGATTTTCAAACCTACTTTTAGTGCGCTTGCTTTTCTTCACATACTTTTAGCCATCGCGTGGCTTGCTTTGCTATTAATAGACACAGTTCCGAGCATCCATACTTATCTCCAAGCACCCACACTTATCTCCAGGCTTACACAATCATCTCCAAGCACACAAGAGAAGAGGGTGAACAAGGAAGAGAAGAAAGAGAAGCAAAGGGTGAACAAGGAAGAGAAGAAGAGAAGCACCTTTGAAGAAGGACAAGAAGCTTCCATACATCTATCCAAGGTAATTCTCTTTATAGTTGATCTTCTTTGAAAGTTGCTCTCTTTGGTCCTTTGTCGTATCCAAGAAACAAATGTTTTTTGTACTAGTGTTGTGGTCTTATGTCGGGCGCATGTCCTTTTCGAGTTTTTAGAATAGTCCGTCTGTCGGAGCATGTTTATAGATGCATCTGAGAGTGCATCTAAGAGCACTTTTATAGATGCATCTACTCTGTTTTTGGAAACAAATAGCCGCATCTATAGACATGCAATTATACGTGAAGATAGACATGCTTTGTTATTTGTCCCTGGCCTGGCCTTCCCTTCCCTTCCCTTCCCTTCCCTTTCCTTTCCTTTCTCTTTCGTCTTCCCTTTCCCTTTCCACTTCCACTTCCAAGAAAAGAATTGCATAGTGATTGCATGATTGAAGAAGGGGATTGCATGAATGATGGAAAGGGATTGCATGATTGAAGAAGGGGATTGCATGAATGATGGAAAGGGAAAGCATGATTGAAAAAAGGGATTGCACTCTATATTTTCCTCTCTTTTTCCTTCTCTCTTTTATCCTCTCTTTCCTTCTCTTTTCATCTCTCTTTTTCTCTCTTATCTCCTCTCTTTTTCTCTCTTTTTTTCTCCTCTCTTTTCCTCTATATTTTTTCTCTCTTTCCTTCTCTCTTTTATCCTTTCTTTCCTTCTCTTTTCGTGGTAATTTTTATCTCTTATCTCCTCTCTTTTTCTCTCTTTTTTTCTCCTCTCTTTTCCTCTCCTTTCTCCTCTCTTTTATCCCCACTGTTTCTCTCTTTTTCTCCTCTCTTTTCCTCTCCTTTCTCCTCTCTTTTATCCCCACTTTTTCTCTCTTTTCTACTTTCTTTCCTTCTCTCTTTTTCTCTTCTCAGCTCATCAGTAATGTTCTTTTTTTCTTTTTTCTAGTTCATCATGTGGCCAGGAAGCTCTTCAGGCTCACTTGATCTTCGGGAGACCATCTTTCGGGAGTACATAATATAGTAACAATAATGTGTCCGTAAATTTGGAACAAGATTTTAAAAATGTTTTGAACTCAAGGGGGATAGTGTGACCTATATTATTTTGTGCCAATCATGTGAAATTTTTACATAGCTCTCCTCTATCACAACAACACAAAGCAACTATAGACGCGCTTGATAGATGCGCAAAATAGTGGGCGCGTCTATAGACGTTGCTTGAATAGAGAAATTATGGGCGCATCTATTTGTGTGTGTATTGACGCATCTATTAGCGTGTCTACATTGAGAAAATACGAGCCCGTCTAACACTACATCTAACAATGCATCTATTTGCACTTGTATTAGTGCATCTATTAGTGCATCTACACTGAGAATTAGACGCATATTTAGATGCAAAATAGAGAATATAGAAAGTGAGATTTTGATGTACATCACTGCTTTCCAAACATTGCCCATGATTACCAAAGCACATAATTTTAACAAAAACATCAATGCTTTTTTGCAAACCCACATATACAAAAATTAAGTGAGGTGAGGAGAATGAGACAATATGTAAAATAGTTTTGCCAATATTAATGATGGGCTACGGTTTAATCTCATTCTCAATGAGATCAACCCTTGCCAAACTATCTACTTCAAAATCCAAACAAGTGTTTAGATCTACAAATACATTCAACCCACTACTACTTGTGCTACTCATGTGCTCATCGAAATCAGCATCACCAATAGTAGGCTCGTCCTCATGGGTAATGGCCTCAATATCTATATCTCCTATCTCATGATCATCCTCCTCTCTCATATCACGGTCATCATCACCTCCATGGCTATGATCATCCTCCATACGCTCCATATTAGTAAATGTACTATACATCACTTTGGAACGTGGCATAATAGGTATGACATGCCACCACCTATTATTATCCACCATTGGCTGATAAACAACCTAATTCAAACACAAATACAATCATGTTATTTTTCTTGCATCGAAGGTATCAAATATTTAAAAGTGAGTATTTTTATGTGTGTATATAGTACCTGTTCACATTGTTGCGGTAGTACTAGTGTGTCCTTACTTTGCCAAAACTTTGTGGAGTCAATAGTTACAAAGCCACTTCCATGGCGTTTGATTATTGCATTGGGGTCTCTTTCCACCACGTCCTTAAACCACTTTACATCTAAAACATATACAAAGAAGCGTCGAAAGTCAAGCTTAATAATATCTTGGATTATGCCACAATCATCATCCATGGCTCCATTGGCTCCCTCAAAGCTAGCAATGACGCCGCAATCTTGTGTGTTTCTCTTATAAACAATCTGTTGTGTTCAAAAATGCTTGCCCTCGCACCATATAGCATTGAACATAGTGCACTACACCAAGACAAAATCAATTAAATAAGTAATCTAAATTATTGAAAGCTCCTAACTTATGCATAACATTTTATATACCGACCTTGCTCATGCATCCCCTACCATACTCCCATTCTTCCATTGTGATAGGCATCCCCTCGTCTTTCTCTCCTTTCTCCATTTCGTCAAGTGGCCAATACACATGAATATCCTTTGGAAGTGCTCCTAGATATTGAGGGTATGGCACACAAGATCCATGGTGTGTATGAAAGAGGGCCCTTTCTTCTTGTCTTCTTGCCTTTGCATCCTTGTATCTTGTCACCCATCTTTTCATCACATCACTATTAAGCACGCAATAGAGGTTGATATTATTAGGCAACTCTGTGTCTATTACTTTGTTGCATCCTTTCCCTTGAGGCACAATAGAGGTCATCCTTAGGTCTTCATCATCTCTCCATAGTCGTGGGAGAGAACTATCCACATCAACAAGAAACTCAGAAATATATACAAGTGACTCTTGTACCAACCAACCCTCGGCCATGCTACCTCAAGCCTTGCATTTTGTCTCACGAAACCCTTCAAAGTCTTCATGAAGCGCTCGAGGAAGAACAACCATTGTGCATGTATAGTACCGCATATAGCAATCTCATCCACCAAATGCACTATGAGATGTAGTTGGCTTGTGAGAATAGAACGTGGAAATGTCTCCTCCACTAAACAAACCATGTCCACTGACATAACTTGAGCATTCTCAAGCGTGGTGGGATCTATTTCCTTTGAGCTCACATACCTAGAAATGAAAAAGTACACCATATTAGCAATATGAACACCTTGCATGGAGC
Organism: Dipteris shenzhenensis; assembly: GCF_047967505.1. Taxonomy (NCBI): domain Eukaryota; kingdom Viridiplantae; phylum Streptophyta; class Polypodiopsida; order Gleicheniales; family Dipteridaceae; genus Dipteris; species Dipteris shenzhenensis. The sequence continues at coordinate 14,751,854 of NC_141624.1, forward strand.
ATTGATACGCATCACATTTTGTATCATGTAAAGTACCTCACAAGCTCGCCCATCTTGTACATACAATCCTTCACGTCCTTCGATGCACTACGAGAAATGCTAGTAGGTAGTATGAATTGAACACCCGAGGAATGGTTGATTAGTTGCTTCTAATTCACTCATAAATTTGAAAGGAAAAAGATATTATGCACATAAAATACTTACTTGGAGCATCTTGTGCCAATCATGAGATTTCAAGCCATATAATTGCTCTATACCTCTTTTCTTGCTCTTTGTAAAGGCCCCCTTCAAACACCTCATCATCTAGTGGGAGTACGAATTGTAGTAATAGCATGCTTCACCGCCACCATCTCTAGCTTTGATAACCTCCACGGTGCACGAGATCAAAAAACACGCCCATTTGGTCTCTCTTGTGGCCAAGCTTCACGCATCCTCCCTGTGCTACGTAGATCCTCCCTTATGCCTGTGGAATCTTGTGTCCCATTCAAATGTTCCCAAATGGTAGATGCCACATTCTTGAAGATATGCATGGGATCAAGCAGGTGATTGATCTTGAGGTGGGACCAATATGGTAAATGATAAAAGATGGAGTATCTAAACAAAAGTTGGTGTTAGCGAGCAATCTTTATTTCTAGCCAATATAGCACACAATAGTTA